>NW_026731810.1:1042500-1404652 GCF_028476545.2 Physella acuta
TAGCTGTTCCTCTCTAACGGTAAGGGACTCATTGAGTACGGTTCAGTTTATTTCGACTTGATCATTCAAGTCTCTAGATAATTGATTGAATTGTCTTTTCTAAGACTACTATCAACTAGAAAAAGGTTTTGTCAGCGTAGGTTTACCTTGCAGTGTTGGCTTTAGAATTACAGTTTTCATTATCGGCTTGTAGTTTATTTCGACTTGATCATTCAAGTCTCTAGATAATTGTTTATCTTTAGCTACATATTATCTAGAAAAAGCTTATAATGAAGTAAATATGATGTAAGAAATGTGTAGTGTTTAAATGTTGTAATAAAACGTAAACATTTATTTTGTTTTGTTGATTGGAAATTGGAAGAATTAAAACCACACTAAATAAATTAAACATTTTTTTGTTTCAAAAACTATTTTATTCCATTTTCTATTCTATTCCATGAAATAGAGCTGATGCACAACCAATCGAATCTATTAAAAGATATGTGTCTATAATTTGTTTGGGTATATGTGTTGAAATTAGTTGCACAGTATCCTCTGCCATATATTTATATTCTTTAGTGCGGCATTTACTCGATGGTTTAATAACATTCTTTAGTTAGTCCAATCCGCCAGGTTAAGTTTTAAGCTGCTGATTGTTTTCCTTAAGTCTGTCTATGTTTTCCTTTGTAAATGTCTTTTAATGTGTTGTTGTTCAGGATGTCGTTTAATATTTTTATTTTATTTTTGTCAGTAGCAAGCCTTTGTAGTGTGTAGTTCCTATGTCCTCTGTGATACCTAACCCATCATCAATGTACCGCCGATATTAGCCAACACCTGCGATCAATCAACAATGAAGACGGTCTTCCTGTGGCCAAACACTTCAACAAGAGTGGGCATGACTTAAAAAAGGACTTTTGTGTAACCGCCGTTCGGTTTTGCCACAATTTTAAAAATCGCCTTAGCACTGAAACGCGACTAATACTTAAATTTGGTACACGGGCACCCGATGGTTTGAATGAACAGGTATCTTTCACCTAACAACCCCCCCCCCCTCCCGCATACACCACGCCCCCAACCCCACCCCTATACGGTGTCCAAGCGTCCTTCTCACGCGTCTTTTCTTTTGGATATCGTGGCTAGCAGACAAGACGTGTTTTCACTGTCGAGCTAAGTCAAAAAATGTGTTACTGTTTGTCTTTATTTGTCTAATCTGTAATCACACTGTTGTGTGCTGACGAAGACCTTGGGTCGAAACGTCCATAGTACTTGTAACTGTCTTTAACTTGTGAGGTAACTAATACTATCTGTTTTATTACTAATTACATTAACCTCACTGCAGCTACCATTTGTTTTTTAATCTATTTAACTGTGTGGAAACAACACTTGATTAAGACACACAGAACAACTATATATTTTAACTTTTCTTAACATTAATTTAAAACAATTTAATGCTGTGCGTATATTTTTTTTTTATTTCTTGGCTTTTCTTTTGTATAGCTTAACTCCTAATTAATAAGAAAGAAAATATTTTAGTGTGAAAATTATTTTTTTCTAAAGTAGAAATCAAAATGAAATAAAATATATTTTCAAAATAATACAATTTTATATATCTAGTCTGGAATAAGTGTGACATTTTACTACTAAAAATACTAACATTAATTATTTTTTTTAATTTTCGTTCTTTTTAAAATTAAACACCGTAAATTCCACACAATATATTTGTTTTATAATGAGTTTCTTCTTGTTTAATGCTGTCGAGTATTTTTTATAATTATCTGGAGACTTCAATGATCAAGTAAAAAAAATAAATAAAAATATGATCAAGTGTTACGTCCGGGTTAGCTTCGAATTCAAGAACAACACTTCGTGTATAACTTCACTCCTTTTATTTGTCTCAATGCATTCAAGCGTACCATAACAGCCCTCGTCCTAACCGCTACTAACCCGCTGACTGTCAACTAACTAACCCTGACAACCATTCACTCCAGCTTTTATACCGCATTCGACCTTGGGATAACAATACACAAACACACCGGGGTTAACAATATTCTAGGGTAAACTCAACTCACACACTCACTCTCCCCTAATTCTAGATCATTCTATCCTATTCTAGTCTAACCTACACTGACCCGTAACATCAAGTCATATTAAATCAATTATAACATTAATGGACGTGTAAACTATAGGGAATTTCAATCTTTGACGTAAACGTTGGTAATTCGTAAGACAAGTGCCCTAACATAAGAGATTTTTCAGAGCTCAGATTTGCGTTACATACTTGTAAAATCTGAGATACAAAAAACCGAATCACAATTTTGTGGAGCTATTTAATGACCTTTACCAGAATGATTCCCGCAATATGTTGAAACGGAGGTAGAAACAAACCTCGCTGAACATGTGTTTTTTAGTAGGCTGCAGGTGAAATTGTGGAGAGGAAAGTTAGGAAAGCACGGCAAAAAAGGCAAAAACCAGATATATTAAAGTATTTACGAGAATGAAATGAAATATAGAAAACATTGTTCACTATTAATTAGGTCCAATTATGTTAAATAAAGTTTAGTTAACTTGCTTTAAATGTAGGTAAATTGTAGTATTATGAGTATAGAATATAAATAAATTAAAGTTACTGAAAGTTAACGTTAAATTAACATAAAATAATAAGCTCAAGTCAATTTAAAAAAAATTATATTTTCAACGATTTACCTTTTTACAGCTTCAGTGTTCAACAAAATACTAAAAATGTGGGTTCCAAATGGTTCTAAATTTTTGCTGCCAAAAAGCATATTTTTTTTAATGTAACTATAGTTTTATCGCTTGCCAAATTTTAACAAAGATTTTTTTCAAAAATGTAGTATGATTAAATAAACATTTAATGCTCATTATCCAAGTACCGTTGTAAATACCGAGAATCTTGTCAGGTTAAGTGACCGTAAGACGCGATCATACATAGGTGAAATAGGATGGAAGTTATACAATTATATGGAAACAAAGAACAGCGATGTATTTAATTATATCATCATGAAATTAAAGTTTATCCAAAAGATTTAACACCATTTTGCGCACTATGTTAATGTTGCGCATTTTTATTTTTGGCTTTGCTTTAGTTTAGCTAACTCCTATTGGGTGTAATACTAAATAAAAATGAAGAAAATTATTATTTTTTCTAAGGAAATAATCCAAATGGAATAAAACATATTTTTAAAAAAAAAACGTTTTAAATTCTTACAGTATGGTATGATTCTAAAACTTTACCATTAACAAAACAAAATAAATGTTTACGTTTTATTACAACATTTAAACACCACACATTTTGTACACCAGATTTACTTTATAAAAAACTTTTTATATTAAACAGCGTCTATTTAAGTGCAATTTTGCAATCAATTATCTAGAGACTTGAATTATCAAGTCGAAATGTTTGAAAGGAAAGAATGTTTGCATTGATGTGTCTCGTTGTAATAACATAACTTTTCCGATTGCTTAATTCTCTGTAATCACAAATTTATTTCAGTTCTACTTAAAAACCCAAATTCCACCCCGTTCCCCTCCCCCCTCACCTACCACGGCGAGGGAAAAAAATCCCTTGAATCATCATTTAATTACACATTTTTATTTTTAGGTTGTTTATTTATTTATTTATTTTTTTATATTTAGACGTTTTATATTAGATCTATGTATAAGTAAACCATCTTAAATGAATGAAAGTAGGCTACACGTAAGAAAGAAATATTACTATTGTAAATCTGTATCAGTCCTCACAAGCCGATGATGAAAACTGTAATACTAAAGCGAAAAGAAAAAAAATTAAGACGAAATAAACTGAACAATATTCAATGACCCCATAACCAAAAGAAAGGAACTGTCAAAAATATCTTATTCGAAAGACACGAAAATCCACTCAAACTCCAAAAGTAAAGACGAAAGCATAGAGGAAAAATTGGAAATACAAAATGACAATCTCACAAAAAAAGCTTGGAGGAAAAGAAAAGACTTGATACTGAAAAAGATGAGCGGACTCTAGGGACTACACAGTACACAAGGCTTGCTACCGACAAAGACTAGTGGACCTAGGGACTACAAACTATAAAGGCTTGCTACTTACAAGATGATTAAGCCTAGGGACTACACAGTACAAAAGCCTTGCTACTGACAAAAACACATAAAATATTGAACGCCATCCTGAACATCAATACATTGAAATACACATACATGTTACATGAAAGATTTAGTGAAATCAATCAACAGCTTAAAACTTAACAAACTACCTGAACCTGAAGGACTGAACTAACTAAGGGATTTTATTCATCGACCCATATCCCTGTTTAACAGCGACAAAAATGTTAGCAAAAACACTCGTTAGGAAAATAGAATCCTACATCGAAAATATAATTATCAGAGACCAACAATACATCGACCAAAAAGAAACATCTAAAATCACACCCATCTGTTGGGAGAAATAATACAATAGTCTACGTAGAAGAAAACACATCTGACATTCCTTAGTAAGGACGAACAGAAAGCATTCCAAATAGTAGATTATACATAACTAATGAATATAAAAGATACATACAGCCTATGGCCTTTTTTAAATAAATAGGTTAAAATAATCTACACAGATGCACACAGCCACCTTCTAATAAATAACACAGTCACTAAAGCCATACAAATAAAAATCAGTTAGACCAGGCTGTCCTACATCCCCGCTACTAAATATCCTCAGTCAGTAGCGTAGCGAGGGGGGGGCGGGGGGACAAATGTCCCCGGGCGCCGACCTCAGGGGGCGCCAAAATTGGTTGGAAAAATAAATTGAAAGGTTGAGGGGGGTGCAAATCGAAAGTTTGAGAGGGGGGGTGCAAATGGAAATTTCGAGGCGGGTGGTGCAAATCAAAATCTCGAGGGGGGGGGGGGGGGGGGTGGGTGCAAATTCAAAAGTTTGTCCCCGGACGCCGGGAAGGGTCGCTACGCCTCTGCTCAGTATAGAACCCATACTAGATGTATTAGACAGATAAACTGTATAAAACGATTTTACCTGCCAAACACAACGACCAAGGAAAAAGTCGCATACGCAGAAGATTCGGGAGGGAAAGTGAATCCTTTCTAACAGTCCGAGGTCTGATCACGGGAAGAAAATATCTGAAATCAAAGAACTGTTGCTTTGACTAATATTCAAGATAAAGCTATGCCTATGGAGGTTAATCCAAAAAATAAATACTTTATTATGTTGGAATAAATTCCTTTCAATGGTACAAACTATGAGGAAGAAGTGACTTATACTTTTGACTTTACTTTATAGCTTCCATTATCCTACAACAACAACGTTTCAAGTGATCATCTATTATTACGACGCAGAAACATGACAAAAAAACACCTAACTTGGACGTATTGAGACAGAAATACGGTAAACGTTCAGACACAACATAAGCTACACGAGAATATCGTCTCACGTTCATCTGACTGTAGGATCGTCCTGTGGTTCACAGCTTCGATCTGACAGCAAATAAACGCGCTGCTGGTGTCTGTTGACAGGTTGTTGTTGGAGAAAATTTTGGTGTTTTTATTTTGGGAAGTTTGTACTACACCATTTTCTAGACTAGTGAAGTTTATACTAAACCATTTTCTAGACTAGTGAAGTTTGTACTACACCATTTCCTAGACTAATAAAGTTTGTACTACACCATTTCCTAGACTAGTGAAGTTTGTACTACATCATTTTCTAGACTAGTGAAGTTTGTACTACACCATTTTCTAGACAAGTGAAGTTTGTACTACACCATTTCCTAGACTAAAAAAGTTTGAACTACACCATTTTCTAGACTAGTGAAGTTTGTACTACACCATTTCCTAGACTAATAAAGTTTGTACTACACCATTTTCTAGACTAAGGAAGTTTGTACTACACCATTTTCTAGACTATTGAAGTTTGTACTACACCATTTTCTAGACTAGTGAAGTTTGTAATACATCATTTCCTAGACTAGTGAAGTTTGTACTACACCATTTTCTAGACTAGTGAAGTTTGTACTACACCATTTTCTAGACTAGTGAAGTTTGTAATACACCATTTTCTAGACTAGTGAAGTTTGTACTACACCATTTTCTAGACTAGTGAAGTTCGTACTACACCATTTTCTAGACTAGTGAAGTTTGTACTACACCATTTTCTAGACTATTGAAGTCTATACAAAACATTTTATAGACTTGTGAAGTTATTTGATACCATTTTCTAAAATAGCTACGACTATACAAAAATATGTGAAACTTAATTGTTAGAACTTTGGTTATGTTCAATGAAATTAGCGTTAATAACTTAACTTAGAAAACATATATCGTTACTTCTAGAGCAAATGTTCATGCATTCCCCACCTCTCCCTATATAACTTTTAAAGAAACGCACAAATTTAGCATATGTGTTTTATCAAGGTTAGGATTTTGTAATGTAAAAATGTTGTAACAATTGTATATTCAATTATCATTATCTATTTTAGTGTTTTTCCTAGTAATCGAACATTATCAAAACTAGACGAATTAATTAATGAACTTTTATAATGTAATAGATTCTAATTAAACAAATATCTAAGTAGTAGGCCTATACTTTAAATATATTGATTTGAAACCTCATATTTTTATGCATTTTAAATTTCTGTGTATAGGTTTTAATTTAATTAAGAATTGAGTTTTGTTTTACATTTATTTATTGATTTTCCAATCTTCATTAAAAAGAAAAACCTTTTTTATTAAAAAAAAAACATTTCTATAATCAAAACTTGTATCTATCTTAGAACAATCCCTATACCATAATCGATGGCCATCAGACGAGTAGCGTAACCCGAGTCTAGAGACAACAAGCCAGATACAGATTTGGACATGACAACATGCGGCAACAAACACCACAACGGTTTGTGTTAACCCCACTGGACCGATAACTCTGTTATGCAGGGTTGTTTCCCTTGTTCTGAATACTTAGTCTTGTTGAGCAGAAAATGTTAGTGTCCGCTTTATATAATGACGCCGATTCTTTGAATAATGTTTACAATTGAATCGTAATCGACCAAATATAATGTAGCTTTCTTTAAAAATAAAACTTTTCAATAATTACAAATGAATGTCGGTTAAAATATACTTACATTGAAAAGATGTCGAAGAAAAAGTAAAAAAATTTAAAACTGGATTAAGATAATTTCATAAGAGGAATGTATGTTTGAGTTAATGCATGTCTATGTTAACGTGTTTGCTTGTAAGGCTATATAACTTGATTATAAAATATTTTAAAAACTCAATTGCAGCTGAATGTGTACAATTATAATCACACATAGTTGCAAGGTTTTATATCGTTGTATATTGGTATAACAGTTAATTTTCATCTTCCTTTTACTATAGACGAATCTACAAAATTCAATCTCTCTTCATCAATACACTTTCAATCGTCAAAGTTCGGCGTGGTCGAGTCGGTAAAGTTCATGGTTGCTAAACCGAAAAGTCTCGAGTTCGGACTCTCGGGCAGATGAGGCTCGTTAGCTGGGGACAGCCACTCTTCTAGGAGAGACAAGTCCAAATTCAAACAACTGCTGCCTTGTAGTTTGTTCTTGGTTGGACAAAGGCTATGGAAGCAAATCCAAAAAGAAAAGCAGGCTGAAATAGGAGTCAATGGCCTCAATGGCTCATAACCAGTTGACACGTATCCTTAATTGTGTTGGAGGGGGATACTTCCAACACTAAAATTAAGAACGAAGAAGAAGAAGAAGTGCTCAACAATCATCGAACGTATAACTATAACTATCCATAATTAATGAGAATGTTGTGTAACATTTAAATACTTTTAATTTAAAAATTCATTTGGAAACTATTAATCATGAGAAATCTGATCAGATCACGTGACAGTGAGAGAAGACCATACGCTGCTGATGTAGGTTGGAATCAATACAATGGTAGCTAAGCAACACACAACGAACAACGATGTATTTAATTTTCTTATTATGAAATAAAAATTCAGCTAGAAGATTTCGCACCCTTGCACTCAATACTTTAATGCTGCACGTATTTTCCTTTGGCTTTGAAAAAATTTAAAATAATACTTTAACCAAATAGTAACGATGTAAAAACTACGCATCTTATTAGGTTAAATAACTGTTAGATGCGATCATATATTTTTGAAATAGATGAGATTTGACAAAATATTAAGGCAACATGAATTTGATACTATCAAAACAGCGATGCATTTAATTACTTTATTATTAAGTTCAGCTATAAGATTTCACACCATTAAGCGCAATAATTTAAAGTTGCGCGTATTTATTTTTAGCTTTGTTTTTTTTTAAGCATAACTCCTATTAGGTGTAATACTAAATAAAAATTAATAAAATCAATTTGTATTTCTAAAGTTCAAATCGAAATAGAATGAAATCGTTTTTCTAACAAAAAGTTATTAATGTATTTAGTGTACTATAATGCTTCCACTTTACTATTTAACAAAACAAAATAAATGCTTACGTTTTATTACATCATTTAAACACCACACATTTCTTACATCATATTTACTTCATAATAATCTTTTTCTAGTGATTATGTTATCTAAGGTATGCAATTATCTAGAGACTTGAATAATCAAGTCAAAATAAACTACAATGAAAACTGTAATTCTAAAGCCAACATTGCATGGTAAACCTACGCTGAAAATTATATGTCTGAGAAAAAAAGTAAAACATAAACTGAACCGTATTCAATGACCCACTGTAACCCATATAGAGGAACAGTCAAAGTTTTCTTCTTCGGACGACACAACAGACCACACAAATCTTCAACTAAAGAGAAGAGCACAGAGAAAAAAAGGGAAATACAAAATCACAATCTAACAAAAAAATGCACGGAGGAAAAGAAAAGGCTTGTTACCGACAAAGATGAGTGGACCAAGGGACTACACACTACAAAGACTTGCTACTGACAAGATGAGTGGACCAAGGGACTACACACTACAAAGGCTTGCTACTGACAAGGATGAGTGGGCCTAGGGACTACACACTAGGAAGAAACAAACCGAACAGGTTTAGAATTAACAGTGTAGAGAATGCGTGAACAAAGTAAAGATCATCCGCTTATTTGCTCCTCCCTACATCTCCATCAAACTTCCTTTATTAGATCAAGTCAATTAATCCCCAAGTTTAAAACATTTTATACATCATGTTTTTACTTCTTTATATATTTTCAATTTTTTAAACTGTAACTTTTGGCTCTTCCATCTCAAAAGGTTGCCGACTCCTGATCTAGAGACTTGAATGATCAAGTCATTATTAAACTGAACTGTATTCAATGACACCCTTTCCCATGGGTAGGCAACCTTTTGAGAGGTAAGAGCCAAAAGTTACAATTCAAAAAATGTCCCAGTTTTTAAAGACCCCCTAACATTTTTATTTTTTGTATTTAATAAGATTAAAATAAGACAACACAGAAAACTGTCTTATAAATAGACAATATTCAAATTTATTTCAAGGCATGAAAATAAAACATTTCAACATCGAAATTTTAAATCATCATCCATGATAGCCTGAATGACTAAGTTCACTTTTCGTATTGTGCAATCAACGTTTAGCTTGAAATCAACGCTTAGCATTAAGTAAGTAGAAAGATAAACGGCATAAGAAGTGGACTGCATTCTATCATTTATCATTACTGATACATAAATATATGTTGATGAATAGCGAAAAAACAATATAATGTCCAGCTTTATGTAGCTTGTAGGTCACAACAGCTGACTAAAAATAATATTGAATCTTTAAAATGAGTTGTTTTTTTTTAGAAAATGTGTATCTTTATGTATTTTACTTTACTATGTGTTAAATATAAGCTGTAATAAGATATAAAATTTTCTAAATCTACTATTAACGTAAAATAAAACTACAAATGTATGTATAAAAAGAATGAAACAAACGGAAATTTTAAATGTATTAATTCTTATTCAGTGTATTTGGGAAAGATTTGTGAGGACTGCCCTAAAACATTTACAAAATATACGAAAAAATCTTCCTAAATATTTCTATTTTTTTACCGTCTTATATGAACTTTTATATCGATTTACAAGAAGGAATAATTTAAACAGCTGAAAATACGAATTTATTTATTATAGTGATAATAGTGAAATTCTGAGAAATGAAACTGGCATATGATTAATGTAACTAACATTGTGTATAACCGATCACATAAAAATATACACTAGCCTATAACTGAAATAAATAGGCCCATAACAGATATTAAACATACACAGGAACATAACTAACATAGGCATAACAAATCTGACATACATCATGCAGTCCGACATAACACCCTGGCCGGCAAGGTGTATAAAAAAACTACTATCAACTTTCCCCATTCTCAACCAATTTGTTTACGAATTTGACAAAATGCCTTGATAACAACTCAAGACATATAGTAAATATTGATTTTTTTTTTACTTTACGATTTTATGACAGAAAGAACAATATTTAAACGGATTCAGATGTTCGTGATTTCATTTGTATAGATACGACGCATATATTTTTCTTTAGTTTGTATATATAACTATATTCCATTAATTTTATAAATATTATATATATATATATATATATATATATATATATATATATATATATATATATATATATATATATATATATATATATATAATTCTCTTCTTGGAGACGCTAGAAAACAAGCTGTAAGCGCGCTCCCTACCACCCCACCCCTACATGGTCTGGTGCGCTTTGGTTCACGCTAAATGTTTACAATCGTAGAGCCGGGTTTAGCGACGATTACTAGGGGCAGATAATTTAGTTTGAAACGATTTTAAACTTAGGGGAGGTAACTAAGAGGAGGCTGCTTTCACGGGGAGGGGGGTGTAGGGGTGTAGGGGTTGGGGGAAAGAAGGGTGGGGTTAGTATCGTCCTTAACGACCTACTGATAGTATTTTAAAGCAAATATTTTCAGTGGCAGCATTGGTACTGTCGAATTCACAGATTATGAATTACTGAAAAGTAGAAAATAAAACAACTAAATAGCGGCGTAAGATATGCCGCGGGTCGGCTCGTTCATTATAATACTTAACAACACATCTTGAACAAGAATTAAAGAAATCACTTGAAATATAATCGATAGTGAATGACGTTAATCCTGATTCTATAATTGATTTTAATTTATAAAGACAATGGAAATAGTTGATAAATATTTCGTAAGTTTTGACATTTACACACATTTCACACCACTGTATTTTTTAATTAACTATGTACATATTGATAGCAAATGGGAAAGTATATCATTAGTTATTTCCCTTTCAACGCTTTGTTCTTCATTAAAAAACATTTTATTGGTTATTTCCCTTCGACCACCTTATTATGTTTGCATTGGAAAATATTTTATTTGTTGTTCCCCTTTGACCATTAGTGCAAATAGTGAAGGCAAACAAGTGTTTAATGAATTACTCCCCTTTGGTTGAATTCCAGGACTGATGTTGCTTTTCTTTTTCCTTTGAATCGTTCGATACAATGTTTAAACAGCAGATAATAGTACATCTTTAGCATATCTTGTTTATCAACATTTATTTAGTTATTGTCGTCATTATACATTTGATACGTGTTTTGAAATTGAGATATAAAAAGCTTTTTCAACAACAACCAAAAAAATAACTCAGTTACTAAGCATAACTATATAATCGTATAGTTTTATTGATCGCTTACCTCTATCTCTACATATCTACTATTACATTTAGCCTTTAGCAGTACCTCTTTCCGGCTTCCCCCCCCCCCCCTCCGCACCCACCAAATGAAATAGAAGTTTTGTAGTACATATATACTTTTACCAGTTTCTGCCCCCCCCCCTATACACACACACACCTCCACGGAAAATTTTATCCCTCCCCCTTCCCCCGCCCCGGGAGAAAAAAGAAGAGCTAGCATTTAGCTCAGATCATTATGCGCAGCTCCAGCCTAAAGAATGAGAGCTCAACAGATCCAATGGAACTTTTATTTCTATTCAAGGTCGAGTCTTTTATTTACCTTCTTATGAAGATCAGCCTTAAAATATGTTGGTTTTCGTTAGTTAAAATAATTAATAAGAAAAACAATGTCACCGGTTGGGATCAATAAATTACAAGAACAAAGAAAGACACAATTTGTGAACATTACTAAACTAGAATGTTGTGAGTTGAATGAAATGTCTAATTTTTTTTTAAAATTAATACAAGTACAAATTATGGACGCAATAACAACATAATGTAAATAATAAACAATTACAGGCGAATTGTAAAAAATCGTACGATTGTTTTCCATTGAGCTGTAAAGGTCAAGGTCATTCGAAGGTCAACGAGAAGCCGCATTGATACTCCGGTACTTGAAAAAAGTCAAGGTCGTTGACGAAGGTTATCTCAGGTTGACCCAGACGGTCACAGATGGAAGGGTCCATTAATGTCCAATAAATGGGGGGGAGTGGTTTTTCACTGACCTATGGGGTTAAGGTCGTAAATTCATCACGGAAAGTCTTCGGCAAAATAGGAATCTTCTGGATCCCATACGGCATGACGTCACAACATGTCATTATCCACAGGTCCAGCGTCGTATCGACGTCATCATCGTTCTCGTCAAACTCTTCTCCCGCCTACAACCAGGCCAGCGTGACGTCATCCGTCGGTGCAGCGTCAGTATGACATCATCAGGATCTCGTCACGTGTCCGCGTGCTGCCCACGGTGTAGCTGGTGACGCGCTCGTGCGTGAAGATCCGCCTCAGCTCCTTCCGGAACTTTTTTCCGGACAAAATGTAGATGAAAAAGTTGGAGGCGTAGTTGACATTTGAGATGGCCTGAAATCAGGTTAAACTCATTAGTTACACAGTTAAACTAATTAATTAGAGTTAAACTAATTAATTCAAGCAAATTATGTCAACAAATTAACGTAGCAATTGCAAAATGCGGGTAATTAATGTATTAATGAAATGATCTATCAACAAATTACAACCAATTAACATTCGCTATGCATAGATAACATAAATAGATTTGGGTTCTGTATTAGGCACGCTAGTTTGCTGATTATAACGTAGTGTTCACAAATTAAGACAAATGTTTACACGTTAAATATAAATATACACCACGATCAAATGGTAATGGTATTTTCAGAGGTAAGAACTGCCAGTATAAATACATGTAATAAATTAAAATGTAAGTTGCTGAAAGCTAATGTTAGTTTTTAGAAATATACAGATTTAAACATGTACTGTATCTGAAACTTTTTTTATCGGTATTACCTCCACTAAGACGATTGTTGTGTATATATATATATATATATATATATATATATATATATATATATATATATATATATATATATATATATATGTGTGTGTGTGTGTGTGTGTGTATATATACACACACACACACATATATATATATATATATATATATATATATATATATATATATATATATATATATATATATATATATATATATATATATATGGCACCCACCTGCAGGAACTCCATCCAGGGCACGGCCTGCACGAAGCCCTCGACAAAGTCCCTGTGGTACAACTTCAGCATGACGTGCACGAAGATGGTCAAGGTCACGTGGGGCAGGGCGGTCACGATGTACGTGAAGGAGATGGCCAGCAACATCCGGGTTGTTTTGCTGCGTCTCCTGGAACTTCCTGGCAAGTGAACAAAAAAAAGTTAACTTCGACATTGATGAGTGAACACTATAAGCCAATGTAAACAATTATGTACGACATTGATGAGTGAACACTATCAGCCAATCTAAACAATTATGTACGACATTGATGAGTGAACACTATCAGACAATGTAAACAATTATGTACGGTATTGATGGCTGAATATAAACAACCGATGATAACACTATAATAAACCGATTTCTAAATTTGATTAGTATAATCAAGTTCAAATGTGATTTTTCTGTAGATACTCATACACTTTGTAAGTAGAGAAATGTAATTTTTTAGACTAAAACACTATATGAATTTTTGAAAATGCCTGTTAGTTCAATATAATAAAAATTTCCTGATATAAATCACATGGATGCTGATGATTTAAATGGCATGAATGATGATATAAATGACATAATGGTGATATAAATTACATGAATGGTGATAAAAATGACATGAATGGTGATATAAATGTCATGAATGGTGATATAAATGTCATGAATGGTGATATAAATGACATGAAAGGTGATATAAATGACATGAATGTTTATATAACGGTATTAATGGATATAAATGACATGAATGGTGATATAAATGACATGAACGGTGATATAAATGACATGAATGTTAATATAAACGGCATAAAGTTTATATAAATTACATAAATGTTGATAAAAATGGCTTGAATATTGATATAAATGGAATGCATGTTGATATAAAGTTCATAAATGTTGATATAAACGATACAAATGTTGATATAAACGATGCGAATGTTGATACACCGTATAACGACGTACCAGTGAGACGTGTGGACGACGATTCCTCGTTCTGCGTCGCCCGCTCGACCTCCAGTATCCGCACAAGGACGCCGATGTTGCAGATGAGGACGATGGTGACGGGGGTGGTGAAGAGCAGGGCGAACTGGTAGACGTAGATGTGCAGCAACAGGTAGATGTTGTTGTCCACACCTGCACAGGTGTCGCCGTTGTTGCCCACCATCACAAACCTGCGGGGAGGTCATGGTTGGATTCATGGCACTAAGTTGGTTTTTAGGTAGATCTAAGCATGCTTGGGTTTTGGGAAGGTTCGTTCTATAGGCTTCAAGTATGTTTTAGATAGACTTATGCATGATTGTATTTTGGGAAGGTTCATTGTATTAAAGGATTCAAGTATGCTTTTGGTTAGATCTATGCCTGCTTAGGTTTGGAAAGGTTAGTTCTATAGGCTTCAAGTATGTTTTTATGTAGATCTATGTCTGCTTAGGTTTGGGAAGGCTAGTTTATAGGCGTCAAGAATGTTTTTGGGTAGATCTATGCCTGCTAGTGTTAGGGTTAGGGTTAGGGTTAGGGTTAGGGTCATTATGTTTCTCTGCGCATGATCCCTAACTGGGTTCGAGCACGTAGGATGTTCCTGAGTACACTCAGCTCTAATGGAGTCTCGGCATAGAAAAAGACTATATTTTCCCTTCGAATGATGAGGTCGCACAAACAGGTGAACTCTACTTCATCTGGACTATTGGTGACCAGAATGAAAAGGGTGACTACATTTTAAAAATATCTGTATACTAGTCTTTGTCACCAATCGTAAAGTCTATCTACAAAACAGAGACAAAGGCCTACTATTAGGATATAAAATTACTTGCAAAAATGCATTGCGGATGTAAACTAAAAATACTATCAGCTGATACATCTCTACGGAATAAAATATGAGTTTGCTTTAACAATGTATCACTATATAATTCTAACCATCGTGAGCGACAGATTTGAGCTGAGTTAGACAATTGTTTCACTGGAAGAGTTGCTTCGTAAAATTACTCTGTAAACCTACCCTGGTAAACCTACTCTGTTAACCTACCCTGGTAAACCTACTCTGTTAAACCTACCCGGATAAACCTACTCTGTTAAACCTACCCTAATCAGGTAAAAACTAATCTGTTAAAACCTATCCAGGTATACTTCGCTGTTAAACCTACTATGTTAAACCTATCATTCGTTCAAGTCAGTGCTGAGATTGGGTACAACAGTATTAGCGGGCATCAATCAGGTCTAGTCAAGTCCTGCTTCAGAAGGTCTCCGCTATAATCAGAGCAATGACTATCTTGTTAGAAGTACTGGCCCTGATTACTCATAGGGTAGAACTAGCAGGGATGTCAAAAAGGAAGTACTGGTGATGTGTACTAGCAGACAGTACTGAAGATGTGTACTAGCAGACAGTAATGAAGATGTGTACTAGCAGGCAGTACTGAAGATGTGTACTAGCAGGCAGTACTGAAGATGTGTACTAGCAGGTGGTACTGGTAATGTGTACTAAAAGGCGGTAGTAGTGATGTGTACAAGAAGACAGTATTCGTGATGTGCGCTATAAGTCAATACTAGCAGACTGTACTAGTAAACGCTGTACAACTAGCTTTAATTGGAAGCTGTTTAATATCTTTGTGTACAAAAATATTTCATAAAGCATATTATTAGAAAGATTTGATAGTAAGAATTTGTGTATTCGAGACAATATATGAATATTCCGTTCTTTTCGATTGATTGATGAGCAAATATTCTAGAGCAGTTCATGTCTAATTAGATATTTACCTGAAGACCTGTATGCAGGACATGACGCAGAACAACGAGATGATAATGATGACGGCACCCCGCTGTTGGCACCACATGTTCCGTCTAAAGGGCATGTACACCACACAGAAGCGTTCTATCGCCATGGCAACGATCAGCCATGATGACATCAGGTTACAGACGGAGCCATGGCAACGATCAGCCATGATGACATCAGGTTACAGACGGAGTCGGCAAACAGCAACATCTGGGAACAGAGCAGTTGGTGAGTTGGTTGGTGAGTTGGTGAGTTGGTTGGTGAGTTGGTTGGTGAGTTGGTTGGTGAGTTGGTTGGTGAGTTGGTTGGTGAATTGGTTGGTGAGTTGGTGAGTTGGTTGGTGAATTGGTTGGTGAGTTGGTTGGTGAATTGGTTGGTGAGTTGGTGAGTTGGTTGGTGAATTGGTTGGTGAGTTGGTTGGTGAGTTGGTGAGTTGGTTGGTGAGTTGGTGAGTTGGTTAGTGAGTTGGTTGGTGAGTTGATGAGTTGGTTGGTGAGTTGGTTGGTGAGTTGGTTGGTGAGTTGGTTGGTTGGTGAGTTTGTTGGTGAGTTTGTTGGTGAGTTTGTTGGTGAGTTGGTTGGTGAGTTGGTTGGTGAGTTGGTTGGTGAGTTGGTTGGTGAGTTGGTTGGTGAGTTGGTTGGTGAGTTGGTTGGTGAGTTGGTGAGTTGGTTGGTGAGTTGGTTGGTGAGTTGGTCAGTTGGTTGGTGAGTTGGTTGGTGAGTTGGTTGGTGAGTTGGTGAGTTGGTTGGTGATTTGGTTGGCAGTTGGTGAGTTGGTTGGTGAGTTGGTTGGTGAGTTGGTTGGTGAGTTTGTTGGTGAGTTGGTTGGTGAGTTGGTTGGTGGGTTGGTTGGTGAGTTTGTTGGTTAGTTGGTTGGTGAGTTGGTTGGTGAGTTTGTTGGTGAGTTGGTTGGTGAGTTAGTTGGTGAGTTGGTTGGTGAGTTGGTTGGTGAGTTTGTTGGTGAGTTTGTTGGTGAGTTGGTGAGTTGGTGAGTTGGTTGGTTTGTTGGTTGGTGAGTTGGTGAGTTTGTTGGTGAGTTGGTTGGTGAGTTGGTTGGTGAGTTGGTGAGTTTGTTGCTGAGTTGGTTGGTGAGTTGGTTGGTGAGTTGGTGAGTTGGTTGGTGAGTTGGTTGGTGAGTTGGTGAGTTGGTTGGTGAGTTGGTTGGTGAGTTGGTGAGTTGGTTGGTGAGTTGGTTGGTGAGTTGGTTGGTTTGTTGGTTGGTGAGTTGGTGAGTTGGTTGGTGAGTTGGTTGGTGAGTTGGTTGGTGAGTTTGTTGGTGAGTTGGTTGGTGAGTTGGTTGGTGAGTTGGTTGGTGAGTTTGTTGGTTAGTTGGTTGGTGAGTTGGTTGGTGAGTTTGTTGGTGAGTTGGTTGGTGAGTTAGTTGGTGAGTTGGTTGGTGAGTTGGTTGGTGAGTTTGTTGGTGAGTTTGTTGGTGAGTTGGTGCGTTGGTGAGTTGGTTGGTTTGTTGGTTGGTGAGTTGGTGAGTTTGTTGCTGAGTTGGTTGGTGAGTTGGTTGGTGAGTTGGTGAGTTGGTTGGTTTGTTGGTTAGTGAGTTGGTGAGTTGGTTGGTGAGTTGGTTGGTGAGTTGGTTGGTGAGTTTGTTGGTGAGTTGGTTGGTGAGTTGGTTGGTTAGTTGGTTGGTGAGTTGGTTGGTGAGTTTGTTGGTGAGTTGGTTGGTGAGTTTGTTGGTGAGTTGGTTGGTGAGTTAGTTGGTGAGTTGGTTGGTGAGTTGGTTGGTGAGTTTGTTGGTGAGTTTGTTGGTGAGTTGGTGAGTTGGTGAGTTGGTTGGTTTGTTGGTTGGTGAGTTGGTGAGTTGGTTGGTGAGTTGGTTGGTGAGTTGGTTGGTGAGTTGGTTGGCAGTTGGTGAGTTGGTTGGTGAGTTGGTTGGCAGTTGGTGAGTTGGTTGGTGAGTTGGTTGGTGAGTTTGTTGGTGAGTTGGTTGGTGAGTTGGTGAGTTGGTTGGTGAGTTGGTTGGTGAGTTGGTCAGTTGGTTGGCAGTTGGTTAGTTGGTTGGTCTACACAATGGGACAGAACATTTGTCGGTCTACACAATGGTAGACATGTGTTGGTCTACACAATGGGACAGAACATTTGTCGGTCTACACAATGGTAGACATGTGTTGGTCTACACAATGGGACAGAACATTTGTTGGTCTACACAATGGGACAGAACATTTGTCGGTCTACACAATGGTAGACATGTGTTGGTCTACACAATGGGACAGAACATTTGTCGGTCTACACAATGGTAGACATGTGTTGGTCTACACAATGGGACAGAACATTTGTTGGTCTACACAATGGTAGACATGTGTTGGTCTACACAATGGTAGACATGTGTTGGTCTACACAATGGTAGACATGTGTTGGTCTACACAATGGTAGACATGTGTTGGTCTACACAATGGTAGACATGTGTTGGTCTACACAATGGGACAGAACATTTGTTGGTCTACAGTCTACACAATGAGACAGAACATTTATTGAATGTGTTGGTCTACACCGTGGAGCGGCATGGCCAAATGATAGAGCGTTTTGCTGCTATTCTAAATGACTATAGTTCGAAAATAAGCTTGTGTCAGCAGGACGCCTATGAGTCCACCTAGCTCTATTTGGTACCTGACTTTATTGGCGGCTTGACGTAGTGCCAAGTTCAAGAAAAATTAAACTCTACCTCATCCACACAATTGATCGCTAGGTCTAAAGAGGAATTTTACTTGGTCTACAACATAAGAATGAAAATGTATTGAGGTTTTTCTTTTTTTTCTGTATAACGTTTGTCAGCAACATCCTTGGAACAAAACATGTTTTGACAACACAATGGGATAGAACATTTGTTGAAGAACTTTGTGTACCATGTTAACAAATCGATCAGCTTACTTGTGTTGTCGTGTATTGATTAACAAATAGAACGAATACAATGTCAAATGTATCACTCATCACACGCTTACCTAATACACGCAACGCTAAACTCAATGCTGTAACTATAACCCTAGGAGAACTCAAATCCAAAAAGGAGGGGGGGGGGGGAATTCCGTATGCTTGTTTTACTGTAATCTTATCGAATATTTTTCAATAACGAAATTTCGAACAATTTGTATTTTTATTTTCTGTCTTGTGGCGTGTTTTGTGAAAATCGCGATTCCTTTTTATGAAATAAAACGACACAATAGAATGCATGTGTGTTAATAGAATCATCAATCAAGTTACTGTTTTTAATCACGCTATGTTTAATTAATCGGATTAACAACCATTTATCTAAATATGGATGTTGTTTGCATTTTAGTGCCAGTAATGGTATTTTTTATAACTGTGTGTCAAATAAGGCCCAATATTCATCTATTTTCTTCCTAATGTGGCGATTTACTTCTAAATGCGTGCCCGCTATGGGACCTTAAATATAATCCCAAACCCTGATTAATATCTCTTAATCTGTGTCCCGATTGTCTTCATCCCCCTAACAGAGCGATAACATTTTTTTTAACTGTCTAGCCCGGCTACATTCGATAGAATCGTTAGCATAAAAATTGGAAATAGAAACAGAAAGAAATACAAACAGAAAGAAATAGAAATGAATTGAAAGGAATCCATCCCTGATATCTAACGCTAGAATCAGATAAAGTGAATTTTTTTTTATTAATTTCTTCTAAAAACCGTAGATATTTATAAACAAATGCGTTATTTAATAGCAACGCACGCAGTGTTTTTCTGGCAAGATGAAAGGAGACGAAAGCTGGCCAGATAAATGTTGCAAGATTAGAGATTTAAATCAGCCAAACTTGTGATCCAGTTTAGCCTTTAATTTTGCTAAAGCATTGATCCAGTGTGCGGTAAGCCATACATATATCGTATGGTTCTGCGCAGAAATGTAAGACGCATACGATTGCCGTTCATCAGTCTAGATGAAGTTTTTGGGGATTCTTCTAGAATTGTTATATTTTGTCGATAAATTTATGAAATAAAAAATTAAATCAAAGCTTTTAATGGATAAAATATTCAGCCTAATTAAAGGGCACATTTTTAAAAAGTATGTAATAAGACAAGTAAATATAGATATCATTTTTAGTAGATGTCGGCACTATAGTGGTTATACAGCTATAAGTAATATAGCTGTAGCTGTATGGATAATAGATTATAACTGCATCTTTATAGATATTAGTTAAATAGAGACAGCTATACATCTAATAGTGATATAGCTACAGCTATGTTCAGAGTTTCTTCCAGCCATCTCTTCGCGGGGGTGAAGCCCCCCCGAAATTTTTTTACCGCCCCCCCCGAACAAAATGAAATTTATATAATTTATATAGAAAATATATACTTTTAACAGTGTCCGCCCCCCCCCCCCCCCCGAAGAAATTTTACCGCCCCCCCCCCCCCCCGAAAATTTCAAGTGCCCCCCCGGAGAAAAAAGTCTGGAAGAAACACTGGCTATGTTAGGCTTAAAATATGTTCCTTGTAATGCCAGCTATAAAATCAGTGTGATAGGTGAAGCGATAAAGTTAATATAGCAGTAGCTACACAGCCCAGTGTGATATGGCTGCAGCAATACAGCAAAATGTGAGAGCTCTAGCTGTTGTTTACCTTGCAACTCTCGTGAGAGAAGTTGTAGAACAGGCCGTGTTGGTTGTACATCAGGCGCAGCATCTCGTCGATCACGTGCAGTTCCAGACTCACCAGAACGAGGCTGAAATGAGACAGGTAGAGTCGAGAGTCAGTCTACAAACGAGACAGATAGAGTCTAGTCACTCGTCAAATAAGACAGGTAGAGTCGAGAGTCAGATGAGATGAGTCATCAGTACGGCGTCACGTACAAACGAGAGAGATGAGTCATGATATAGTCGTCAACTCCATATTGTGTATTTTTCCTTTTGTCTTGACTTGTAAGCAAGTATCTCACACATTGAATAGCATGAAAGTATATGAGGTAGATAGCAAGTATTTAAAGTGTACCTAGCATGTATTTAAAGTGTAGCTAACAAGTAGCTAAGTTGTAGCTATCAAGTTCCTAGTGTAAAACTAATATTTCTTTCAAAAGAAAACTCTTCTGGCCCGACACCATCAGCAGCGTTCAACTATGACAACAGGATAACTTGCAGCTAAAGAAGAAATAAAGTAAAGAAGATGGGGTTGGATAGTACACACAACGCACAGATCGCCAACCAACATCACCAGGCAGGCATTGAGGTGGAACTCTTGAGATCTTTGGTTTGGCGGCCCATACCCCAGCAGGACAGAGGACTCTGGAGATCTTTGGTTGGCGGCCCATACCCCAGCAGGACAGAGGACTCTGGAGATCTTTGGTTGGCGGCCCATACCCCAGCTGGACAGAGGACTGGAGATCTTTGGTGGCCCATACCCCAGCAGGACAGAGGACTGGAGATCTTTGGTGGCCCATACCCCAGCAGGACAGAGGACTGGAGATCTTTGGTGGCCCATACCCCAGCAGGACAGAGGACTGGAGATCTTTGGTGGCCCATACCCCAGCAGGACAGAGGACTGGAGATCTTTGGTGGCCCATACCCCAGCAGGACAGAGGACTGGAGATCTTTGGTGGCCCATACCCCAGCAGGACAGAGGACTGGAGATCTTTGGTGGCCCATACCCCAGCAGGACAGAGGACTCTGGAGATCTTTGGTTGGCGGTTGGTACCCCAGCTAGAGTGACGTGCAGCGATGATGATTATAAATATCTTTAAAAGGCCTATTAAGTATCTACAGTGTTCTTAGCAAGCTCCTTAAAGTAGATAATGTAAGTCAAAGTCTCTCTTTGACTAGGTCGATTAAAGCTAATCCCGTTTACATTTACATCAAAAGTACATTGTGTTCTATATTTTCGCCTATCCTCTTTATCTGTAATTTCTCTCTCTCTGTATCTCTCGCTCTCTCGCTCTTTTTCCCCCTTTATCTCTAGTAATCTCCCGCTCTCTCTAACTATCTTTTACTATCTCTCTAGCTATCTCTATCTCTTTCTCCCTCTCTCTCTCTCTCTCTCTCTCTCTCTCTCTCTCTCTCTCTCTCTCTCTCTCTCATTAATCATTGATTTTTCTGACTGGCAAAAGGACTTTAAAAAGTGCACACAATCATCGAAAACTATTGGGAAACTTTTATTTCTGGTTCACTCCCCAACCCTACTTAAAAACAAAATCGATGATTTGTTTCGCTCCTAGGGGATCAATTATTTTTATTATTAAATCTGGTCCGAAATAAGGGTCAAAAAGTTGCTCACGTCAGACGTTGAAGAATTGGTTCCATCTTGGAGGAACCTCAGAAAGTTGGGTGAGAGTCCCTGTCTAGTCGCATGGGCGGTTACAGTTTGTCATTGTCTGGTTGGGGTCACTGGGTGCAAAGATACCCCCCCCCCCTCCACCATTCCGCAAAGACTGGGCCTTTAATTTATGGTGTGATTGTGTGTATTGTTGTTATAGCACGTGATAGTAAATGCGAGTTAGTTGATTAGTGAAATGGTGCATTGGGATGTAAGTGTATTAGGGCTTTGGTGGGTTAGCCCCTTTGTATATTAATGCATATGTGAATTAGTGTAGTGAGGCGATATTAAGTTAGGGTATTGATGAAATTTTGAATTATTGTTTAGATGCAATGTTAAGTTAGTGTATTGATGTTTTGGTGAATTAGTGTATTGATACTCTAGTGAATTCGTATTTTGATGCTCTAACTTTGTGGAATAAGTTGTAAAATGCGATACGGTGAAATTTGGACCGAACCACTACCTACAAATCTCAGTGCTGATGTTCAAATCAAGTATTATAACCCTATGGAATAAGAAGGCGAGTCCAACAATTTGACTTTGGCATATTTTACCAATGTGAGGTTCTCAGTTTAAAATAACCACTACCGAACAAGCCAATCAAAATTTAGTCAGGTCCACTTGGTATTTAATACCTTATATAGAAACGATGCTACGTAGTTTAAATGATGGTATCGTTTGAGTTTGTATCGGTTATTCGATACCTTTCGCTTGACAAATGGGTAAAAACACGTTTTGATATTTTATGTGAATCATTTTCTACATGAAATGGTATTGTTATATCACACGTGAAGAGGGTTACGCTAAAATGACACTTATATAAATGGATTTTCTAAAAGTTCAAAAAAAGTATTCTCAATGCAGTAAAAGGCATACAAGATTTTCAAAACTTAATGTATTATTTAAGAGATTGTAGATTGTTCTTCTTAAAACTTTATTATGATAATTGTGTTAATCAGTAAACTATAGAAAAGGTGAGCTTAAAATGTTGAAGGCTATGTGTATTCTATCTCTAAAATTTGTATCGTGTTTCATCGCATTTTTGGAAACGAACTACCTTGTTAAGCGTGTATTGAGACTACTGCTACACTTCTATAGACTAACTACCTGATAAAGTGTGTTTTTCATCCCGTCACAATTGTATAAACTAACTACCTTATAAATGTATTTTAAGTAATGTCATACTACTGTAGACTAACTACCTGATTCAAGTGTATTTTAAGTAATGTCATACTACTGTAGACTAACTACCTTGTCAAAGAGTATTTTAAGTAATGTCATACTTCTATAGACTGAGTACACCTACACTGGTGTTTACCTATGCTGACGACCTGGCATAACGGTCAAATGTACCTTCCCCTACAGGTCAAACTCGCCATGTTGTTTACTAGTATCTTAACGATCGAAATAATTTTACATTCTTGTTTTTTTTTTCAAATCATTCAATCTCCACCTCTGGAAGACCTCAAGCTTATCAAATAGATAAATGACTTATTTAGAATTGCGAAAATAAAAATCTTCATCTTTATAAAAAGCCAATTACTGCAGTAAAATATGACCGGGGGCGTTTTCTAGATTAACGAGGTAAAATTTTGTAAAAAAAATAAAAAAAATTCGTATACTCTTTTCAAGGGCATTAGCTCTGAATGTATTTTGATTTCGCTAGCTACTCTGTTGATTTGCTTCCTAAACGTCAGCATTGTTTAGCGTGGATAGTCTGATGTTAGTAGCCTTGCAAAGTCCCAAGTGAGAAGATATTTTCGGCATTCATCTCCGGATCTTGAGGGTTTTTTTAACGTTGGAGGGAGATAATAAGTCCGTAGGAAATAATGGCAGGAGTTATCGATCGAATCGTGTGGAACCTAAAATTAAAATTACTAGCGTAGGACAAAGTCACACTAGTGCACTGTCGTGGAAAAAAACTTTAAAAGAAACACAAGTTACATTTTCCGTTGTTTTTTTCTTTTTCTTTTTTTAAACTAACTAGGCAGCGTTTCATTTATACTGAAACGGCATGCCAGCATCTAGCTAAATGGAAGCAATCAGATTCCAGAAATGTTTTATTTTGTCTAAACTAATAAGTATCGACGAGTATCCAAAGTTGATTAGACACGCTTGTACAAATTCATTCTTTTTTTAATACTAAGCCGATAAGAATGTATTTTAAAGTTATAAAAAGTCGATTTCAACCTTTTTTTTATTTGTACAATTTTTTGTTAAATTTGACACGCGAATTTATGGTTGAAACATTTGTATAGATTTACAAGACGCGGATCCTTTAAAAATAACACAAATAAAAATTAACCCACTACTTTTCGCAAGATTGGATTTGCGTGTTTTCCAACGAAAACGTTAATCTAATAACGAATTGTCTTACTTCAGAGAACTTGAAATTTATTTTTTCTTCATGAAATTTGACGACAGTGTTTACAAGTTGACCTCGTGGGGTGAGGCTGCTATTACCAACTTACACAAACTCCGTCTGAATGTATGACGTTCCTATTTGTTGCGGACCTATCGACCTAACTTGCTCCACCAATTCTCATGATGAGACGGGTGTACGGCGGGCGTGGGTAGATTAGAATGTCAGTCTAAACAGCGCAGTGTTTTGTCAAAATGCGTGGATGGGTGTTATAAGGTGAAGTCTCTTCACGAAAGTGATGTTGTGTTTACATGCATTGGCGTTGTGGTTAATGTGATGGCGTTGTGTTTACATGTAGTTGCGTTGTATTTGAATGTTGTTGTGGTGTGTTTTTATGCTGTGGCGTTATGTAATTGTATGTTTTGTATTTACGCGTAGTGGCGTTGTGTTCACAAGTAGTACCGATGTGTTTACATGTAGTGATGGTGTGTAGTGTCATATTTACATGTAGTGGCGTTGTGTAGTGGTGTTGTGTTTACATGTAACTTATTTCTCAGCTATGTTTGAGTGTCAGTGTCTACATATATAGCCCCTCTATTTTGTTGTCAGTGCTTCAGGAATGTTTTAGTTATATAGGCCTTTAGTAGGCCTACACTCATTTAACACAAATTACTTGTATAAATCGTTAACACGCTGGGGCTCAAAAAAAAGAGATGCCCAAAATAGATTCAAGGGAATAACGACTCACATACAAACAGAATACAACAAAGGTTTTACTAAATGTGATTTGTTTATTAACTTTAATGTAAAAAAATCTTCCTAATGCTTACCAGTCTTTAAAATTGCAATTTACGTTTCGATTTTTATCTCTAAGAATCTAATTTCAAACATCATTAATTTTAGATTCATATTTAAGAGACATTTTTTTGTATATTGTATAGGGTTCTCTCTAATATCATTTTAAATGCTTGCATATACACATTTATAAACTTTAAAATAATTTTTTTTCTATATTAAATTACAGGTGCCATTTAGATAACTACTATAACCATAATGTCTTTAGTACTTTAGTTAAAACTTAATTAAAATTGAGACTTCGATTTGGTAGAGAGTTACTATAAACTAGTCCCAGGTGTTCAACTTACCTGTCGAAAACAGCGAGAGCGCTCAGGTAGTGCGAGTAGGATTTGTACCTGAGCCGAGGGGTCTTCATGACCATAAAGGTCAGGGTGTTGGCTACCAGGCCTATGACCACGATGATGTGGGTGGAGATCATCTTGACCAGACGACCCCATTCGGCCGTGTCGTGTTGAATATCTGAAGGGAAATAAATAGTGTTAGGACTTTATGGTATATGGAATGGCGTGGTTGGGTGGTAGAGCGAACCTATTGGTAACCCGTTTCTCGATTTCGGACTACATGTATGAGTCCGTAAAACGTTACTAGGTCCTCCTAACTCTAATGGGTAGTTGACTAAAGCTGTAGGAATAGTGCTTATCATACGATCCATGTATATACAGAGGGCAAGAAAATAGATACATCTACTTCATCTGTCCCGTGTGTATTATGCACTGAAAAGATGACTGCTGTAAGATACAAAAATAAAGACACGGCTCATTAAGAGGCTCAGGATATAGTTGTTTTTTTTTGTTTTAGGTTCTGAGTTTCCGCTTTCAGCTTATGGTTTAGTTTCGTTTAGTATCAACGTAAGTTACATTTTAGTTTAGTTTTAGGCTTAGGTTTAACTGCCTCAATTTGGGAAGTGAGAAAAAAAAATAATTGAAGCCCAGGTGCGCGGACCTTTGACCACAGGTGCTTTGACCATAGGGGGTTTGACCATAGGGGGTTTGACCACAGCGGAGCTTTGACCATAGGGGCTTTGACCATAGGGGGTTTGACCACAGCGGGCCTTTGACCATAGCGGTGCTTTGACCATAGGGGGTTTGATCATAGGGGGTTTGACCATAGGGGGTTTGACCACATGTGTTTTCTCAGCAGAGGGTCTTTGATCACAGGTGGTCTATCAGCTGGTGTTTGATCACAAGCGCTGTGTCCGGCTTTGATTATAGGTGTGATACAATTAACACGATTTTATACATTTTTCCTGAGAGTACAATAATAGAAATTAACATGTATTTAAAAAAAGCCAAGAACTATATTTTAGTCTCCACATAAAGGCCTCATAGATTTATTTTAAATATAAATGAAACACAAATAATGCGACATATAACAAGTTTCACAAATAAATAATGTAGATGCACTTGAAAATACATAGCATATATAAAGGATAAAAAATTATACAAAACTTGCCAACAATATAGTCAAAGATGTAATACATAAAATGGTTAACTAAATGACAGATGTGCTATAGTACGCAAATATGTCAGTACATATGTTTGACCATATGTCTGGACAGCACGTTGTACTTTTTCGTGCAGCATCTTGTATCGCTTCTCAGCTGGGTAGCTTGCATGTCGAAATTTAAAATATAATTTAGCAACTTTTAAAATAAATCCTTACCATATATGGACAGCATTGGACAAATCACCTGAGATCAAAGACCCTATGTGGACAAAACACCTATGATCAAAGCCGGACGCAGCGCTTGTGATCAAACACCAGTTGATAGACCACCTGTGATCAAAGACCCTCTGCTGAGAAAACACATGTGGTCAAACCCCCTATGGTCAAACCCCCTATGATCAAACCCCCTATGGTCAAAGCACCGCTATGGTCAAAGGCCCGCTGTGGTCAAACCCCCTATGGTCAAAGCCCCTATGGTCAAAGCTCCGCTGTGGTCAAACCCCCTATGGTCAAACCCCCTATGGTCAAAGCACCTGTGGTCAAAGGTCCTAGGACCGAAGCCCAGCAAAACAGAACCAAGGCCGGTGGAGAGGTGTGAGTGCAGCCCTTTGCTCCCCAGGGGCGACACAATATTAAGTCAAAAGACAGATACAACAATCGTGAAAAAAGGTAAGAACGAACTAAATCAGAGTTAGATGTTTACGGACACGTGCTCTTTATCTTCCATCCCGACTGTCCCCTACCACGCCGCTAATCAGGCTAATTAACACAAGGTAATTAAAATTGTTAATGGTATTTTTTTTAACTCGTCAATCTGCAAAACAAGAATAAAAAAATTTTAAACGAATTTCATTTATAGATTATCTTTGTTTCACGTAAAATGAAGAAAACTGACTATAATTTGTATATATCGCAAAAAAGATGTTTATATAGGCTTATAATACAGAATTTTTTCACACAGAACATCGAAAACAAAATATACATTTAAAAATGTAAAATTTAAAAAATAATATCGGAACATTAAAACTAATAGAAGTTGAAGTTGTTCTTTGTGCACTAATTAATTTTATAGCATTAATCACCCGACAACAAGCAGGCATTAACTAGAAATCCTGACGTCAGCTAATTCTTTTTCATTAAAGTCACAAAAACAATTTTTGTTTGTCACAAAACAAAGCAAACGTTTCAATGCAATATACTTGTGTTACATTAAGCCCGTGGCGTCATTAACTGGAGTCACTGCGTCACATTAAGCCGTAGAGATTCACATTTTGTGTCTGAGTGACTCGACATTTACAGACGAGACATGAAGGTGTTGAGAGAAGCTGGGATGAAAATAACGGGGGGAGGGGGGTTGGGAGGGGGTGGAGATGAGCTATACATCAACACGGATGCTCGGCCGACTCCAAGTGGGCGTTCGATGTAATTAAATAAATGCTGACACGTTGAAAATAAATGGTAAAAAAAATTCAATTAAATGCTTTTGAGGATTTTAACCCTTTAATGGCAGTGGTTTGATGAAATGGATTTGAAATTTGTTAGGCCGCTGACATGCGCTTAATTATTTACGTTAGTTTATTTCTGGATGCGAAATCTTTGTGTTTTGTTTTAACTTAAACACAGTTAAACACGAGTGTTAATAAATGATATCTCAGTGAGGTGTGCTGTGTAAAACTTGCACGACTTTACTTTTTGTCGTAGATCACACATGTACGCATAGTAACTTTGCTAAAAAACTAAATATTGAATACACAACACACACACTTACACCCACACACACATATATATATATATATATATATATATATATATATATATATATATATATATATATATATTGTGTGTGTGTGAGTGTGTGCGTATAAATATGTATATATGATATATATGGTGGTATTTATTCATATATATATATATATTTATATATATATATATATATATATATATATATATATATATATATATATATATATATATATATATATATATATATATATATATATATATATATATATATATATAACCGTAACTGTTTGGCTCTTATAAACTAAGCCCCATTATTCTTAGCTCCAAACTTCTCCATTGAACCTTCGTGGGAGACACAGTGCCAATCAAACACTTTTCAGTGCTAATTAAAACCCATCACCCCTCCAGCGGTCCTGATAAACCCCACGTGACCTGCTAGCTTCCACCGGAAACTGGGACGATCTGACTACAGTCTGAACTAAAAACTGGATTACTGCCTGGGACCATCTGACTACAGTCTGAACTAAACACTGGATTACTGCCTGGGACCATCTGACTACAGTCTGAACTAAACACTGGATTACTGCCTGGGACCGTCTGACTACAGTCTGAACTAAAAACTGGATTACTGCCTGGGACCATCTGACTACAGTCTGAACTAAACACTGGATTACTGCCTGGGACCATCTGACTACAGTCTGAACTAAACACTGGATTACTGCCTGGGACCGTCTGACTACAGTCTGAACTAAACACTGGATTACTGCCTGGGACCATCTGACTACAGTCTGAACTAAACACTGGATTACTGCCTGGGACCATCTGACTACAGTCTGAACTAAACACTGGATTACTGCCTGGGACCATCTGACTACAGTCTGAACTAACCACTGGATTACTGCCTGGGACCATCTGACTACAGTCTGAACTAAACACTGGATTACTGCCTGGGACCATCTGACTACAGTCTGAACTAAACACTGGATTACTGAGACCGACAAACTGTTTGGCAATAACAAAAGTATCGATATTTTATTTCGGGGTTTACGGCGATACACTTAACTTTTTTTTTTGGCAATTAATTAACTTTTTAAACTCCCAATAAAGTTCTCTCTATGCCAATCAATATGTTTTTATCAAGTTCAGTTAGCTTACACTCTGATAAAACTTCTAGCTATATATCTGGCTTGTTTTCTGAAATTAAATTTAACTTGAAGAATATTATATATATATATATATATATATATATATATATATATATATATATATATATATATATATATATATATATATATATATATATATATATATATATATAATACGACGATATTATAATCAATTTAATTTTGTTGATATGGGGCATATTATTAACAAAAAATATCTCCGTCGTAGTTGACCGTCTTTGATTGATGTATTAATTATTCTCATTAAATGGATCCAAAGTAAAATAAAAATGTACGTGATTGTACAGAAAGAAACGACAGTAGGGACTTAGTAGACGAGACACGAGCGTCAAATCAATTATTTAAATATAAGCCAAGAGGCCACGTGCGGGCAGCCAGCCAATCAACACAGACCTGTCTCGGATTGGTTTCATCTGGATTGGACAAGGAAGGTCAACTCGGCTGCATGATTTGGTGAGATTAATAGGATAATCTGATAATCTTGTCAGCTTTGGGGATCAGCAACGTCTTCGCGTTAGTTGTATGTGCGTCATCAACAGGCTGGTTTAAGACATTTGTTATATACTTAACAAGCTGGTTTTAGACATGTGTTATATACTCAAAAGGCTGGTTTAAGACAGCTGTTATATACTCAACAGGCTGGTTTAAGACAGCTGTTATATACTCAACAGGCTGGTTTAAGACAGTTGTTATATACTCAAAAGGCTGGTTTAAGACCGTTGTTATATACTCAACAGGCTGGTTTAAGACAGTTGTTATATACTCAAAAGGCTGGTTTAAGACATGTGGTATATAATCAAAAGGCTGGTTTAAGACCGTTTTTATATACTCAACAGACTGGTTTAAGACATTTGTTATAAGGCTGTTTGATTCATTACGTACACTATCAACACTGCTCATGCCATTTATCACGATGTTATATTTTATTCTCTATAATCTGTTGTTATTTAAATTCTGATTGTTTAAATATTTAGATTTCAATAATTAAAATTAGGTTATTTAATTTTCTGTGTATAACATTCATCACGTAAATCCACCTAACTGGTTTTGTATTTAAAAATTAATTTGAGTAAGTCACGAATTCCTAATAAACAAGTAATGAAACTCATATATTAATAGTCAGCGGTGCTGTCATTAAATCATCGTCGTATGTTTGTATATAAATAATGTGGGCTCACGTTGGTCATACGTTGAAAAATCCAGCTACATCTACAACCTCTAATCTACTCGATCTATTTGCTGATCATCAATCCTGAAAACTCCTGGTAAATCAAGACCCTGGTCATTTGTCTACCGATACGTGGGCGACGGACAGTATTTTAAAATAACCTCGACCTTGCTGTCCAATGACGACCGAGAGAGAAAAAAACCCACTTATTTTATGAAAACCGAGGTTTAACTGATATGACGACAAATATTTTGATATTTTTTTTTTACAAATTAGAAATAATAGGCAATTAAGTAGGGCTATTTTCTATTTTTTATTATGGAAGTGACACCTAATTAACGCTTATCAAGTGTGTTTTTTTTTAAATAGGACATTGACAGCTGGTTATATGTTGAACGTACGTCCATCATCGAAGATTATATAAAAAATATTCTTCAAGTAAACTTTCATGTATGCCATTAGCAAGTTATTTATTTATAGCATGACAGATCTACAAGGTCGATCTGATTATTTCGTTGATGATATTAATCACATACAGGGATTTACAATTTCAATTAACATTTACAAAGAGTATCAACAACGTTTATACATCATTTGTGTATCAACAATATGTTATGTACAACAACATTTACACTTCGCTATACCCCCAAATTAAATAAGATTTTTTTTCATTACTTTCCACGTTTTTTTCTATCTTTCCCACGCATTCATCATAACCCATCCAATCCCATTCCTTATAAGCCACATTCGCCATAATTGTAATAACTCTAAGTCCCCCAGGTCCTGAAAAACTGTTATCATTTCGTGACAAGAACAATCTCTAGGTCTCACAAAACTTTCTCTCCACTGTTTACGAAGTGAAGGTTAAAGACGAAAATAACCTTTAAAAAATGAAAACGGAGGCAATTGTTGACGCCGAAATAAATATTTCAACCACTTGACTGTGAGGGCAAGTATGTAGAACTACGCTGAAGAGTCTGTCTAGAATTATGTTCGTGTTTTTAGTTGACAATCTAATTAGGACCAAAGGTCGTCTTGTCATTACTTGTGTTGTCGCTGAAGAGTTTTTTTATTATATATTTTTTAGCCTACAACTTAACGAGTATGATCAATGACCAACGACTGATGAATGTCTACCTTTAGAAGGTCACAGTACTGTAAGACCTAGGCTCAAACGCTTTAAAAAAAAAACAAGAAAAAAAACCCCACCTGGTTTGATACTAGTCGCGTAAAATGTCAATGACATTATTCGACCTACCACCAGTAGGTCAATGACATGGCTAAGCGTCATCAATAGGTCACGGTCATAGCTCGACCTCTCACGTGTAGGTCACAGACATAGATAAACTTCACAAATAGGTCAAGGTCATTGCTAGACCTCTCACCAGTAGATCAAGGACTTAGCTAAACGTCACAAATCGGTCAAGGACCTCTCATCATTAGGTCATGGACATGGGTAAACTTCACAAATCGGTCAAGGACATTGCTCGACCTCTCACCAAAAGTTCAATGACATAGCTCAACTTCACCAATAGGACCTTAATAGTAAGTCACGGACACTCGGTTTCTCACTTTACGAAAACGAATTGTTATACGCTCGTAGATATTCGATTAATTGCTTCTTTCGGAAACAAAAAAAAAAGAAAAAAAAAACTAATAAAACGATGTTAAATTTTTACGTAGCTATTGATTTTCGAAACCTTAAACCTGATCATTTATTTCCGGGGACGACCCCCTCCGTCTTTACTGTAACGTCTCGCACAAGGCCGAGGTCAAATACTAGACTGAACCTGGTCGTTATATGGGACGCAGAAATTGCCGAGCAGGGGCAAATTGCCGAGCAGGGGCAAAAAAAAAAGGGAAACAAAGGCGAATAGAAAAAGCGATACTCTATGCTACTTTTTAAAAGAAAAAGAAACGAATAAATTGTGTGTTGTTATTTTTTCAACTGCAGCGCTTTACTCTAAACTCTAAATAAACTAATCAATGCCTATAATTACCTTTCGTTTTGATGTAATTTCGGTGAGGGGGTAGAGGAAACCTAATTATATTTCCAGATAGGTCGTAGATCTATTTAGTCTTGACACACTAAAAAAATAAAGCTTAATGCCCCCCCCTCCCCATCAATGATTATGTCTTTAAATCGGTCTGTCAAAAACAAGCCTCTGTCTATACATTTAAAAAAAAATATTGTACTAATAATAGTGTATTATTTTTTTTACATTTGACCAGAGTTTCTTCCAGGCATCTCTTCGGGGGGGGGGGGGGGGCGACCCCCCGAGAAATTTTTACCGCCCCCCAGAACGAAATGAAATTTATATAATTTATATAGAAAATATATACTTTTAACAGTGTCCGCCCCCCCCCCCCCCCCGAAGAAAGTCTACCGCCCCCCCCCCCCGAAAATTTCAAGTGCCCCCCCCCCCCCGGAGAAAAAAGTCTGGAAGAAACACTGCATTTGACCACAGGGTCAAAGGTCGTGGCTGTTTACCGTTAAGGATCTGATAATAACAGAGTACTTGTGTCGGAGTTGTCGTGTTTTATGGACTGGTGTGTTGGGGCGTCGAGTTACGGCCCTTTAATGGCCGGCTATCCTGGTAGGTACTGACAGTTATTGCCCGCTGAAATAAAGTAGAATTAGTTCCTTCTCATCAAACGTGCATTACTGGTTCCGTGGTGACTTGACTCGTGAGCTAAAGACATTCCTGGTTCCATGTAGACAACGTGAGCTAAAGACATGGTTCTATGTAGACAACGTGAGCTGAACGTGAGATAACGTTCTATGTAGACAGCGTGTAGAGAATGTATCACCACTCTCTCTCTTGTGTAGAGAATGTATCACCTTTCTCTCGTGTAGAGAATATATCACCAGCTCTCGTGTAGAGATTGTATCACCACTCTCTCGTGTAGATAATGTATCATAACTCTCTCACTTGTGTAGAGAATGTATCACCAATCTCTCATGTAGAAAATGTATCACCACTCTCTCGTGGAGAGAATGTATCACCACTCTCTCGTGTAGAGAATGTATCACCACTCTCTCATGTAGAGATTGTATCACCACTCTCTCGTGTAGAGAATGTATCACCACTTCCTCGTATAGAGAATGTATCACCACTCTCTCTCGTGTAGAGAATGTATCACCACATCTCATGTGGAGAGTGTATCACCACTCTCTCATGTAGAGAATGTATTACCACTCTCTTGTGTAGAGAATGTATCACCACTTCCTCGTGTAGAAAATGTATCACCACTCTCTCTCTTGTGTAGAGAATGTATCACCACTCTCTCGTGTAGAGAATGTATCACCACTCTCTCTCTGGTGTAGAGAATGTATCACCACTTCTTCGTGTAGAGAATGTATCACCACTATCTCTCTTGTGTAGAGAATGTATCACCACTCCTTCGTGTAGAGAATGTATCACCACTCTCTGGTGTAGAGAATGTATCACCACTATCTCATGTAGAGAATGTATCACCACTCTCTCTCTTGTGTAGAGAATGTATCACCACTCTCTTGTGTAGAGAATGTATCACCACTCTTTCGTGTTGAAAATGTATCACCACTCTCTCTCTCTGGTGTAGAGAATGTATCAACACTTCTTCGTGTGGATAATGTATCACCACTATCTCTCTTGTGTAGAGAATGTATCACCACTCCTTCGTGTAGAGAATGTATCACCACTCTCTCTTGTGTAGAGAATGTATCACCACTCTCTCATGTAGAGAATGTATCACCATATCTCATGTAGAGAATGTATCACCACTATCTCATGTATAGAGAATGTATCACCACTCTCTAGTGGTGAGAATGTAGCACCACTATCTCATGTATAGAGAATGTATCACCACTTTCTCATGTAGAGAATGTATCACCACTTTCTCGTGTAGATAATGTATCACCACTCTCACGTGTAGAGAATGTATCACCACCCTCCCGTGTAGAGAATGTATCACCACATCTCGTGTATAGAATGTATCACCACCCTCATGTAGAGAATGTATCACCACCTTCCCGTGTAGAGAATGTATCACCACTCTCTCATGTAGAGAATGTATCACCACTCTCTCATGTAGATAATGTATCACCACTCTCTCGTGTAGATAAGGTATCACCACTCTCTCGTGTAGAGAATGTATCACCACTCTCGTGTAGAGAATGTATCACCACTCTCATGTAGAGAATGTATCACCACTCTCATATAGAGAATGTATCACCACTCTCGAGTAAAGAATGTATCACCACTCTCATGTAGAGAATGTATCACCACTATCTCGTGTAGAGAATGTATCACCACTCTCATGTAGAGAATGTATCACCACTCTCATGTAGAGAATGTATCACCACTCTCGTGTAGAGAATGTATCACCACTCTCATGTAGAGAATGTATCACCACTCTCATATAGAGAATGTATCACCACTCTCATGTAAAGAATGTATCACCACTCCTTCGTGTAAAGAATGTATCACCACCCTCTCATGTAGAGAATGTATCACCACTCTCGTGTAGAGAATGTATCACCACTCTCTCTCGTGTAGAGAATGTATCACCACTCTCTCTTGTGTAGAGAATGTATCACCACTCTCTCTTGTGTAGAGAATGTATCACCACTCTCGTGTAGAGAATGTATCACCACTCTCTCTTGTGTAGAGAATGTATCACCACTCTCGTGTAGAGAATGTATCACCACTCTCTCACTCTCGTGTAGAGAATGTATCACCACTCTCCTGTAGAGAATGTATCACCACTCTCGTGTAGAGAATGTATCACCACTCTCTCACTCTCGTGTAGAGAATGTATCACCACTCTCGTCCTCGCCACAGACTGATCAATCAGAAAATATTTAACAGGCGGAATATTACAAAAAATAAACAGGACGCTGGAGAAAAAAATGCCGGGACTTGCACTAAAAGATTTGTAAAGGGGCATACAAAGTAGGACTTTAGGGGAGAACAGCTAAAAAATGTAGCGCTATAGATCAAAATACTAGAAAAAGTAAACCATAGATAAAACAACTACAAAATAAAGGAATATAGATAAAACAACTACAAAATGTAGGACATAAGACAAAACAACTAAAAATGCAGAGCCATAGATAAAAATACCACACAATGTAGGACTATAGGTAAAACCAAAACATGTAGGACTATAAATAAAACAACTCAAAATATAGGACTATAGACAAAAATTTTAAATGTAGGACTATGTATAGAACAGCTTAAAATGTAGCACCTAAGATGAACAGTCCGAGAGCTCCTACTATACCCGCCTATTCAAAATTCTAAAATAGCTAAACACGTCAAAATTCAGTAATGAATGCGATGAATTATTCATGAATTGTATTATTCATACAAGTTTATTAAAATAACTGACTTGTTCAGATTATTGGTAGAACTGAGAAAAAACACATACATATTTCAAATTTTAAATGAAGATACAGTTTTACAATTTTATACATAAAAATTATTTTCTTTTCGTTTAGTTTAGTTTTATTTTTATTTTATTTTATTCAGCGATAAGAGTGAATAGCCTTATTAAAAAGACAATTTTTTAGGTTAACGATCAGAAGCAAAATCATTTTAACAAGAAATCTAGCCAATTTGTTTCCCTTTTTTCAATAGGGGGTCATCCATAAATGACGTCATGCTTTTTAACTATTTTTATCTCCCCAACCTCCACTCCGTCAAACATCGTCACAAAAGGCCAGACCCTCCACCTAAAATGCCGTCACACCTCAGACTACAACACCCCCCTCCCTCAAAATTGCAGTTTAATTTTTCTTAAAACATCGATATTTTTCCAAAATCTTGTCTGAACTCTGTCAAAATAGAGTATTTTAATGGATTCCTATTACAATTTATTAAAACAGTTTTCTAAAACGCGAAATAAGGTCTAAAATTCCGTTTTCCGACATTGCTTTTTTTATAATAATCTGAACCCCCTCCTCCCCCTCGTCATACACCGGCACAAAATTAAGGACCCCCCTCCCCCCTACGAGTGTGACGTCATTTATGGACGACCCCCTAGCTTGTTAAATTACTTACTTTTGTGACGAAGCCGGACAATTCTCTTTGAGAAATGTTTATCTCCCGAGGCAGAGGGTATTATTGGTATAGACCAGTGATAAAAAAGTTAATTGTGTTCCAGATTTGTGATATTCTTTATATGTGTTGCAATGTCATTTCACACTGTTAAATCCTCGCTGTAAATTGTCTATTCTTAAACGATTATCTACAAATTGTCCACAATCTACTGACTCTATACATGTTACACTTTTTATTGACATTCAATGAATTTTAGATTAGGGATATTGAATTCGTTACTGACTCTAAAAATGTGACAGCGATTGTGCGCATTTGTAAGGAAGTTATTCTCCAACAAGCAACTAACATTGTTATTTGTTGTTTGGATTTTGCGGTCGTCTAGTAAAATATGTTGACCTCTACATTAAAATTGTTGACGCCAATCTTTAAATAGAAATGAAAAACCGATCTACAGAGTTCGCAACAAATTTAAAATATTGATTTGAGTGTGTTTGTTATACACGGTAAATAAAAAATATGGTACCAATTCAAGAAATGCAGAATTTTCAAAAGTGTTTTTTAAAAAAAGGTTTTCCAGTACAAAAGATACATCTTTTTTATATTTTCAAAACACAGAAAAACAAAGCACCAGTGCAAAGATTGGAGACCAAAAAATCGAAAACAAAACTACAGAAAGACAATAAAAATATAGCTAGAAGACAAATGGAAGAAATAATTGCAATCGTATTGCAGGAGTTTAGTGCCCTGTAGATGGCGCTTCCGTCGTTTGATTTGACGCATGACTGACTACAGACTGAATGGTTAGTCATAGGCGGAGAAGTGTGGGAAGTAGGGTGGAAACGGAATGGCGGTAGTTAGGTCAAGAGATGTAGCACTCAATATTGTGTATAGTTCAGTTACAGTTTTATATCTCTGTCCAGTCACTAGGGTAAAACAAAATCTATTCAGTTTAATCTTTTCAAGTCTGCAATGCTTTTTGGTTTAGATTTTGTTGTTCATCATTCATTCATTCCTCAATCTGACTTGCACTCTTATACTCTTATATATATATATATATATATATATATATATATATATATATATATATATATATATATATATATATATATATATATATATATATATATATATATATATATTTATTTATATATATATATATATATATATATATATATATATATATATATATATATATATATATATATATATATATATATATATATATATATATATATATATATATATATATATATGCGGTTCGGGTTATAAAAAGGACGTAATGCTGTGGGTGTATGTAGAGGTGGATATGTGTGAGCCGTTTGTAACCGTGTCGTAGTTCCCACACATCTATTGGAATTGCAGTATTATAGTTCCCACACCACCATTGGGATTACAGTGTTATAGTTCCCACACTTCCATTGGAATTACAGAATTTTAGTTCCCACACCTCCATCAATACCTACAAATCACCGCACGCATCTTAACCGACCTCCACAGACGTAGCCACAATCTAACATGCTCTACGTTAATTCTCCACGTTCGTCTAACGGCCAACACACATCAAATAAAACCTGCCCTGTACGTCAGCTAACGACAACATTTTATTGTGATAGCCTTCACGGGTTCCTTCTCTGACAAACACCGCCCCACGTCGTGTCAGTGATAATGTCACTTTATAATGTCACATTAATGTCAACATGCTGCAAAATGTCACATTTCATCTGATGTGTGTATCGGTTTTAAATCTTGAGGAACACTTGTGTTAATTAGTCTAAGGGTGTAATTATTCCATCTCTAGCACTGCAGTGGGGATGGAAGAGTTTAACTTACAGACGAAGACTCCACATTAAACACTTGTGTAAGTATTGATGTGAAAACGTGTAATTTCAGGGGATAAAGAGAAGAAAAGAATTATCTTCGTGATTTTGGTGATTTAGCTAATGTTTGTGATGTGGTAAGGTTGTTGATCTACATGTTGTTGTCGATGTTGGTGATGTTGGTGATGTTGATGCGGTTGTGGATGTTGGGGATCTTCGTGTTGTTGGTGATGTTGATAATTTTGGTAATATTAGTAATGTTGATGATGTTCGTGATGTTGTTGATATTGATAATATTGGTGATGTTAGTAATAAGGTGATGTTGGTGTTATGATGTTGGTGATGTTGATGATGGTGATGATGGTTATAATGGTGATGTTAATGATGATGATGATGTTGGTGATGTTGGTGTTGTGATGTTGGTGATGTTTGTGTGTTTGTGATGGTGATGTTAATAATGATGATGATGATGATGTTGGTTATGTTGGTGTTGTGATGTTGATGATGTTTATGATAGTGATGTTAATGATGTTGATGATGGTAATGTAAATGATGGTGATGTGGGTGATAATGGTGATGTCTGTAATGTTGTTGATGTTGCAGATGTTAATGATGGTAATGTTGGTATTGATACTAATTTTTTTTTATTGTACAAACAGTGAGTTTCGGTAAAAAATCACTTTCAGAAACACTGAATGAAAAATGTAATGAAGATTGTTAAAAAAACAGCTTATAATCCCTCAATCATTACTAAAATTATAATAAAATTAATGTTAAAATAGTTAATTTAATGGTACTAATTTTTAAACATTTTGCATTGTTACTAAAGAAAACATTAAACCATTCCACTTTCCTAAATAATTGTTTTGTATTATAGTAACCGAGCGCAAATTTTTAAAGTACGAAAGGACATTAACATCGACAAACGTATCTCCTTAACAACATCTCAAACACATCTTTCATGATTTATCTTTGGAATACACCATTCTTGACAGTTAACAGTAAAAATTATTGAGAGTTAAAAACAATAGTTTGTAATTTAGTTGCCATAACTCCTAGTCGTAACGATCTCAGAATTATTTTTAGCACCAGACGCCCTCGTCTCTACATAGCCCAGCCTTACACCCGATAACCCCAAGATGTGACTCGAGAACTGTCACACAACAATACAAACCCACCGACCCTGAGCCCCCCCACCAGCCACTACAACGTGGTTCTACCCACTCAAGCAGAAGAATAAAAAAATCTACCTCTATTATGCTCCGTGATAGCGTCTCGATAGCACCAGAGCCCAACACAAGTTATTCTAGACCAATTCAGCTTCATTTATTTTGTTGTCTCTCCGCATTAGCTCTTCTCTTTATCAAAATACGAGGGCATTCGGTACATGACTAGTCAGTTTTGTTAAGAAAACGTAAGTGTTTATTTATCATTTAAAAATAAAATATAATTAGTATTAAAATGTCTAATTAGTTTTTATTTTATTTTATTTAAGTTATTTTATTATTTTAATTATTATTTTTTTGTTTTTAATCGCATTTTAAAAATTAAATGTATAACTTAATCTGATTCGTGTATTAGATATATGATACTACAAGTTTGTGAAAAAAAATTAATTGTTTTGTTTTTTACTTTAAAAAGGTGAAGATTACTTTAATGATTTTTGGTTGGACGTTGAATAATATTAAATTATTAAATTATTTTAACAGTTGGTTCATTTTTTAGAATATCTTACAGCAAAAATACGACTAGGAATAAGAACAAAACACGAATTTTATATAATTAGACTAATGATCAGAACATTTACTACTTTGTGATGTACTTTGCTTTGCTAACTAAAAGGGCGGGTAAATTAGGTAACAACCGACAATGTCCTTGACCGTGATACAAAAATCTATAAATAGTTCCCTACGGACAAGGATTTAAACAAAACAATTTCAACACGTTTTTAAAGGTTTCAGCTCAAGAGTGAAGAGGTGGATGGAACTGTTCTTCAAAAGTCAGTTTATCAATTATCAACGTCTGTCTTCTTAGACGGTCTGATTTGGGGGTCTATAGGCGGTGTGATTTGGGAGTCCTTAGGCGGTGTAATTTGGGGGTCCATAGGCGGTGTGATGTAGGAATCCATAGGCGGTGGGATTTGGGAGTCCATAGGCGGTGGGATTTGGGAGTCCTTAGGCGGTGTAATTTGGGGGTCCATAGGCGGTGTGATGTAGGAATCCATAGGCGGTGGGATTTGGGAGTCCTTAGGCGGTATGATTTGGGGGTCTCTAGGAGGTGTGATTTGGTAGGCGGGGTGATTTGGGGGTCTCTAGGAGGTGTGATTTAGGGGCTCTGTTAGGGGCTCTAGACGGTGGGACACTTGTGAGTGGGGTCCATGATGTGCTAGGCCTCTGATAGGGAAATACTGGTGGGCCTCTGGCAACGGGATATATTGTTGGGCCTCTGTTGTGGCTACACTAGTGGTGGACCACTGGCATGGGGTGATGTTGGTGGGCCTCTAACATTGGCATGTGACCCCCAGACCTTCAACAGACAAAAATTCCCAGAACTTAAAGAAATGGTTTTCAAACACAATCGTTAAAAACACCGTTTAGTATTACATTCAGGGTTGTTTGTGCTTCATAGAATTATCAAGACATAAACGAGGATTCTGACCGATAAAGTGTTGCATTGAGATTTAGTTTTTTACAACGCAATTTTTAAAACATAAACTTAATTATCCCATTGAAAGTGAAAAATATGCTAAAAAATTAAATTCAATTAACAACAATAATTGCTAACAAATTCTTAGAAATCTGAAACTGCAATCAATTAAAATATTTTTCGTATTGTTTTTTTTTTCAAATGTTTTTTTACATAATTTTACTTGGTGGAGAGATGTCTAAAAATTAATTGAAGTAATGTATTCTATGTTAAGTTTGCAACTACAGCAGTAAAAAATATTTACAAGTAAACATTCTCTCTAAACTTTACACCTCGGGGTCTCTGTATGTTCAGAGAAAAGTTACTTCGACAGGAGAAACAAATGACTCGGCTATCGATTTCCCCAGAAATTGTCATTTATTGTCACGATATTACGTGTTGCCGGGTTGTCCTTGAGGCATTGGTCATAGTGGGTCACTAGGTTACATAAGATGTCTGAACTCTCGCTAGAAAGTAGATTAACTATTTATATTAGCTTTGGATTAACTATTAAACCAGCTTTGTTAAGTTTGGTCTGAAGATTGGACCTCTACAGACACGAGTCGATTTGACTTGGCTCTGTTGAAGACATTTCTGTAACGAGATTGGTCGATTGGTTCTGTCAAGCAAATCTTACGATGAATAATTTAACTATCTGGTGAGGCTATTTTTGGACAACTTTTAAATTAGTTGTTGTTAACTATTTTGCGTGAGTTGATTAGATAAGACGCCCATGGGTTGAAGGCCCATAGAAAATATGACGAAATGATTTATTATTAGCTTAAAGCTATTAGCTCCTTAATCCACCCAATTCTGATGCCGAGTTTAGTCCCTTTAATTTCTTCTCAAGGTGGAAAATGCACGCTATTCACTTTAGGGTTATATTTTGGAATCTAGGTGGCTTATAAATGCTGAAGTATTGTTTAAAAATTTTGTGTTTTTTTTATTAAAAAAACTTACGATAATCTTTTTCAAAAACACTTCTTAATTAACATAAAGAAGCTGAAAATGCTTTATGTAGTATGTATGTAAAGAAAGAAAGGTCGTTTAAAATAGATATTTACAGTATCTGTGTTTCAGTAAAATAACACCTCATAAACCTGTCATAACAAAGTGGAATGGCTTATGTCTTTGTCATAGTACCCTGTAATAAAACCTACTAAACAAATAGGTAATTCCTCGATTCTAATAATAGCCTAATCCTGGTCATAACAATGTATTATGCTTGAAGGATAAAAAGATAATATTAATCTCAAAGTAGCTTAATAGTTTCTAATATGACAAGATTATACAAAGCTTCTTTTGCTATGTGACTTCTAACATGAAATAGACTATTGCATAGTTATAAATTGTCTCCTAAACAATAAGGAAGATTACAAATATACTACTTGATAATTTATTTAAATTAAATAAAGTTTCTTTTTAAAAATCTCTTCGCTTAGTTTATTTTTAAACTACCCTGTACTTTCCATATCAACTAAGAAATATTAGTGCTTTGTTAAGCTGTTTAATATTGAAATTCATAAAACTTATTTAATTGATAACTCGATCTAGAGATGTGCACTATCTATTTGATTGAATTAAGGCATCTGTTTCATGTACATGATTTTAACGGATATCCTAATTCTAACTGAATTCAACCATCTAATCCATCCAGTGCCCCTACCTCAGAAATCCAGAAAACTGATTATGAATTTTTTTTTTATGTTAGACCCGCGTCTTCACCGCCAGGTAATAATATAATTATTTTTCGCCGCTAATTAATCTTCATATTTGGGGAATGCTTCATAACTCAGAAAATTATTACCTTTCTAATTGTGTGTGTCAGGTCTCAAGAGAAATTTACACGAAAATAAACGCAACAAGCCCCACCCCCAACCCCACCCTGAGATTTTCTTGACCCGACCTGCCGACATATCTAGTCTCCCCCTCCCCCACCCCTCCCTTAGTTCCTTCTCTTCACCTTCTACCCTCAATGTTATGATTCCTCCTGTGTTATATGTTAAGCTAAAAACGTAATCTAAAAGGAGAAAAGAAAAAAATATTATCCCAAATTTAGATCTATTGGCTTCAATGAATTTTACACGCGAGGGTCCAAAATACTTTATAGTCATTAGATTTTTACGCATACCTGTGCATAATTAATAACTATATGTTAATGTAATTTGATAAGATTTTCTTTTATAAGTGTAACATGGTAGGGTTGTCATTTTTTTTGGGTCCATTTTGATTAGAAAGGGGTGGAATCCCAATAACACCCACAGTATTGTCTGATTTCGTTCCAATATTTATTAACATTATGTTTTTTTAAACCTTAATAAGTTTCTCGAAGTTTTATATTTGTATATTTCTGAGAAATCACATTATCCAATTAGATTATCATGTATATTCCACCTGAATATTGTCTTGCCTAATATTAACTTGATGTTGTTTTATCAGTTTGATCATAAGCTGTGCTTATTATGTCACGTGATCATGGACTATAAACAACAGCCGGCCACCAACAAGGACTAATCTATTGTTACATCTGTCTGCAGACACGCCCAGACATATTGGCAGCAAGGCATTACCTGGCGTATCATTAGAGGCGCGCCAGTCTGGGCGGTTACACAATACTCCAGACAATTAGCAGATGTGTGGGCTATGGTGAGGCGGTAAGGTGTGGTGGTGTGTGGGCGATCTGGTGTGGGGTAATGTAAGAAAAATTGTGTGTATGTGTGGGTGCGTGTGTGGTCCGTCATTGATCTTCCAGCGGGTGGGTAGATAATGTAATCCATAGTGTGATTATTTAAAACAAGTTTTAATAAAAGAATGCGTAGGCTTATCGTCAAATGAATGTTTACTTCATCTAATTAGGTACCCAGTAATTTGCTTTGAATCCCCTTTTGCTCTGTATATTTAAAGACATTGATATTATATTTAAAAGAGACATATTGATAGACTAAAACCCGCCAAATGTTGATCTGGTGTGGGGTAATATTTCGCTTACAAAATGTGAGCAAAATGTGTGTATGTGTGGGTGGGTGGGTGGGTGGGTGCGTGTAGGGTACGTAAATCATCTTTTAGCGGGTGGGTAGATAATGTAATCCATATTGTGTTTATTTAAAAAGTTTTAATAAAAGAATGCGTAGGTTTATTATCAAATGAATGTTTACTTCATCTAATTAGGTGCCCAGTAATTTGCTTTGAATCCCCTTTTGCTCTGTATATTTAAAGACATTGATATTATATTTAAAAGAGACATATTGATAGACTAAAACCCGCCAAATGTTGATCTGGTGTGGGGTAATATTTCGCTTACAAAATGTGAGCAAAATGTGTGTATGTGTGGGTGGGTGGGTGCGTGTGTGGTACGTCATTGATCTTTTAGCGGGTGGGTAGATAATGTAATTCATATTGTGTTTATTTAAAAAGTTTAAATAAAAGAATGCGTAGGTTTATCGTCAATTGAATGTTTACTTCTTCTAGTTAGGTGCCCAGTAATTTGCTTTGAATCCCATTTTGCTCTCTATATTTTAAGACATTGATAGTATAGTATTATATTAAAAAGTGACATATTGATAGACTAAAAGCCGCCAAATGTTGATCTAGCTTGATGGCTAGGCCTAGAATTTAAAAGGTTGGAGACATTGGAAAAACAAAATAAAAGGCTGTAGATAAGAATAAGGTGTTAAAATAATTTGTAGTTGACTTATTTACTATGTTGGGCCGACTACTCTAAAAGAGGGGGGAGCACTCAATTTATAAATAATAAATGCCTCTGACGTCATCATGGTGGTCAAAACGAGGCCCCGTATTATTCTATTTCTGACGGGTAAAAGGGTTTGGCTTTGTGGAGAAATCTAAAGCCTTTTAAAAGGCACGCAGGGTGTTGGAAAACTTCGCTTTTCTTTTGTCGTGTAGGGTCTGTACACAGAGAAGTTGAATTCAAAAACGAAGGAAGATTCAATAATTTTGGGTTTTTTCCACACCAAAAGGATTAAAAACAGGAAACAACTGGGATAAAAAGGAGCTCAGCCAAAAGTGACAATACAGATCAATTAATCAATACATCTGATTTACTGTTATGTTTATGTATGTTTGTCGGCGTGCACGAGTATAATATATATATATATAATCGAACTTTAATATAATATATATATAATCGAACTAGCGGTCCTAGTATAATGGACCTGTCCGCCCATTGAAGTCGAACGTTCAACATCAGGTTCAAAGTTTCTTCCAGGCATCTCTTCGGAAGGGCTTCGCCCCCCACCCCCTCCCCCGAAAATTTTTTACCGCCCCCCCCCCCCGACAAAACTAAATATAATTTATATAGAAAATATATAATTTTAACAGTGTCCGCCCCCCCGAAGAAAGTCTACCCCCCCCCCCCCCCGGAGAAAAAAGTCTGGAAGAAACACTGAGCAGGTTTTATTCTAGTCGAACTATTTAGTCAATAAATTCTCTAACTTAAAACATGTGAGCGATGGCTACCTACGCCTCATGTTGTAGCCGCACAACGTCCCCGCTACTTGGCTAGCCTGGCATCCATTGATTCTGACATCCACAAAACGTTACAATAACATAAACATGATACTACGTTAAACTTGCTGCAGTGAGAACAGAGAAGACACGCTAACAAGTGTGACGTCACACCCGGCTAAAAGAAAAGATTCAAACAACCGGGATACGTTTGCTTATTCATGTCATACGTGCTATTCCCCCACCCCCACAACCCCCACACCCCACGCAGCGTGGCATTGACTCTCAGATATTAACAGTGACCGTTTTATTCTTGTATTTAAATTTTTTGCTTGAATGCAAAAAAAAACAACACAACAGTTACGAAACAGGAAGATGCATCTAAATTACCTTTCCCTGATAAAATCAGAAATTAAATAATAGCCGAATGCTGGAAATACCGAGATACGTTTCCATGACAACACTTCGGTTGCTGTATCAACAACAGTAATTGCTTTTGTCAATTTAACTTTAACCCCCCCCCCCCCCCTTTCTTCCCACGCCCACAACACTTTTTTTTAATTTTTTTACTTTTTTATTTTTTTTTTACTTTCACCAATCTAACATTATTGCATTTGATTCAAATTTTTGCACTAAATGTTTCTATTTTCGCTTGCGGTCAAGATGGTCAAGCTTTTAAAGACTTGAGCAATGATGACTTTTTGTTTCCGAATTTTGTTCGACTTGCGTTGATTACTACCGAAATCTTCATCTAGGAAGTTATATAAATGGAAATAAAAATTTCATTAAATTATAGCAATTTATTTAGACATGTCGAGCGTGTTCTGAAATTTTAAATCAAGCGGGAGTGAGCTGCCCTAAACTTTCTCGAATATTCTTAGATAACACTAATGGAGATGGCAACCCCAGTGCAGTTGGAATAAGGACATTTAAAAAAAAATCAATTTAAAAAAAACTATTTTTTTTTCAATAGAATAAAAAATTGGAAATAGGGTAAAGTACTACTTCCGATCACCGAAAATTACTCAAAAATTGTCAGAAAACAGAAAACTAGATATTCTACATATTTGTTAATTTTTTTATATCTAGCTGAAAAAGTACTAAAGTTATAGGCTCTTAGAATAGTAGAATAAGTTCAATATCCGGTTAACGGAAATCGCTGAAAAGATTATACAGAACTACACATTTAATAAAAATACGTATAGATGAAATTTTGTCAACCTAGCTGTGACGGTACTCAAATTATCGTGTTTACAGACAGACACACACACAGACAGCCATATGGACAGAATTGCAAAGTCCAGTTTTTCCGACTCGATTACGAGTAAAACGCCGAGATTTTGATAAATCCGGATTCAGAATTTTTGCCCTATTAAAAAAAATCCCCTTTATTCCGTATATTATTAAGTACTGGGGTGTAAAACTGGGAAAACTGTCCAAATATCATGTCCTTTGTGTGCAAGATTACAATACTTCCTCTATACTCTGTATACGAGAAAGTAAAAATGGCCTCAGCCTAGGCCGCGATCTTCAAAGACTTGCTTTAGATATAAAATCTCGCGGGATTATAAAAAAAACTGCACGTAACTTGATACAACATAGGCTTGGAGAATACAGCGCACAGTGTAAGTTGCCTGTATTGAAAGTCTAGGCATGTGATGAGGCAACGATACCGCGTTTTTCGACATTGAATTTTCGTGTAGTTTCTATCGAATAAACAGCTACACGGGATTTTTTTTTTCATTTTAATTATTTTGACAACTTTGTTTTTAAAAGGCTAACCAATTATATGACGTAGCCTATTATCTATGTTCATAGCGTTGCCAACTGGGTATAACATCAGCGAGAGCTATAGAAAACTAGGAAATCATTCAATGTTTTGATAGGTGTTGACTTATGTGCTTCTCTTGAAAATTCAGCGGTGGCTGTGTATTTATGAGATCAACACACAGCCAGTGTTTCTTTCAGGCATCTCACAAAGGGGGGGGGGGTGTTAATGCCCCTTCCCCTACCTTCCTCAACCGGGCAAGTCTATCTTCCGTCCGTCGTCGTCCAGACGTAATAGAGAAAAAAATATCTAACTTATAAAGAAAATAAATATATACTTCAACCAGAGTCGACTACTCCCCCGGTAGTTTCAAGTGCCTCCCACCCCCTTTTTTTCTGAGAAAAATGTCTGAACGAAACCCTGTATCACCCTGCATCGAATCCCAATAAATTCAGAGACCGCTGTGTCTTTAGAAGATCAGTAAAAGAAAATACACGATAGCGTTTTAAAATAACGCATCCGAGTGTCTCCCCCCCCCCCCCTCCACCATGTCTCTGAGCCTTTCTCTCCCAAGCTATCATCATCGCCGTGGGTTGACTTCAACATTTAAATCTTAAATCAACAAGCAGCTAATCTAATGAAACTCGATAGTAATACGTTTTGTGAAAATGTGAGTTATATCGAGGATTCTTAACTACAACACACTCATTGCTATTTCTAAATAAAATTTTATGAAAACTCAAAACATCGACAAAAGTACGAGAGGAATTTTAAATTATTCGCACTATTGTTTGGCTTAACGATTCGGTTTTAAAAATTGCTTAAAATAAGTTGTTGTAGCAGCCAAAGACACTAAGTATTCATTTCATTTGCCTCTTTAATTTTTTAAAGCTTTGCAAAATACTATAGAACAAACATATATATATATATATATATATATATATATATATATATATATATACATATATATATATATATATATATATATATATATATATGTGTGTGTGTGTGTGTGTGTGTGCGTGCGTGCGTGCGTGCAAGCTATCGTAAACATGTTTGTGCGTATATTGATGTGCATGTATAGTATTTCAATATTAAACATCAGATATCAAAATATCTTTTCTAATGAAACATTTCAAAAAGAAACTGCTGCGTTGTAGAGATCTAATTCCCTCTCGACTTACAGCCTATTCCATTAGAAATGTTAGAGCACCTACTAGTGATTGATGTCATTCAATGCTAATTTTTCCAACCCACACTACATACAATACCTATTTTCATCGCTGAAAATATACATTGAAATCGTGGATATTGTTCTGGCCACCTACTGAAACTGAAAGTGCTGAATGGTTGTTAGGGATTATATTACACATCGTAACTACAACCGTTAGATATAGTAGATCTATTTACGGTAATCTAAATATCTAATAGTGTTGTGTGGGCTTTGATGATGCTGAGCTTAATGTTTTGATTATGTTATAAAGCCGGAGGTAAGTTGCTGTCTTTGTTATATAGAGCTGAATGAGGAATCCAGTAGAGTGTATGATCAATTATACCGAAAGGAGAATTTACATCTTCAAGTTATCGAATGTTTGATGCTGAAATGTTACTTGTGGGTTTTGTGATTGGTGTTTGGTTTGTTTTCTTTCTTCGCTCGACATTTTTATAAAAGATCTAGGGTGGTCGAGTCGGTTAAGCTCATGGTTGCTAGACCGAAAAGTCTCGAGTTCGAACCCTCGGGCAGATGAGGCTCGTTAGCTGGAGACAACTAAAAAAATCAGACAACTGCTGCATTGTAGTTTATTATTGGTTGGACAAAGGCTATAGAAGCAAATCCAAAAAATAAAAAACAGGCTGAAATCGGAGTCAATGGCCTCAATGGCGCATAACCAGTTGACACGTATACTTAATTGCGTTGGAGGGGAATTTCTTCCAACACTAAAATTAAGAACGAAGAGGAAGAAAACATCTCTTAAACCTTATCTGTTAATTCTCACTTAATAACTTTTCATGAATCACGTTGTCATTTAACTGGGTTGATTTTTTTTTCCAAAATGAAATGTTACTTTGGACGCAGAACATCTCAAATTCGAATTTAATATTGAAAGTATAACACTAGCAATATTTGTCATTGATTTTCCTTAACTGTTTGCAAACTGTTTTATACATTTTTTTCAAACTAATTTTTCTTGCTGTAATTGTTTCCACGTCTAAACAACCGTGTGTATGCTACCCTCTTATCCTGGCGCAACCAACCTAATATATAACGAACTTAAAACATACACAGCGAACTTAAAACATATACAGGAACAGAAGACCTTCTATAATGCGAACAATAATAGAAAAAAAAACGAACACTAACCTTGTATACAAAGAATGCAAATCTATTCAGCAAGCAAAAAATGTTCAATGCAGCAAACAAAAACCTATTAAATGAACACAAAACTATGCAACAAACACAAATATTCAATAAACGATCACAAATCTATACAGCGAATAAAAACCTACTATTAAACAAAAACGTATATAGGCCTACAACGAACAGAAATATTCAATAAACGATCACAAATCTACACAGCAAATATAAACCTACTATTAAACAAAAACGTATATACAACGAACAGAAATACTCTCTAAACGATCACAAATCTATATAGAAAAAACAAACCTACTATCAAAGAAAAACATATTTCGAGCATTTAACAAGTGCCCCAAAAGGCAACAGAAGGCCAGATGGAGAGAAACCAGAAGTTAGAAAAACAAAATTAAACCCAACAAAGATGGATCTTATTTTGTGATTTTAATAATTTTTAATTTTGTAGCGAGAAATATTTTTTTAATAGCTCAAAGTTTTAAATATTTTTAACCAATCTAAGAGCGTTAAAACTTTCTGATATCGAAATTTTTGTTTTTTCCTAAAATTTGACAGCATGGGATGGCATGAATGTTAACAAAATTTATTTATTTTTTTAACCCTATCTTTGTTTTTGTTGTTTCCTTTTTTTATGTTAACATAATGTATGTATTTTTCAACATTTGCGGAAGGATCTTAGCAAAATGTGTGGGTTATTTGTTTTTTTTTTGGAGGGGGGGGGGGGCTTGGATGTTAACAAAATGTATGTATTTTTTAACACTAGTTAAATGAGTACAGCAAAATGTCGTGTGTTTTTATGTTTTATTTTTTTTTATGTTAACAAAATTTATATATTTTTTAACACCAGGGAAAAATATTGTGTGGTTTCTTAGTTATTTTTCTTAGATACTTAGATACTTTGAACACTGATCGTCACAATCTATTTCACCTGTGGTTTCATGTGGTGTGTGTTGGTGTGTGGGTGGGTGTGGGGGTTGTCTGCTCTCATAGGTATAATCGAATTTCAATTAGAGCTTAATAGACTTTCTAAACGGCTGCAGACTAGCAACGGCTGGTCAATTTATCTTTCATTTGTAATTAGTGAGCTATTAGATTTCCCCAACAATAAGGAAAACTTTCTTACCAAATTTATTTCAATCATAAAGCAATTAAGCGGCATCCGTATTACAGACATATTATTTTGAATTGATTGTTTTCAAAAACGTTTGTAAAAACATTGCCGGGGCAATTTTTACTTTATCGTTTCAGAATTGCTCATATTCTAGAAAACTTGATCTCTCCGGGTATATGGAAGTTGTGTCTATGCACATTTTAGACAAAATGGGAAATTTTATCAGTGATTAATTAAAAACAAAGAAGTTCTTTACAATGAAACATCGAGTTTACACTTGCGACATGTATGCTATACATGTCTAGAAACAAAAAAAATTATTACAAAAGAGTAGCCCCCCCTACACACACACACCCATACTATATATATATGTTCAGACAAATAACTTAATGACGAAGATTTTGTATACATGTCGCACATGTATAGTATACATGTCGCAAGTGTAAACGCGGTGTAAAATATACGAAGTCATCAGCCAATGTCTTTGAGCGGACCATGACACCACAACCACCGACATAACGACTTAGTGTGTAGCTAATACCGTGCTTTAAGTATAAAATGTATACTTATCACGCTGACATGCTTTATAAAAACACGCACAGCTTTCACTGCTTCCACAGTATTCACATTTCATCGTTTTAGATGGCCCCTTACCCGGGTGTATTGATGTAAGGGGTGGGGCGTGTCCAATACGGCTCAAAATGTCTTTTAATAAAACGTGTGTTTTCCATATTGTGAATTTAAACCATATGCTCTTTTTACTATTCAGAAATATATACGTTTTGTACCAACATATGCAAATACCGACTACCGGTGTTTTTTTAATGAATATTTAACATTGCCGGTTGTTGCTATACGGTTTTTTTTTTTATCTGTCCCCTAAGGCATCAACAAATGAGCGACTTGTACTAGACTTCATCTAAATCGTCATTATGGTAATAAAAGATCTGGATATACATATTAAGTCATCGATTTTTTTACTAACGTTAGTTTCAAGGTATTCATCAGTAAATAACACTTTCGCGTAAATGTGATGAAATAAACATTTTATAATTTTTCTGGGATTGACAAAAAAAGATTTTCATCGCAGTAGCATAGGATTAATTTTTGAGTAATCAGTGAGTTTTGTTAACATTTCAATATTTGCGTATCAAACATTTTTCAAGACGTTGTTGTTATATATTAACTGGCCATGGCATAAGGATGTTGATCACTTAAAATATTGTATCTTGGTTAGTTATTCACATTAGCGGGCACTGTATTTACAGGCTGTAGCGTTACTTAAAACTCTTAATCTTAGGGGCACCGTCTTATTATTATGTTATTTAACACAAACACACACTCATATATATATATATATATATATATATATATATATATATATATATATATATATATATATATATATATATATATATAATGGAACCTACCTGTTATGTTGGAGGAGAAATTCTGGTCAGGTGAGAGGGAAAAATTGAACATCTCCGGTTCCATGGTTGATGCGAACATGTTCTCAGATTTCCAGAGCCCGATCTAATTACCGGCCGACGATGAGATGATTAAACACGGGGCAGTAGAGCGATGAATCACTGAGAAGATTGTTATCGATAATAGGTTACACGATATCGCTGGACGTCCGCGACCAGGATAGCCAATACAGCCTTGTCCCATGGTCGTTAATTGTATCAAAACAGATGAATCCTCTTATAGTCCTCTGATGGTTTAATGTGAATTGGGGTGAATCAATGTGTATTAATATGAGTTGGTAAGGCTTGAAGTATTTTCATCAAATCCTTTATTTAAAAAAAATTCTATTTAGAAAAAATAATTTCTACTTAAACTTACATATATATATATATATATATATATATATATATATATATATATATATATATATACATATATATATATATATATATATATATATATATATATATATATATATATATATAAGATATAAAAATAGATAGATATATACTAATATAAATGTAGTCCACGCACTTGTTCAGTACTTGTCCAAATATGACCACTAAAACTACTCACAAAAGGTCTTTGTGCGAGGCTTCTCCGTTCAAAATTTAACAAAAGAATGTGTGGGCGATAATCCTAAAACTGCAGGAGCTATGTCGAAATGAAAATAACTGGCTTATACATTTCAATCAGAGCTTAGCGTACGCCTCTCTACGCAATACCACGCGACAGCATAAAGCTACGCGAAAACAGAAACAGAAGTCCTGAATTGTGTTAATCATCCTGCATGACAGAACGTCAAAATGAAGAAATCTGCCAAACAAATTCCACGAAGACTTACTAAACGGAAATAATAATCCGAAGAATTTTTTTTTTCGTTTAGCGATACGAATAATTGTAAGGACGAGAACGGCAACTGCGAATACGCGCCCCCACGAACTGCGAATACGCGCCCCCACTACCTTAGCGCATCGCTCGGTTCCCGGTTGCTGGAAGCTCCGCACGGCGCGAAGTTCGCGGCCGGAAGTTACCGGTCGATGTGATCACGCTGTACGTCATGGTGATATTTTTGTTATTGTTGGGTAACCCCCGCGCTAAAAGCTGGGAAATTCAACGTGCGATATCTAATTTAGAAGCTGTAATTAATTGCTTTAGAAATAATTTTAACCCGAGGCGAAGGTGGGGGTGTTTAATCCCAGGGATTATAAAGAGAATGTCTGTGGAACTCGCCCACTCGCTTGCGAAATGAAATTTTTTGTATTTTTTTACGCTTATAAAACAAACGTATCCTTTTAAAATACTGCCTCCGTATCTTTTAAAAGGATTTCCTTATTTTAGCTAAATGTATAGGCTTATTTTGGATAAGACATTTTTAAAGAAACATTTTACTTAAGATATGTTTCACAGTTTAAAAAAATTGATAAACTAGCTTTCAGTTTTCAGTGTCACTGTATTAAAATCATGGTAAAAATGTGTAAGAGCCGTGGTATATGATATTGTTTATGTTTCTACCAAATTCTGAAAATTTTATTTAACTGATGACATAGAATTATGCCACGAATTGCATTTTGTTGTGCCTTAATGTTGAATCTCAACACCGTGTTTTAAGTTCTGTATGCTCGTAACAAAGTATTTAGAAAAAGCGCAAAAGTAACCAATTGTTTTACAGGTATCTACTTATATGGACAATAATATTTTAGTAATCGAAGTCAGTCTTCAAAGGAGATCAATAAAGTATCTACCCCCCCCCTCCCCCGTTTAATCCCAAACCACCCTCTCCATACCAATCAAATCATGTCAAGTACACTTGGTCTCAGCCCTTTTTAAGCTCCTGTCAACCCGAAAAGGTTTGGCTTGGCGGGATGTAGCTTGAATAATAAACAACTATGCTAATTTTAGACAAAAACACGTGGGATTATAGTGGTAGGTTTATAACTCGCCCGGTTTGTAAAAATATAATATTTAACTATAAACGATCACAGTATAATAACTATTACATATCATTATCGATCTCTACTGAAAACATTGTTTTTGATTTGTCTACTGTCTACTGTTATAGGGCTGGTAAGTAGGTCACCAATCAATTCTACGGCTCAATAAAACCTGCATGAGCCATAGAGCTGGTTGGTGACCTACTTACCACCCTTATAATACTTTCCCAGATTCAAACATCACTGTTGCTACGTATCTGTATCACTTAGTCCCGTTTCCTGTCCGTTATCTTAGTTAAACAGCTTGTCCTAACGGTTGCTCAACTTCCAGTTTCTCCATGCTCTTTGACCTTATTAATGACCGTTGACCTCTATCACTATCCAACTTTCCTAAGATCCTGGAGATTCACTAAGTTTTGTTTACTTCCTAGAGGTTTAAAGTCATATTCAGTCGTCTTACCAGACAGCAGTTAGATCAATATCACCTTTCATAAGATCTTTGATTTCGTCAAGAAATTCTGCCGGCATTCGCTAAATGCCGGTCGCCAAATGCCGGTCGCCAAATGCCGGTCGCCAAATGCCGGTTGACCTCACCTGTACTCCCGTGTAAAATCTCCAACTGCCTCCACATAAGATCGACGTGACCTAAAATTGAAACAAGCAGTGTCAAGGACGAATTGGATTTTTGAATTATTTTTTTGTGTTGTAATACATTTATATGCTTCCCAGAAACAGACCACGGGATCGATGAAAGATAATTATGTCTGCTTGGCCGTAATTTCGTCTGGAACATATCAAACAAAATGTTGGAATGTTTTTCTTGTTTGTTTTTACTGGCTTTTTGTTAACGAATCTATTATTTTTTAACGGGGATAATACGACTGTAATGATATCAAATACATGTACTTTTTGTTCTCTCTTCGTATAATGAACATTTGCGATAGAGGAAGCTACGTTTTATGACTTGAACATTACAGATAAGGATCGGTTTAAACAGAATGTATTCAGGCAATGATGTGGCTAAAGGAAATAAAATAATATATTCGATCCCGACGGTGTATTGGGTAAATGCGTAGATTTTAATATATTTTTTAACTACGGCAAAAGAAAGGATAGCGTGATCATGCTTTATCCAGGGGGACTTTCGATCAGGCAGGTACCAATCTCAAACTCAAGACTTCCGGGTTAGCAGTCGAACGCTCTACCACTCGGCAACGCCGTCCAATATAACAAAATGGATTAATCAATAACTAGCTAGGTAACTCTTCAATGTTAAAAGTTTCAGTTGGTTTAGATCCAGCAATAAAGAGTAGGTGTGGCTTTCATGTCTTGGTGGTACGGTATGTATTCAAGTCGGTTTTTACAGCACAATGTAGGGTATCCAAAAGCGCTGTTCTGTAACTTCTAATGATGGGTTCGTGAAATCACGAGTAGAACAATGGGGGGGGGGGGGGGGGTAATGTCGGGGGGATGTCTGTGTGTATGTGGGGGGGGGGGGGTAATTGGCGATGGGTAGTTGCTCCGGGGGGTAATGTCGGGGGAGTTGAATGTCCGGGGGTTAATCGGCAGGAGGGGTCATTGCTTGGGGCGTAATTGACGGGTTAATGTCAGGGGAATGTCTGTTGGGTGGGGGGGGTATTGACTGTGGGTAATTGACGGTGGGTAATTGCTCAGGGGCTTATGTGGGGGCAGTTGAATGTAAAAAAGTAAAGTTCCCTTTTCAAACTTGACAGTCTATAGGGCAAGTGAAGTAGAGTTCACTTGTTTCTGTGACCTTGGCATATGAAGAGATAGTGTGGTCAGCACTATGCCCAGCCGCCTTTACTTTCCCTAACGCGAGTTAGGTACCCATCTGAGTTGGGTGGACTCAGGGACGATCTACTGACATCGAACCCGAGACTTACTTAGATGAATGTCCACGGCGTAATTTACGACAGATTCATCGTTCCGGGTGGGGGGGGGGGGGTGGAATGTCCGGGGGTTAATTGCTCGGGAAATAATTGACGGGGTAATGTCCTGCTCCTGGAATAATAGATCCGACAATATTGACTTATAACTCCTTTTACTAAAAGAGTAATTATATTGATACCTCTTATTGAGAGCTACGGTTTTAAACATCTACATTTCTTAGATACCCTGTTGATAACTATCTACAATTTAAATATATAAATCAAATAATGAAATAGAAAAATTTTAAACTATTTTCTAAACTATAACAAGGCGAGCCAATATACTAAACATAAATCTACATGAACACAAAGGAAGTCATAAACCAATTCCATTTCTATACACCGACCGGTCAGCGCTGTATTCTAAAATTAATAGAAATTCGTATCATCACTAGGTCTATTCACAACACTCACAGTATCCCTGGAGATAGAAGCTTAAATTTCTTTCTTTATGTCAATGACTCTTGTAGCTTTTCAAGTACATGACCTTTTTGCTCTCAGACGTTATCGTTGAGTGAGACTTGGTGTGGTATAAGCATAGTTCATTTAGGTGTTTGAAAGCCTTAGTACTGCTAGTTGTGACTACGAGAGGATTAAGTCCTACAAGCGAGTGTTATCTATGTATTTATTATCTCCGCCTCTCTAAAGTAGATATACGCATATTTATGGATATGGCTCTATATGGATATGGCATTGGAAATCCATGCACACAGTCCGGGTGTTAAGATGAGAAGAGCCAGATGTTGCCCATGTATCAGGCCTCATCTCTCCACACAGCTGATGGACCCAAGGGACATGACGTTACCTGTACAGCTTGGAATCAGTGGTGTCGCAGGAGCTGTCGAAAGGAAACCAGATACAGATAGGCCTACTTGGGTCAAACACAAATCCTCGAATGCACGTTTGTCCGATCTTTGTCTTAAGATCATTTGTCCTGAGATCATTTGTCCTGAGATCATTTGTCCTGAGATCATTTGTCCTAAGATCATTTGTTCTAAGACCATTTGTTCTGAGATCATTTGTCCTTAGATCATTTGTCCTGAGATCATTTGTTCTAAGATCATTTGCCCTGAGATCATTTGTATTTAGATCATTTTTCCTGAAATCATTTGTTCTAAGATCACTTGTTCTAAGATCATTTGTTCTGAGATAATTTGTCCTTAGATCATTTGTCCTGAGATCATTTGTTCTAAGATCATTTGTTCTGAGATCATTTGTCTTTAGATCATTTGTCCTGAGATCATTTGTTCTAAGATCATTTGCCCTGAGATCATTTGTATTTAGATCATTTTTCCTGAAATCATTTGTTCTAAGATCACTTGTTCTAAGATCATTTGTTCTGAGATAATTTGTCCTTAGATCATTTGTCCTGAGATCATTTGTTCTAAGATCATTTGTTCTGAGATCATTTGTCTTTAGATCATTTGTCCTGAGATCATTTGTTCTAAGATCATTTGCCCTGAGATCATTTGTCCTGAGATCATTTGTTCTTAGATAATTTGTTCTGAGATCATTTGTTCTGAGATCATTTGTCCTTAGATCATTTGTACTGAGATCATTTGTTCTAAGATAATATGTCCTGGGGTAGTTTGTCCTGACATCATTTTGTTTTCCTGATATCTTTTTTCCCGAGGTCGTGTTTCCTGATGACGTTTGTCCGATGACGTTTGTCTTGATGAGGTTTGTCCTGATGACGTTTGTCTTGATGAGGTTTGTCCTGATGACGTTTGTCTTGATGAGGTTTGTCCTGATGACGTTTGTCCTGATGAGGTTTGTCCTGATGACGTTTGTCCTGATGAGGTTTGTCCGATGACGTTTGTCATGATGAGGTTTGTCCTGATGATCTTTGTCCTGATGAGGTTTGTCCGATGACGTTTGTCATGATGAGGTTTGTCCTGATGATCTTTGTCCTGATGAGGTTTGTCCGATGACGTTTGTCATGATGAGGTTTGTCCTGATGATCTTTGTCCTGATGAGGTTTGTCCTGATGACGTTTGTCCTGATGAGGTTTGTCCTGATGACGTTTGTCCTGATGAGGTTTGTCCTGATGACGTTTGTCCTGATGAGGTTTGTCCTGATGACGTTTGTCCTGATGAGGTTTGTCCTGATGACGTTTGTCCTGATGAGGTTTGTCCGATGACGTTTGTCATGATGAGGTTTGTCCTGATGATCTTTGTCCTGATGAGGTTTGTCCTGATGACGTTTGTCCTGATGACGTTTGTCCTGATGACGTTTGTCCTGATGACCTTTGTCCTCTCACCCTCAGTGAGAATCAAACCGTGTTCAAGTCAATTTAAATTTAGAAGCCGCCATCTATTTCTTTTTCGAAGCGGCCATTTATTAATATTTAGAAGCGGCCATTTATTAATATTTAGACGCGGCCATCTGTTTCTATTTAGATGCGGCCATATATTTATATTTAGAAGCGGCCATCTAATTGTATTTAGAAGCGGCCATCTGTTTCTATTTAGAAGAGGCCATATATTTATATTTAGAAGCGGCCATCTAATTGTATTTAGAAGCGGCCATCTGTTTCTATTTAAAAGCGGCCATATATTTATATTTAGAAGCGGGTAATATTTTTTCTGTGAAAGCATCGACTTATGACAGGGGTCGGCAACCTTTTGAGACGGAAGAGCCAAAAGTTACAATTTTCAAAATTTCCCAGTTTTTAAAGAGCCACTAACATTATTTTTAAATTTCAATATTTTATTATTTGATTAGGAATAGGTAAATAAATTTGATTTGTTATTTAAAATAATTAGCTTTAAAATATGAAATAATATTTTTTCATATAAAAACATACACTTGTTTCGCCAGAATAATGAAATTAGTAATAAAAAATAGCACTATCTCAATCCACTTTAGAAGCAGTTAGCTTTTTAAAATTTTCTTTACGGACATCACCGGCTCAGGACGTGTCTCCATTAGCAAGGCAGGCCTAAAAAGCCGACTAATTGGCTTGGATATCCGTTTGATTACCGTGTATCGGTCGCTTCTGTCCTTTGGTTCTCATAAGGCTTATCTTCCACCCCACAGAACGCAGGGTAAACTCGAACCCCACCGTCCAGTACCCGGCTCGACAGTAGGAAACTAATAACTTAAAACAATACGTCACTCAGGTCAAATTAAAATGATTACCGACAGATAGGGAGATACATTCTGAATAAAATAATATTCCCCATTCAATGATATTCGAAAAAGTCGGCACTTGGGTAGTGGCAGGCATGAAATAGACGCCACGGGGCTGGCCACAACACGAATGTGGGGCTGGACCTGGTACCCAAACGGCTGTCCGTATACTTTCTAGTGCATATATTCGCACTGTTCTCTGATGAGTTTTATTCTTGCGTTTCTTTACAGTATAATTTTTGTTATGAGTTTTGAATATAAAATATTATAACTATTAATATTTGTGAAAGGAGCTGGAGAGCCGCATCGTGACATCAAAGGAGCCGCATGCGGCTCGCGAGCCGCAGGTTGCCGACCCCTGACTTATGATTTTATTGATTCTTCCATATTTTTTTATTTTTTTTTTTTATTTTTTAAAAATACTTTTATTTGCAATTTAAAACAAGTACATCAACATCAAATTCTTTACATAATTTCGAACACCAAATGAAAACGAAGGGTTTTGCAAATGTACATAATGAATATTTACATGATGACATGTATGTGATTATACAAAATTGAAAGGGATAAAAGTAAAAGGGGTGAAGGTCAAATAAGGGTGTCGGGAGTCCGGGTGGGAGTGGAGAGGAAATCGTTCAAGGAGAGGGTGGGGGTGGTGGTTGGGGAGAGTCAATGGGACAGTGAAGCATTTTCTATGTAGAAAAACAAATTGATTCTTCCATAAATGTTAGTGTTATAGCGAATCGAAAAAGAATACGTATTAAACGATTTAATCAAGTTTTACACCTGTACTGATTAAATACTTGATTAATATATTGTTTTTTTAATTGAAACTACATTTCAATAATAATTCTAAGATCCATAAAAATATAAGATACAGATAAACAGCTCTATATTACTTTACTATTCTTTCTAAACACACAAACATATTTCCAATGTTTTTAGTTCTTCAAAATTTCTATGTTTGTTTAACGACTTTTAAAACATAGGGACATTTTGTCTCCCTTGGCGTTTTTTATCTTTAAATGGGAAATAATTAACGCAAATAAATTGTGAATGGAAATTTTTTTCTTTATAAATAATATAACAATCACGGAGCATAGGTGGTGTTGCTATAAAAGTTCTTACATATTCATTTTTCTTTAACTTTAAGTGCTAAGAAAATTGCATTGAAAATACTTGCAATCAATTAAATTTGTAATAGATTGGCAAAATTAGAAATGTATATAGCAATCGTTTATCATTTTATAAAAAATATATTAATAATCTAATTATGCATAAGTTTATGTCCTCGGATCTTGACCTTCACCTACTTGCGTAGAAGTAGGTCAAGTACAAGTACGTGAAGTTTTGTTTCATGTTATCTACCTTTAAGGGGCAAAGCGCGGTAAGTCTAGATCTGCTATACGATGTTTGGTTAATTAAATTGCCCACGATTGTGTGTTATAACTAAACACAAATCATATTGTCTCATTTTCTGAAATAGATGTATTGATTATTAAAAATATGACCCACACATTTCAAAGATTTTCATCCAATAAGGCCGCTGCTCCGAAAGATTTTTAAACATTTTATGAGCCGCAAGAATGGGACCATCATTGAAGGCCATATAAAGATTTAGGCCAATCGACCAACATTGCAGGCCATGGAAATATTGTGAAGGCCATAGGGCTAACACTGTATGACATATATAGACTATACGGCCAAAACTGTATGACGTAGGAATATCATGTAGGCCATAGGGCCAACACGCTAGGGCAAAGACATATGTAGACCACACGGCCAAAACTGAATAATATCATGTAGGCCATAGCGCCAATACTGTGCGACGGAAATAACGTCTATGCCATAGGACTAACACATAAAAACAACACATACAAAACGAGCCTACAACAATTTATTGAATGTTATTATCAAGGAACTACGAGCTTCCAGCCTATGATTATATATTTTTCTCTTCTAAACATCAACAGACAAGAAAAAAAACAAATTTAAAACTACTGGTGAAGATTTAGCTGATCATTCAACCCAAGTCTAACTTTGTGCACTAGACAGATAAATCCTCAGACATATACGTTTTCAAATAGATACATCTTGTCTCAAGGACTGTACAATTTCGTGTCTGGATTATCGAAAGAAATAATGGGTGGTATACGACTAGACAAAGGTCATTGATCGACATATCGTAGCATCTCTATGGATTTGAGAGTCCACATAACTCTTATTTCATACAATTTCATCAACAAAATAACCTTATCTCTAAAACCGAAACTCAGCTAAATGAGATTATTTGAATTAACAAAAACGTTTTCGATATTCAAAGCACATACAAAGAGTATTAAAAATTATGTCTTGTGTAATCTACGTCAGAAAATGCTGTTCACATAATATTTACAAATCCTAAATGCACCAATGTTGATTTAGTTTTCTAAACTAAGTCATCAGTTTATTTATCAAGCAATGTAGCATGTTCTTTCATCTTTAAAAAAGAATCTGTCAGTTTTTTAAGCCCCCTTACATATTTTGTTATCATTTTCTTGATATAATTTGCTTTAAAAAAATTCTTATTCAGAATTAAACAAACACATCGTGTCACTTTGGATATTCTGTCTCCTTTCAGTTCCTGCTTGGAGTGAAATCTGCCCACTCTATTTTACATGAATAAATCAAATGAATCTGTTCTAGATATATCAATTAAAATGACATCTTGTTTTTGTATTTCCTGGATCTCAATTCAATTGTTTGTTTATATTCTAAATATTTCTACAAGCTTTTATTAAATCCGATTCCTCTTCCTGCCTAGAATCGATTCTCCACCCACTTCTAATCTACGAATTCATTTTAAACTTTAAGCAAGGAATCAATGCAATCATCAGTTAGACATGTAATTAATTATTTAAGTGGGCACTCATTATTAATTTTTAATTATTATTGCTTTTAACATTCCTAAGACTAGGGGGTATGTGATACGTCATTTTAAAACTAAACTTGCACATGAGATAAAACACGTACTTGATTAACTTGCTAGTGGGTCATTTATGTATTGATTTATCCTTTCAAAATTCTGCTGATTCTTATTATTACAAGCTTTTATTTAACTTGCTTCCTCTGTCGTCATGTCGTCATGTCGTCATGTCTTCATAGATCGAAACGGGCGAGCCAAATTTCTATCACTTCTAGCTGGCTGATTCATTTTAAACTGTAAAGCGTTGGTCACTATATTATCTATAGGATATCTTTACTAATATTTCGGAAGAGACCCACGCTTTTCGTTATAGTTATTTAAGTAGTAGGGTATTATTATCTATCCAAAGAAAATCGTTTATTTTCTCCTTTTTGCGTTTTATTACATACACGCGTTTTATTAAAACGTTTTTTTTATTAATTTTTTTATGTATTTGAGTCAAATAATATTTTTAAAAATAAAGTAACTTAACTTCTTTTTACCATAAGTATTTTTTAAAATTTGAAGTGAGGTCATTGCTGCTTGTGTTAATACGTTTAGACCGAACCGCTTAAACAAGATATGTGGATATTAATAGTAGCATATAGTGCTGCATGAGTTGGGTGTATTTGCATATGCACACTAATTTCGAAATATATTTTAAAATAGTGTATCGACTTCAGTTAAAACGTAGTATATTGAAAATAAATTTTCCAATTTCTTGTGTTTGTGAAGTATAGGCCATTTTTAGATTTTTTAACTTTTGATAGTACATATTGATACTGATTCAAACTATCAACGTAATAAATAAGCAGAAATAGAACCACCGTGACGTTAATAGTTTCTCGTTAAATAACATCCCCTCCCTTGTTTACACACCAGGCACGTGACCCCCGTGTAAAGAGAATGAGCCAAGATAAAAAAAAATACGTAGTTAAGCGGGACAACCGGTGAGAAAAGGAGCACTGGCCTCATGTTTACCGCCCCTGGTTTGCAGATTTTAATAATCCGATAATCGCTCCTGCTATTGGCCACGTCTGCCGGTGAGCATTAGGACGTCACGTTTATCTTATCACGAGCCTGGCAAAGGTTCGATTATACGGCGACTTCCGGTCATGACTCGCTCGTTCAAATTGTTAATGTCCTTTGCATAAGGTCAGTTGCATTGGAATCGGGAGTTCTTGAGATTGGGTTTTAGGAGAGAATGACGGATTGATTTGACCGAGTAAGACACTTTCAAAATACTAAAACAACAATAGTCACACTGAAGGTATAGGTCAAGATAATGATGAGTATAAAGACATGAATAACAGAGTATTGTATTTCATACAAAAACAATAGAATCAGCGGCTGCGGCGTAAAAATAATGATATTCCAGATGATTCTTAACGGTGAAGTTATTATTAATACCAGTACAACTCATGTGGGTGGCATGGCACTGTTGTAGGTGTACGGCAAGAACCGTGCAAGCTTGCAGATAAACTCAAAGATGGACAATGTTATTAGAACTCAAAGATAAATTATGAAATTAGACATAAAAGATTAACTATAATATTAGACCTCAAAGTTCGAATATGATATTAGACATAAAAGCTGGACTACGATATTAGAACACAAAGATAAATTATGTTATTACACCACATTGATTGACTATGATACTAGACCTCAAAAAAGGACTATATTTGACCTCAAAGATGGACTATATTTGATCTCAAAGATAGATTATATCTGACCTCAAAGATGGACTATGATATTAGACCTCAAAGATGGTCTGTGATATTAGAACACAAAGATTTACTATGATATAAACCTAAATATGGACTAAGATATTTGACAACTACAGTGTTCACAGTAGTTTAAAAAAAGAAATTAATTTTATATATGTTTTAAAATTATGTTTTGTAACTGTTTTGTCTCGTGTGGTTTTTGAGCAGATTAAATAGAATAAATCAGTTTCTGTCACCTCGGTAATGAAGGGATAATATGGTTTTCACTGCCCAGCCGCCTTTACATTCCCTAATGTAAGTCAGGTACCCATTTAAGCTGGGTGGACTCATTGATATTCTCCGGACTCGAACCCAAAATCGGGAGTTTCAAGTTAGCCATCATACGCTCTATCTTTCGACCACGCGTTGGTTATGATTTTAAATATGAATTATAATAAAAAAAATTTAATTGATCACTTTATATACACCAACAGTCGTATCTGGTAGTGGAAGATAATTTTAGATAATGAAACGTTAGTTTTTTTTTCTGTAAAACTAAAATAGCTATACAGTTTATTTTAGGTAATCAGGCAATAAAGTGTATGTAAATTGCTGGCAGATTAAAGATTATTTCAGACATCAGTCATGGTCTGATGTATGTGTCATTTGCGTACAGACTTTCATTCAGTGAGACGGTTATGATAATTTATTACAAAACAATTTCAATATCATAGCGATAATTCAAAAAGAAAAAAAAATCAAATTACAAATCATAAGAAACCAAAGGCAGATTTATTCTTCAATTAGACGTACCGGACTCAAAGATATTTTGAAATTAAAATGCGAATAAATCTACAAACCAATTTTGAATTTTATATTTTGATCTCAAGAAATTTTGTATTCGAGTGTTTTAGATCGTGAGTTGAAACGTGATGTGTTTTATAGTTGTCTCATATCAAACTCCCAGCGGACTTTTGAAACTTCTTGTCTCTTTTTCTACAAACTACACTCAAACTTTGTGACCTGTGCATTTCTTCCATCACTCTCTAGTCACATTTTGGAATGCAAACCTCTAAAAGACACATAGCTGTATACTGCCCTCTAAAAAACACATTGTTGTATACTGCCCTCTAAAGTCACATTGTTGTATACTGCCCTCTAAAGTCACATTGTCACTATGCCTAGCCGCCTGAACACACCCTATTGTTACAGAATATGGTTACTCTCTGGGAAATTCAGTTGTACCAGAAAGTGTACAGCATAGTCATACAAGTTTCATTATTATTCTAACTGAATGCATAGCTGTGAGATTAAATTTGAACATTTGATTATAGCTTAGAAGTATCTTTCTATAGAAATCAGCTACTGTCTAGTGTAGCGAATTGGAAGATATTCGTGTGCAGTATCGTGTGGAAACTTGGATGCCCAGTATCGCTGAGTGCACCCATTCACTCTCTCGTATACATCTGGGTCCTTGGCCAGACATGAATGGTAATCCGGATATTCCATTTTCTCAACTAAACGTGCGCCGGCACGCAAATACACACACATTTACACCCTCACACTCTCGCACATACCCCCACACAAACGAGACAGGATGTCAGTGTCGAGAATTCCTAGACGCCTCACAAAAGACATGGAAACCGTGCGAGAGGGGGGGGGGAGGCGGATCCGGGAGATGGCCAGATAACTCGACACGTCATCTTCTCGTTTGAAGTTATTTTTGAGAATAAAATGTAAATGTGGATCGACACCCCCTCAGATACATATACATTCGAGCATAGAAAGCCAGTATAGACAAAATGTCTTAACATAACTGAACAGTATGGCTTACAATGGTGATTTAACGTGAAATATATAGATAGGTTTTGCTTATTCTAAAGCATTGGAAGACCTTTTTACACAGACTTACAAGACATCCGCCATCGAGTTAAACATTGAATGGGTTTGATTGGGTCGTTGCAATTAAATTAACTAGTTATAGAATGATTATGAACCCGCTAGGGCGAAAGTGTGATTAATTAAGCAAACTGTAAAAACATGTAATCTCCATTTTTTAATAATCAAATACGAGTATTTGGATGTTGATTGATCAAGAAGCAGTGTTTAAAGAAAGTAAAAGCTACATTCACAACATACTGAATAGCAATTTTTAAGACTTTAATATCCGGATGTGCTTTGAAGCCTTAATTGCACAATTGGACAAACTTTTTTCTAGACGACTTTGGTGGTTCTTAGAGCCGAATTAAAAAATCTGTTGATAAATCAATAATCCGCTTTATGCCAGTAATAATTAATCGCTCACAAAACAGCCAGACAATCAATTTCCCGGCCGGTACACACAATAGTGATGCAATGAATTAAATCAGGAAGGCCGGAGTGAATAGAAATTGTAATTTTTTTTTCATTACTAAAATCCAAATTTGGAAACTGTTAAGCAGTGTTTTGTTAATAAAATAATGGCAATGATTTTCAATCAAATGTAACTGTTGCAACTAGCGTCGTTTCATAATGCTTCGTAAAATAAAACAAAGTAAACGATCATTTGAGAGAGATGATTGTATGTAAAAAAATGTTATTTCAATTATCATGTGACAGTCTTCAACAAGCTCATGCTATTTGTATTGAGAATTTTATTGGTGTTAGTAAGTGCCTTGTCAGATAAACGAAACGATAACTTTTATGACGATATGTTTCTGTGATTGTATACTAGTTGAAACAAATGATGAAACATTTTTTATAATTTTGGAAATGTTGGTCCGTATTTTACTTCTCTAATTGTGATTTATCCATCTACACACTGTTGCACGTATCTGAGAATTACTTTTCTGTTTAGATGGTTTAATGCTCATGGTAAGGTCAATTTAAATGTAACATGTTGGTTACTTATTCCACCTACAAATGAAGGACTAACACATTTCAAAACTTAGATGAGTCTTCTGTATAAACATGTTTAAGTAAAAATTGTATTTTCATTTTCTAATTCCTTTTCTTCTGTTCACCTTCATATATTTATTTATTTTGATGGAAAATATCTTTAGCTACCTAAGGTTTCTGAACGTCTAAAAAAGAGTCTAGTTTTTTTGTTTGTTTTTTATTAGTCTGCTTTGAAATTTTCTGTTATAATGATTGACCTAATGCCTTCCATTTAAAACTATTAAAATAAGATGCACTCACAAAGCATAAAAAAGAGTCTATTTTTTATTTTTTTTTTTTTTTATATATAAAAAAGAGTCTAGACCAGTGGTTCCCAACCTTTTTCGAGTGGCGACCCCCTTTTATAAAAAGTAAGTGACCCGCGACCCCCATAGAATTAAAAAGCCGAAATTAGTATGGAAATTAACAAGCACTAAATTAAGATTTTCAAGTAGACTTTCAATGTGAACTACCCTTGATAACTGTTTTAATACCATGTGTAAAATTGCGTGTTATTTACTAAACATTCGCGGTTAAGTTTTTGTTAACGCCTACCTATTTCATTATCAACATTCAATTTATTCCTTAATTTTGTTTTTAATCGGAGAATAGTGTTGAAAATCTATTCTCGAAAAGTCAATCAATATTACGTTTGGGTATGAATGGTGAATACTACACCAAAATTGTGTGTGCAGTTTTTCATCTTGCGCTGAATCATTATGCAAATCAAAGAATTCATCTTGTAATTCATCTGGAATGCTGGCAACATCAAGGGAAGAAGAGAATGGGTAATGCGTCAATGCAGATTCTTCTTTTTTCAGCGCAGAAAAATAGCGCTGCAGTTCGTTTTAAAGAGATTCAAAATGCCCAGAAATCGCTTCTTTCAAAATGTTAATTATCTCACAAACAGATTCATCTACTACATTGCAGAGTTCTCAAACATGGCAATATTTCCAAGATTTATTTTTGCAGCTTTGATAAAAATGCCCGGATTTATCATGGAAAGTGATAATATGCGTTCATTTTCCCTGAAGCTTCAGGTCAAGCTTATGTTGATGTTCGAATACATCTGCTAGGTATGTCGTATTAAGTGTACCAAAAGGGTCTTGTTCAGTGTTTCTTCCAGACTTTTTTCTCCGGGGGGGGGGGGGGGCACTTGAAATCTTCGGGGGGGGGGGCGGTAAACTTTCTTCGGGGGGGCGGACACTGTTAAAAGTATATATTTTCTATATAAATTATATAAATTTCATTTCGTTCGGGGTGGCGGTAAAAAAAATTCGGGGGGGGGGGGCCAAGCCCCCCCCCCCCCCCCCCCCCCCCGAAGAGATGCCTTGAAGAAACTCTGGTCTTGTTTCATTTGTACTTCGAAGGACAACTTGATTTCAGCTTTCAATTTCACAACACGATTTACATTTCCTTTTGACAGCCAGCATGATGTAGTGTAGAAAAGCAGAACCTCGTGATCTTTATTAATGTATTTGCACAGTTCTTTGAAAGCTCCAGATTTAATATAAGTTACGACTTTTACTAGCAATGGAGTCTTGATGGCGAGGGCAGTGGTTAGGGAGCTAAATCTTTTCTGTTTTCTGGAAGCCCGATTTTGACCAAAACATAGATGGCACACCATCCGTTCAAACCCCCACAGCCGTTTTAACCCATTTTAATCATCCAGTTTCGAAAAACGTATTTATTTTTTCCATGCTATCATTAAAAAATAAAAGCTCTTCTTTGCTATCATCCGCATGAATATAGACAAAGACCAACAACTGCGAATATCGAACTTACGTCTGTTGATTTATCAACTTGAAAAGCAAACAATGGTGAAAGCTTGATTTCAATAAAAATTTGTTATTTAACATCTACGGACATGTCTGCTATAAACCGCTGAATAGTATTATTAGGCAGAGATATTTGTTGCATCTTTACTGCACTGGAATCCCCAAGAATTAACTTCACCATCTTCAACATGCAGCGTTTGATGAGATTTTCTCCTATTGTGTTTTTTTTTTTTGCTTGACATTTTCTATCGCGACTTCATATGATGCTTGCACTAATGCTGTGTTTCCTTCGTGAAAACTTCCAGTTCGATCAAGTCTCTGACGTTTGCAACTAGCTTCATGTCGACGAAAGAACTCCGTATCTTTTTTGGTGTGTTCGGAATGACTCGTCTCAAATGACGTTTTAGATTTGAAAAGTTCATTACCTCGTGACTGAGAACAACTTTGTACAGTATTGAGTAATCATTGCTTCTCTATTCCATTTCCAGTGATGTTAGTAAAGCCGAATTTCAGATATTCTTCTAAATATTTATTTTTTGTTTCTCATTACTAAGGTTTAGTATAACAGTTGGCGACCCCCCAGAAAGCCCTTCGCGACCCCCAGGGGGGTCGCGACCCCCAGGTTGGGAACCCGTGGTCTAGACTGAAGTTTTCAAAGGCAGTTACTGATAATTAGTCCAAAATTGTACCTTGACTTCAGTTCTTCATACAATATGTTTTGAAATTAACCTATGTTTTGTTCCGGGATTTAAAAAAAAAAAACTTATAAAACAAACAATTCTGTATTCTTTTTACACAGCTGATGATTTAATTATTATTAAATAGATTCTTAACAAACGTAATCCGAAAAAAATACGTATTAACAATAAAAATCTATAATCAAACATTTTTATTTCGTTCTAAAAGTGCTCTCCCCTGTCTGTTACCTTTTTACTGTGTATTTTATCAACAATTTTCCATGTTTATATCGCTATCTTTAATAAGCACGCTTGTAAATCTCCCGACATTATCCTTCCATCGGATTTATGACTGAAATGAGAACCTTTTAATCATCACTTTCATTTTTAGACAAGGTCGGCTATAAAGTCTGTCTGCACATTATCATAAAAAAATCGGTCGGCGACAGCAGCGATAAAGAATTATATCATTTGTAACAATTTAAAATATGACTCGTCATTTATCAAACATCGTATTATCATGTTTATGAGCACGAAAACAGCGGAGATGTCAGACAATTCTGATGGTCTGAAGTCTTAACAGACATGAAAAACAGTTCGAGCCTCGAGGGGAGAGAATCGGGGGAAGAAAAAAAAGGGAGATAATAAAAAGACCGCACCAAACACGGGTGTAAATTTTCTTGTCCCCACACCAAATCAATGCAGCAAGTAGAGAAGACATTGATGTTGGGTTATGATAATTGTAGAGTTTATGTGAGGGGTATGAATGATTGAAGGCTAGGATGGTGGGTGGTCGATCAATGACGCCTAAGGATAAAAGTTTGAGTCGGCTTCTTAAGAATTATTTTGTGTTGTTTTTTCTGGGGGTATCTGAGTTATACTAGGTATCTCGAAGTAAAAATAGTAGGATATTTTTCTTCTTCATCTAGAATGTTGTTTAATTAATCACAAGATGCACTGGACGACAAACTCAAATTCAGCTCACAGCCTTTGTCGATCATGCATCATCGAAGTTACACCTGATAGAATTCTGGGGTTTGTCTTGAATAAGTAGGATACTGTGGTACGCTTTATGGAATAAATGGGATATCGGGGTCCTCGTTCTGGAAGAAATGGGATAATGTGGGCCTCTTTCTAGAATAAGTGGGATAATGTGGACCTCTTTCTGTAATAAGTGGGATAATGTGGGCTTCTTTCTGGAATAAGTGGGATAATGTGGACCTCTTTCTGGAATAAGTGGGATAATGTGGGCTTCTTTCTTGAATAAGTGGGATAATGTGGGCCTCTTTCTTGAATAAGTGGGATAATGTGGACCTCTTTCTGGAATAAGTGGGATAATGTGGGCCTCTTTCTAAAATAAGTGTGAAATTGTGGTCCCGCTTGTTGTCAGTGGGATATCATTTCGCTGTCTAGAATCCCACGTCAGTTAGAAGGGAAGATGTATATTTTGTAAATGGCCTGTAATAGAAGATGGGGCAGTTGGTAATATAGAAATGTCTAGTCTGGGGGTCAGTTTTGGTACATAAAACAAAAATCCCTAGTACATTCGTATGAATTGACCGCATTTGATCAGAGATAGCACCCCCCCCCCTTCCCCATAAATAGAAATGCTTGCAGTTTTTAAATAGTGAACCAAAGCCCTCTGTCGTCAGAGATATTTACGTGATCTGGCTGGCCGAGTATATTATCGAGTTTACTTAGAACGTACCGTAAGACTTATGATGTTTGTACTCCTATGATTGATGAAAAAGATTAGCAAGAAATATCTCGCTGGGAATTAACTGACATTTTTTGCTAGAAATTACTTACATTCTGTGACTAAAACAAATAAATATTAAAAAATGAGTATTTATTTTCATAAGACAATGAGTATAAATATAAATCGGAACAAGTGTTAATTGATAATTAGAATTTTTAAAACTTAATACAATAGAATTATTAGCTAAGGCCAGCAGTTCCTGAGATCCTTTAATTTAAAAAGTACGGCTCCTCTTTCACACCTAAAGATTCCTAGGGCAGATGTAGTAGAGTGCATCTGTTTCTTGTCCAAGACAATCGAATTTCTTAGAAAACTATGCCCAACTGCCTTTACTTTCCCCAACGTGAGTCAGGTATCCATCAAAGCTGGGTGGACTCAGGGACGTCCTACCGATAATATTATTTCTTTAACACACGCAAAAATATTTGTTTTTATATTTTTTGTTTCAGTTTAATAAGATAAAGCGCTGCTCATGTTTATATCAAACAAAATTAATTACATGTTTATTTAACTTAATATTTCAAACTACCTTTGGGCTTTAGTTTAAATTGCGTGAAACTATTTTAACATCTTCATACAATTTTTTTTTTAACTCGAGTAAATATTAAAACATGCTTCTGATAGTTTGCTTCAGAAATATGTTAGTGATCGTCTTTCCGTCTCAGTTATATTCCTTCCCTATGATTGATAGTCATTTTTGTGAAAGATAGTCCTTTCTTGTGATTGATAGTCATTTTTGTGAAAGATAGTCCTTTCTTGTGATTGATAGTCATTTTTGTGAAAGATAGTCCTTTCTTGTGATTGATAGTCGTTACGTGTGCGTGATAGTCCTTTGGTGTATGTTATATTCTTTGAGTGATAGTCCTTAAAAGTGTTAGTCCTTTGAATGATAGTTATTCCTTGTGAGAGATAGTCCTTTGTTGTGATTGATAGACCTTTGGTGTGAGTGATAGCTCTTCCTTGCGAGTGATAATTCTTTAGTGTGAGTGATAGTCTTGTAGTGTGAGCGATAATTCTGCCTTGCAAGTTATAGTCCTTTGAGTGATAGTCCCTTTGTGTGAGTGATAGTCCATTGGTGTGAGTGATAGTCCATTGGTGTGAGTCCTTTAAGTCCTTCCTGGCGAGTTATAGTCCGTTGCTATGAGTGATAGTCTTCCCTTGTACGTGATATTCTTGGGCAGTCTCTGAGCTATTGTTAGTTATTGATTTCGTTTTCACCATGAAAAGTCGCTTCGAGTTTTTAATTTGTTGTTGGGTTTTTTTTTCCTAAAATATATGATGTCAGATTCTGTGAGAGCGGCTTTATCCGGGTCTTCTTAGATCCAAAAAAAGAGAGTTGCATTTATACGGGTCACGCTGACCTTAGCGCGTCTGGTCGAGCAGGGAGCGAAGATTGGTAACTGGACATGTTTTTTTTGGACAAGTTTTCTTCAAACAAAATACTCCAGACAAATTATTCCAGACAAAATATATCAGAAAAATATTTCAGACAAAATATCTCAGAAATATATTTCAGACAAAAAAAATCCGGCGAATTACTATCATCAAAATATCTCGGACAAATAACTTCGACAAAATATTTCAGACACAATATCAGATAAATCGTTACTAGACATAAGATCACACGACAAAATGTATCAAACAAAACATTCAGTTACGTAGTGTTAATTCTGATAAATTATTGATAATAGTTTTGGTTTTACTATCGGATATTTAGAATACATCTTGGGTTGATTTTTTCTAAGTTTAGTTTTAAAAAAACAAAGAAAACTATTATTAGACCTAACTTTAAACTGAAAAATGTGGGTTTTTCTATAGAAGTCCCAAATAAATATTCCTTATTTTTTTATTTATTTCCTAATACCCAATAAAGTTGATGAATTCAGTTAAACCAATTAAAGATTAAACTTTTAACTTTTAGAACATCGTATAAGATGCTTGTTATAATTGAAAGAAAAAGTATTTTAAAATTTAGAAATTAATACATTTTAATAAGTTTTAATGATAGATTATACTTATCTTCTTGTAGTCACTTGACCTCTGTGATAAAACGTGATAAACTAAAAAAAACTACGGTCTATTTTCAGACAGAACATACGATTCAGATCTAGGATTTTATTTTTGTAATTAGCTTTGACTAAGACGTCTACAGTAAATAGCGTGATATTGACGTCACTGTTTTAACAGATGTAAATTAAATAAACCGGGAGTGATCTCCCCTAAACTTTCTCGAATATTCTTATATAAAATAACAGGGGATGGGAACTCGGGCTATAGACATGATTTTTAATCCATTTTAAATACTTAAAGTTTTAAAAATAGAATAAAATCTCGTAGACAAATTAATTGCACACCAAGTGAACGAGAATAAAAAAGCGCATAATAGTGCGCAATATTATTAGTACTTTTAAAATTTACATTAGTTTTTTGAGAAATCGGAAGTAGCGTAAATAAGTACTTCCGGTCAACGAAAAATTCTCAAAATTTGACAGAAGGTAGAGAATTAGATCTTTTACTTACATATCAAATTTCATTTATCTATCTGAAATAGTACTCAAGTTATAGGCTTTTGAAAAATTCAAAGTAGAAAAAGTACCACTTCCGGTTATCCGAAATCGCTCAAAAGTTGATACGGATCTACGATTTTGATAAAATACTTATATATGAAATTTCATCAACCTAGCTGTAACGGTACTCAAGTTATCGTGTTTACACACGGACACACACACACACACAGACACACAGACATACGGACAGAATTGCAAAGCCCAGTTTTTCAGACTGGAATACGCATAAAACCTTTTAATTTTGATAAATCTGGATTGATAATTTTTGCCCGATTAAAATAAGTCCTCTATACTTCGGATGTGATGAAGGACTGAGGTGTAATACGGTGAAAATAGTTAAAATTTCAAGTGATTTTTGTGCACGATTACAATACTTTCTCTATACTTCGTATATACGAGAAAGTAAAAATAGTATCAGCATACTACATGAACCAAACATATATCTAACTGAGGTATAACAAAACTAATATCAACATACTATTTCAATCAAAGATATATCTGATGTATGACAAAACTAAGATTCACAAACTAAATCAATCAAAGAAATATCTAACTGAGATCAGGCAAAACTAGGATTCAGAAACCATCAAACAAAGTTGCAAGTCAAATAGGGTAGACAATGATAGATCTAACCTAGACTCTCTTCTAGACAAAAAAGTTTGGTCCTTAGATGACGTAATGAAATGTTTATGTCCATTCACGATAAAAGCCGTTTGTTTCGGGAAATCTTCACATCTTTTTGGAAACTGAGCCAGGTTTATAAATATTTTGTTTTTAAATATACGCTTTTTAAATAGTATTTTTAACAGTGGTGCATTGATATATATTTTAAACAAATAATGTATTTTTTCTTTGTAGTGCATTTATAAAAATCTTGTCGTTGAAAGGTTTAAAGTCAGTTTCTTAAACTTGTTTTAACAGCACTGCGTGATACAATTCAAGTAAGCAAAATGATAACTAAAGAATATACATTTTGAAAACCGAAGCTTTCATTAAGTGCACTAAAGGCTTCTGAAACCTTTTAAGCAAGCAGGCAACGTTTCACGTTAATTTAATTGAGTTTGGAGTCTACAAACTAGGAAGAAATAATTACTTTTAAAGTGCCTTGAAAGCACATTAAGCATTTGTCATTTCGTAGATTTTAAGACGTTAATTTTTTCAATATTATTTATTGGTTTTCTTTGTCTGTGAGCGCTTAATAAATTAAAAGCACATTAATTTAGCTAATTGGTCGTGTACCCACCAGACTAGCACCACGATTGTATACAACAGACTGCATTTAGATAACTCAATGTTTTGTAATAAATAATTTACAGACTGAGTAATGATTGATTCTTTAAGTATATTTGTGTCTTTTTTTTGTCTACGAATTTGTTCGAGGTTGCTGAAAACTTGGTAAGTTTTTAATTACATTTCTTCAGACTTGTGACCAAGAACAAGTTTGTAATTAATTTAACGTTTGTTATTTTCGTTAATTTGTACATGTATGTGTCCGCTTGTATTTTACTAAAGAAAAAGAAAAATAGAATAATGCTTTTAAAAATCTTAAATACTTAGCTGAGAAATTTTAATTACATAGTGACTACATGGTTGCATGCACAAAATGTACTTAAAATGTAAGCAGTTTTCTGTCTTACTTGTGTGGGTGTTCTTTTTGGTATTTTTTTTAATGAAGAAATTATGTATATTGTGATTTAATAAACCGGTAGTGATCTCCCCTAAACTTTCTCGAATATTCTTATATAAAACAACAGGGGATGGTAACTGGGGATATAGTTATGATTTTTAATCCATTTTAAATACTTAAACTTTTAAAAAAAGAATAGAATCTCAGTAAAAAACAATTGCGCACCAAGCGAACGCCTAATAAAGGTGTGTATAGTAGTGCGCAATAGTATTAGTACTTAATAAATTTACATTAGTTTTTTGAGAAATCGGAAGTAGCGTAAATTACTACTTCCGGTCAACGGAAGCTACTCAAAATTTAACATAAGGTAGAGAATTAGATCTTATACTTGTGGAATTTCATTTATCTATCTGAAATAGTACTCAAGTTATAGGCTTTTGAAAAATTCAAAGTAGAAAAAGTACCACTTCCGGTTATTGGAAATCGCTCAAAAGTTGATACGGATCTACGATTTTGATAAAATACTTATATATGAAATTTCATCAACCTAGCTGTAACGGTACTCAAGTTATCGTGTTTACACACGGACACACACACACACAGACACACAGACATACGGACAGAATTGCAAAGCCCAGTTTTTCAGACTGGATTACGCATAAAACCTCTTAGTTTTGATAAATCTGGATTGATAATTTTTGCCCGATTAAAATAAGTCCTCTAAACTTCGGATGTGATGAAGGACTGAGGTGTTATACGGTGAAAGATGTTAAAATTTCAAGTGATTTTTGTGCACGATTACAATACTTTCTCTATACTTCGTATATACGAGAAAGTAAAAATTGCAACAAACATCTAATTTAAACCACACTGCCTTATTTTTTTAAATAAAATAGAATATAGTTTCCGTTATGTCTATTTAAAGGTTATAGCCTTTCTTACCCTAACCGAACATGAGAAAACTGTATGTAAATGTAACCCAGAAACTCCAAACGATTTAAAGAAGCCAATAAAAATCGGTTCATTTCTGCGTGAAATTGGTGTTTTATTAAGGAATGGGCAACTACTCTGTACTGACATAAAGACTGATTTAATTGACGTGATTTTTGTTATGTTTTAATCAATATTTGGGATCGTGTTTTGACCAGAGACAGGAATACATACAACCGCCCCATCAAGACATAAATCTAAAATTAGCATCACGGGTGCTGGCAGGGTCTAGGGTAATGTTCATTTAATCAACGCTACAAACGTTTAAGGGGAGTTAACCCAATTTTTGTGAAGCGTCTTCAGGTCAGCTGTTCCGTTAGTGAAGTTAGGAGAAAAAGAAAAGAAACTGACATTGAACTCAGTTTTAAAATATTTCATTAATCTTGTTTCCGTGTTTAGAAAGTAAGAATATTTTTCTCAGATCCAATGCAATATATTTTCAAATGCATCACGCACAATAGTTTTTATAAGACAATATTTTAGGAAAGACGACATTGAGTAAGCTAGCATAATATTACAGAAATTTCTGTGAAAATGTCATCGGCGACAAGGGCAAACTTTATTCTTCTATTGTTAAAACGAAATATTAGTACAAGTACATGCCTTTTGCGGAGCTAAAACAGGAAAGCCATGGGACGAACGGTTTCCTGTAAGAAAAGAAGATGTTACACCTGATAAAAAGGGAGGCAGTAGAAAAATGGCACAAGTTTTACCAGAAAACATTGTGGCTCCAACTGGCGTATACCATAGAGCAGGGGTTCCCAACCCCCTGCCCGCGGGCGCCATGGCACCCGCCGAACGATTCGTATGTGCCCGCCTCTCACTATTCTCTCATTATTTTCATAAACATTATTGAAAGGTTGAAGGGGATGGAAATCGAAAGTTTGAGGGGGGGGGGGGGGGGTGTGCAAATCGAAAGTTTGAGGGGGGTGCAAATCGAAAATTTGAAGGGGGGGGTGCAAATCCCCGGGTGACGGGAAGGGTCGCTACGCCTTTGGAAGGAGTTTGTCGATTTAAAATAGGTGGTGCCCGCCACCCTACCGATATTTTAAAATGTGCTCTAGAGTAAAAAAAAAGGTTGGGAACCCCTGCATAGAGTAACCAAAAAGTATATACATGTGCCAGAAATGGTGCCAGAGTTTGTTGTGCCAGACCTTACTGGGTTTGAGCTTAAGCCTTATGTGTCATACAAAGCTAGAGAGATTACTCAGTTACCTTTAACACCCCAAGACATTTTCAAAAATGTTTATGCTGAAGAAATAAAAAGTAGCTTTGAAAAGGGCGAGCTCAAAATAGATGACAATAACATTGTATTAGCTAATGGAAAGAAAATAAGCATTGACCAATAAATAAATAAAAAATAAATAAATAAATAAAATATTTTTAAAAAATTCAAATTGTACAAACTTCCAAGTTTACAGATTATATGTTTTTTTTTATAGAAATAGATATAGGCATATATTTTATGGTAGGCTTAGAAATGTCGAAACGCTGAAGTAAGCCGGTTTAAGGAAAAAATCTATGAAAGCCATCGTCTATTTTAGGCCATTGTTGTAGTTTACGGCAATGGCGTAGTAAATGGTGAGAACTGCCGTTAATATTAAAGTAGTTGGAAACCTTGCACGAATTATAAAGACGGCTGTACCATGAATATAGACGGTTGTAATAGCGTCTATATAATGTACTAAGACGGCTGTATCATGTTTAATCGCCTTTATATAATGCAGTGTTTCTTCCAGACTTTTTTTTCCGGGGGTGCTCTTGAAAAATTGGGGGGGGGGGGGCGGACACTGTCAAAAGTATATATTTTCTATATAAATTCCATTTCGTTCGGGGGGGGGGGGGGGGGCAGTAGACTTTCTTCGGCGGTCCCCCCCCCCCCCCCCCTAAAGAGATGCCTGGAAAAAACTCTGATATAGTGTACAAAGACAGCTGTATAATGTATAATGGCGCCCTACAATGTCTATAGGACGACTATATAATGTATAAAAACGGCTGTATAATGAAAGATGGTTGTATAATGTATAAAGACAACATTATGCATAAAGACGACTGTATAATGTATAAATATATATCTATAATCTAAATCTATATAGACAATCGTACAAAGCGTAAAAAACGGTTAGATATTGTCAAACGGCGGCTGGACAAGAAAAATAAAATTATTTTAAAACTCTTTCAAATCTCATTAATCTTGCTTTAATCTTAAAAACGCTGTGTTATTAACGAATTAAAAACACGATTTTCCCTGAAACTCTATAGCAGTCTATTAAATTAGAAACATGATCTAAGAATCAACTTTTATCTTCGCGTGTCGCCGGTCCTGTGTACCGATTTATTTACGTCGCTGACTGCAGAACACGGAAAACTTTATCTGCTAACCGTGGACTGGTTCCTGTTTTGTTGAAGAAAGTTATTTTTAGTCACAAGAGAGTCTTTATCGTTATTAGTAACTCATGACATTTGCTGTAGGCGATCTATGAATCACTTATGGATATTTGTTTACAATTAGTTCTAGATACAACAGTCATTATCTAGCTAATACACTTCCTGGTCTAGAAATAACAATTTATGTTCTAGATCAGGGGTCTCCAAACTTTTCAGTCCGAGGGCCGCATTAACTATCAAATTTCAGTTCGGGGGCCAGTTTCTTCCAGGCTAAGTTCCACATCATCCCCAACAAACGATTTTTCCTTGGACAAAAAGATTTCCGCGGGCCGGATGAGAGGACTTCGCGGGCCGCATCCGGCCCGCGGGCCGTAGTTTGGAGACCCCTGTTCTAGATATATATATATATATGTATATATAAAGATATAAGTATTTACAAGATAAAGATCTAACGATCTATGCATACAACTCAATGTCTAGATGCAAGATAACAACTTACATGAAAAAAAATATCTGCTCTATTTCAAAATAAAAAAGTAAGGGTTGAGATGGTTTAAAAATTCATCAACCAACAATGATTAAAAAATGTGTAATTTATTGACAGCTGAATTCATGTTAAATAAGTGTTTAGTATGATTGGAATGCCGTTACTAATTGGTAAGCGAATGGTCAAACCTTTTACGAGATTTGGAGGAAAGAACAAACATAAAAAGTAGAGGCATAAAAATAAACAGACAATTAACTATCCGTGTTATTAAAAACAGAGAGGTAGTTTTATGTTACTGTACAGCGTAGTCTGTGACTAATTAATGATGATTAAAATATGACAAATAAATGATGATAAGGATTGACTAGAGACTTTAGGGTGGTGGTCATGTTGTTGGCAATACGGTTACTACAGTTCATATTTTATGTCTGGTATACGTCAGCTTTTAATATGGATGTGTGGTAGAACATCTCGAATTCTTTTTTAAACTTTCATCCCTGAGTTGATGGGTCACTGGTTCAAGTCTAGAGACCTGTGTGTCTAATTCTGACCACAATATATTCATATGTCAAATAAATATAGTATGGTATGGCTCCATAGTCTCATAGACCATTAGATGATTTTAAATTTGAAATCCAAGCACACAGTCCCGGTGGTAAAGATGAGAAGAGCCAGATGATGCCCATGTATCAGATCCCCTCCCTCCACAGCTGATGGACCCAACCAGTGGCGTAGGCAGGGGGGGGGTCATAACCCCCCCCCCCCATAGACCCCTCGGTATATATAAAAAGTATGAGGGGGGGGTGCAAATCGAAAGTTTGAGGGAGGGGTGCAAATCGAAAGTTTGAGGGGTGGGGGGGGGGAAACGAAAGTTTGAGGGGGGGGTGCTAATCGAAAGTTTGAGGGGGGGGGGGGTGCAAATTGAAAGTTTGTCCCCGGGTAAAAATTGGAACCCCCCCCCCTTGAGACGATCCTGGCTACGCCGCTGGACCCAACGGACAGGACGTTACCTGTACTGCTTGGAATCAGCGGTGTCGCAGTATCTGCTGAAAGGAAACCAAAACCTAAAGGGGCTCCACTCCTGTTTGGTTAGGAAATTATCTCTCCTTCGCTGTCCCCTGCTGTCGAACCTCATCCGCCCGAGGATTCGAACTCGGGACTTTACCCTATGAACCAATAAGGATGTGAGTACTTCGCTCTACCTTAGTACCTTAGCCTCAACGCACACGCATATCGTTAACTTTTCATCTATGGCCTTTTGTTTTGAATCTTCTCATCGTCCCTAGTGTTAGATGTCGCTTCTCTTAACCCCGCATCACATCCAGGTATTATCGATTATGTTATGTAATCCTGTCGCTAGAACACTCCGATTTCAATTAATTAAAGGTTTCTGTGTTTCCAGTTTCAACGGCAGATTAAATGATATCCGTTCACAATATCCCTTCTCGAAAATGATCATAGAATGTTGGATTTAATTATTTTCGTTATCAAGGACGTTTGAGATAATTTACGTATACTTATCTTAATTAATGTTAATTTTAATAATATTTAAATATTTAAATAATATGGAATATAAAATACATGAGTATGATATACAGGCGGACGTGCTTACACGAACACAGCCATACACACGCATACACGAATACTATGACGTACATATACGACTGCATGTACACTTTATATATGTTTTAATGTAATTCTCCTTTAGCAATAATAATATTCGAAAATTAAATATTTAATCTCTTTGTGGTTTGCCTTCTTTTTTTATAAATAATATGACAAAAGAAACATTTTGTTAAACTTTTATATAATAAAGCTTTGACTTTTGAGCCCTAAAAATCGTTTTACAACGTATTGTTCTCTCAGCTTTAATAACATTACAAAATCCATCATTAGTTACGTTTCCTGTCTGACAGTAAAAATCATTTCACAATTCGAGAGCTCGTTTTTTTGCATCAAGGAAATTATTTCCGTACAATGCCCCATCAGCAGATGATAAAAAAAAAACAAAGAAACAGTATACATATTCGGGGGCTTCCATTCGGTAACCGAAGCCAGTCACTGTAGAAATGTTCGATTACTTTAGATCATTAACTTCAACTAAAAAACTTTTTGGAAATATTCGATTACGTTTAACCCTTTAAAAAAACTACAATACCGAATGCTACAGCGAAACGGAATATTAAAAAATATTTCCTAATAGTTTGGTGTAATACAATATTGAAATATTTTTTAGTAATTTTCCCTTATTTCCTTTGCCGGACTTGATTTACATATTTCTAACCAAATTACTGGTAAAAAAAACTAAGACCCTACGGCTTCCGAAATACGAATATTTTCACGATGTATTTCTTTCGTGTCAAGTATCTCAAAAAGAATGTAAACGATTTTTTAATGCAGTCGTCTAGTACAGTGTCTCGACCGAATTTCACATCAACTACAGGACCAGTATAGAGGACTTTGTCCGACCTTTCGGTCGATAGTTTCGACAAATAGTCTCATTGTTTTCTTGTTTGCCTGTGCATTTTCTTGGGGACGACTAGTAAACAAGACTACCATCGCATGTCGTAATGGTGCAATTAAATTAAAAGCAAAATCAAATATTCAAGACAAAGCAGTTTTTTAATGCTCACGGAATGAAACATTTCATTATGTAGGTTTCGTGTTAAGAAATGGGAATGTTAAACAATTGTTTAGAATTTGCAGTCTTTGACCAAATGAGGTAATATGTATCCAACCCTTCAGTCAACAACAAAAAAAAAGAACTGTGTACTCCGAAAAGCAGTTTATATGGCAAGCGCCAAGCCCAAAGAAATCGTTCGTAACCTTACAAGATGTTATTGAATATAACGTATTCCAAAGTCTATCCAACTGAGAACCTAATAACCCTGCGATGTTGAAGTACACAATAATTGGCTAGCAATCAAACTAAAGACGTTTCCTCAATCACTATATTCTGCCTAAAGATTTTCACAAAGAGCTTTTGTAAACGAAAGTGGCGCCTCGTTCTATCTTCAGAATTCAACTCTTTACGATCATGGCCAGTGCCATTTAGGCTTTCATATTTTCATTTCAGTCTGAATGCATTGAAATTGAATTACAGCGAGTTTCATTCAGATTCCTTATATTAATTTATATTACATTATTTCATCAAACACGAACATATGTAGCCTTTAAAAACAAATCCTTAATTTAAAATATTTTAAGAAAAATAAGCAGACTAGTATACGTTTTCAAGAATGGGGATAAAAAAATGTTCTGAATGTATTGCGAAACTGCAGTAAATAATGTCGTGCTTGTCATTAAACTAGTAATGAAACACAAAGTCCTGTAAAAAGTGACATTTTGTTACAGTGAATATGTAAAGTTTGAGGGAAATCCAGACGCTTAAATTAATAATGAAATAAACTCGTTGTAGAATGTATGCACAAAGTAAGAATTGAATGCCTTTAAGGTTTTTAATCCGATGTACACAAATCTTTGTTAGATATATGTCTATTTTTGTAGAAAATTTAAGTAATGCATGACTTTAATTTAACTGTTACATGTTTATTTTTCTTAAATGAGCTTATAGACAAACATTGACATTGTAATTATAACTTTGGCGAAATTCACTTTAAAAAAAATAATTAATGTATCTCTTGTAAGGGCGGACTAACACCAATCTTCTAAATTTACTTTCTTATTCGTTTTCAATTTTAAATGTTTCACCATTTTTTTTACTAACTCTTTCTTACATAATAAATGTAATAATGTTTTTTATAAGCAAACAATGCTTCGTTTTGGTCAAATGTAACTTCATTTTCAATTCTCATCGTCATAGTGTCGGAGTCTTCATACATCTTGCTTTTGTGAGTGAACTATTTGGGGACCCATTGTTTTATGGAAGATCAAATAAATTAGAGCCACTGAAAAAAAATAATTAAAATCCTCGTTAACAAATACTTAGTGTAGTTAACATAAAATATCGAAAAAAACTTTGATGACGGTCCTTGTAGCAGGTGAAGTAGAATTCATCTGTTCCTTTGTTTTCTGCATAAAAAACGATTGTGTGGTCAGCACATGAACTACTCATACACTTTCTCCCACTTGCGTCAGAAGCACATTATAGTTCGGTTGCACCCGCTCACATCTTAAGGTCAGTTATTTATGTCTATACTCTCTCCTTTCTTTCATAGATCATTCGTTTAACCTTAAAAGGAAGATGAGATCTCATCGAAAGATGTATTCAGAAGGAAGTTATGTTTTTATTCAAGATCTCCAGAAGAGAAATATAATTCTTCTTGTGTGTCGCATTTAAAAGTGATCGTTGTGTCCGGCATCGAAGGGGTTAAAAAACCTGGTCCAGCAGGGGTTGAAATCGCAATTCCTGTCTTGTAATTCAGTTGGTGTCCGAGATTGGAAATATCCGTTTATTGGATCAATCTCGTGACCAGCATCCCTAAATAGGTCTATAAAACGGAATTCTGGGCGGAATTTACGCGCACACGGAATAAATCTATTGTGTTTTGCGTGGCGTGGGGGTTTTCTTTTCATGATTACAACTGGGCTTTTTTTAGCCGACGATTGGGCTTTTTTTAGCCGGCTAATCGTGTCGTGCGACCACGAGATATCATATTCTGAATGCCAGATGTCAATTCTTTTCAATCGTCCGTACCCTTGTACTAGATAAGCGTTTGTAAATATTATTCAAATGCAAATTATTTGGCTTGGCTTTTACTTATATTTAGAATTGCGTTTAGTGGAGATTTTTTTTATTGTTGAGTTAAAGTCTAGGATTTAGCTATAGGAATGTTTGCCCATGGTTGATTGACAAAATGCAAAGATGGCTCAATATTAATGTGTTTCGGGCACTTTCGTTAAGATACATTCTAAGTCCTCTATTTGGGATCCTTTTTAAATTAATTAATAATTTAATTTATAAAATCCACAATAGAACAAAGACGGAATTTATTTTTTTATACCCATCTTAAAACTTCTTTATCCCTAATAGAAAGAGCCGCATTAATCAATTCCAGAGCCGCAGGTGTTAAACAACTGACCCAACGATAAGCCGCATTATATCATTCAACACAGAGCCAGTGTGTGCTGAATGATTTGATTAACTCTTTAAAGACAAAGCCAGTTCATTTATGTTTAACATGAAATACAATTCAAAACATAAAGCAGAAGAAAAACATGTAAAAGAGCACAAGAATAATTGTGCCTCTAGCCAGAAACAACACATCAATCGTGGCTAGAGGTTGTAAATTATTTATTCCGCTATTGTCACGATAGATTTATGCTGGCTGTAACATTGATTCATTGCTCGAGTTCAAAGGTCGTGGGAATTGGTTTTTGGGTTACTCATTTTTAGTGTTACAAATGTGAACTTCTGTACGCTGTTTGTGAATATTGGTACAGCCTTTAAAAATGTGAACTTCTGTTTGCTGTTTGTGAACTTTTGTCCATGGTTTACAAATGTAAACTTTTGGGGGCTGTTTGTGAATATTTGTGCACGGTTTGCAAATGTGAACTTCTGTTTGCTGTTTATGAATTTTTGTCCAGGGTTTATAAATGTGAACTTTTGGGTGCTGTTTGTGAATATGTGTGCACGGTTTGCAAATGTGAACTTCTGTTGGCTGTTTGTGAATATTTATGCATCGTTTAGAAAAGTGAGATTTTGTAGGTTGTTTGTGAATAGGTATTGGAGCTTTTCCTATTTGAACTTCTGAATATTTTTCGTTGGTTTTTTTTGTGAACAGTTGTACACATTTTCTAAATATTATCTTATGTGGATAAAACTTTGCACTTGTAATACAAAAACATTTTTATCAGGGCTATCATTTAAATAAAATTGTTTTAAAACGTTTTTGCAATACGGCTGTTTAATATAAAAATCTCTAGAATTTAAGAACTTTTAGTTTATATCTCACTAAATCTCAAAGCTAAAATTGACAAACAACTATGGTAATAAAGTGCAAGGGTTATGTAACAGTTGAGGTCAGGCCGTAGGTTCCAGACACGCAGCACCCCGGTCAGTGAGTTGTCCAAATCCTCACATCAAAAACTAATCCCAGCTGATTAGCCGACACAGCGTCAACTACAGACTCGCAGAGATCTAAATCAATCCGCAAATCAGATGGATTAGGCAAGGTCACGATGCCCTCAAGATAACGGTATTGATCTGTTTTTTTACAAGACAAAGTGGGGGGGGGGGGTAAGGGAGGGGAAAATGTGCCCTGATTAAGCTGATTAACCTGTCTTTGTGAATGGTCATATAATGAGGTGGTTGACTTGAATAGTTGATGTAGGTTTAGTGAACTTTTACTTTGTGTGAATGGACATATAACCAGTTCGTTGACTTGATTAGTTGATGTAGGTTTAGTGAACTTTTATTTGTGTGAATGGACATATAACCAGTTCGTTGACTTGATTAGTTGATGTAGGTTTAGTGAACTTTTATTTGTGTGAATGGACACAGAGTTTCTTCCAGGCATCTCTTCGGGGGGGCGAAGCCCCCCCGAAAAATTTTTACCGCCCCCCCGAACGAAATGAAATTTATATCATTTATATAGAAAATATATACTTTTAACAGTGTCCGCCCCCCCGAAGAAAGTTTACCGCCCCCCCGAAGTTTTCAAGTGCCCCCCCGGAGAAAAAAGTCTGGAAGAAACACTGAATGGACATATAACCAGTTCGTTGACTTGATTAGTTGATGTAGGTTCAGTGAACTTTTATTTGCGTGAATGGACATATAATGTCTTGTTTGACTGGAATAGTTGATCTAGGTTTAGTGAACTTTGACTTGGTTTAAAAATAGTATAACAACGCAACAAATAATACAACAACAGTCATGCAAGTCTTCAAATAGACAAAATTCTATTCGTGATCGTATTTAGAAGTAAATAGAAAAATCCTTTCGGCCATACCCCTTAAGAATCGAATATGAAAACATTCTTTTCTCATGTTTGCCTCCAGAAATAAATAGAAAAGAACAATTTGGTCATGCTTGCCATAGAGAATACATAAAAAAATGTTGTAAGTGTAGACGGTGCTGTCCCATGTCAGATACAAACCTAAATATTGTCATGTAATTGTTAAAAGTTGTCTGTTCTACCAATAACGCGAGCCGGTGAATTATAACCAAATGTAATCATTTGAGTAGATTTCCTTATTTGCAAGAAGCTGGTAATTCTAGCTACAATATTCTAGACTTATATAACGGATCTTTAGTATCACATTCTGCTATGTTCTAATCAATCTGCATAAACATTACAGACAAGAATATAGGAGAAAACATTATTAGAGCTTTACACAATCACGATGGTTAAGACGTGTACAAAAAAGACAGTTATCGTTTTTGTTTATTTATAATATTTTGCTGTCGTTTTAACACGTTATTAAAGGAAGAGTTAGTATTACCGGTTAGAAAAAAAAAATATATTTTGGTCAGTGATATAAGTTTGTCATTTCTTGTATTCCTGATTATATATTTCGCGGTCCCAAAATTGTAAATGATTTTTTTTTAATTCCTGCTAAGTTGACATCGATATTTAAGCTCTAAATTCTGTAATTCAAATGGTAGTTTTTCGTCAATTGTTAAACTATTTTTAACACATTTCTGTTGTGTGTGCCTTAACAACAGACTTCACAAGCCAAGAATGTGTACACAAGTCATCAGCTAGGTCAATTTATTCAGGGACCTAGTCAGTTTATTCGGGAACCTAGTTAATTTATTCGGGGACCTACTCAATTTTTTCGGGGACCTAGTCAATTTATTTAGAAACCAGGTCAATTTATTCGGATACCTATTCAGTTTATTAGGGAACCTAGTCAATTTATTCAGGGACTAGGTCAATTTATTCGGGGAACTAGTCAGTTTATTAGGGAACCTAGTCAATTTATTCGGGGACCTAGTCAATTTATTCCGGGAGCTAGTCAGTTTATTAGGGAACCTAGTCAATTTATTCGGGGAGCTAGTCAGTTTATTAGGGAACCTAGTCAATTTATTCGGGGACCTAGTCAATTTATTCGGGGACCTAGTCAATTTATTACGGGAGCTAGTCAGTTTATTAGGGAACCTAGTCAATTTATTCGGGGACCTAGTCAATTTATTCCGGGAGCTAGTCAGTTTATTCGGGGACCTAGTCAATTTATTCCGGGAGCTAGTCAGTTTATTAGGGAACCTAGTCAATTTATTCAGGGACTAGGTCAATTTATTCGGGGAACTAGTCAGTTTATTAGGGAACCTAGTCAATTTATTCGGGGACCTAGTCAATTTATTCCGGGAGCTAGTCAGTTTATTAGGGAACCTAGTCAATTTATTCGGGGACCTAGTCAATTTATTCGGGGACCTAGTCAATTTATTCCGGGAGCTAGTCAGTTTATTAGGGAACCTAGTCAATTTATTCGGGGACCTAGTCAATTTATTCCGGGAGCTAGTCAGTTTATTCGGGGACCTAGTCAATTTATTCCGGGAGCTAGTCAGTTTATTAGGGAACCTAGTCAATTTATTCAGGGACTAGGTCAATTTATTCGGGGAACTAGTCAGTTTATTAGGGAACCTAGTCAATTTATTCGGGGACCTAGTCAATTTATTCCGGGAGCTAGTCAGTTTATTAGGGAACCTAGTCAATTTATTCGGGGACCTAGTCAATTTATTCGGGGACCTAGTCAATTTATTCCGGGAGCTAGTCAGTTTATTAGGGAACCTAGTCAATTTATTCGGGGACCTAGTCAATTTATTCCGGGAGCTAGTCAGTTTATTCGGGGACCTAGTCAATTTATTCCGGGAGCTAGTCAGTTTATTAGGGAACCTAGTCAATTTATTCGGGGACCTAGTCAATTTATTCCGGGAGCTAGTCAGTTTATTCGGGGACCTAGTCAATTTATTCAGGGACCAGGTCAATTTATTCAGGGACCAGGTCAATTTATTCGGATACCTATTCAATTTATTCGGGAATCTAGTTAATTTATTCGGGAACCTAGTCAATTTAAACTGAGACCTAAAAAATAATCAATAATAAAAAAGTTTACAACAGCTTACTCTATAGTTTGTTATCGGATGTGATTTTCTTATAGATAACAAACTACAACTCAAATAGATTTGTTTAAACACTTATTAAAATAAATACGTTGATATTATTTCAAACACACGTTTTTACTTAACATTGAGCACGAATTTGTGTTGAGCTATTGCATATCATCTCCCCTTTTTTCCGATCTGTCTCCCTTTGTCCGTATTTTTTGATGCGGGCGCAGATGTCATTTCAATTAGCATAAGACACCACGGGAGAAGCCCCCAGAGTCGTTTGGCAAAATAACACGTGAAAACTAAGTGGGGACGAGATTTGTCAGACAGGCTAATATCCAATTGGAAGATCCGCTTGCCGTTACGAACAGAAGATGAACACTAGAATGGGTATTTGATGAGAGGGTGGTCAGAGTTTGTTAGTTTAGAGAAGTTTGTGTGTGTGGCTAGATTTTGTTAGTTTAGAGAAGTTTGTGTGTGTGTGGCTAGATTGTGTTAGTTTAGAGAAGTTTGAGTGTGTGGCCAGATTTTGTTAGTTTAGAGAAGTTTGTGTGTGTGGCCAGATTTTGTTAATTTAGAGAAGTTTGTGTGTGTGGCTAGATTTTGTTAGTTTAGAGAAGTTTGTGTGTGTGGCCAGATTTTAGTTTAGAGAAGTTTGAGTGTGTGGCCAGATTTTAGTTTAGAGAAGTTTGTGTGTGTGGCCAGAATTTGTTAGTTTAGAGAAGTCTGTGTATGTGGCTAGATTTTGTTAGTTTAGAGAAGTTTGATTGTGTGGCCAGATTTTGTTAGTTTAGAGAAGTGTGTGTGTGTGTGGCCAGACTTTGTTAGTTTAGAGGAGTTTGAATGTGTGGCCAGATTTTGTTAGTTTAGAGAAGTGTGTGTGTGTGGCCAGACTTTGTTAGTTTAGAGGAGTTTGAATGTGTGGCCAGATTTTGTTAGTTTAGAGAAGTTTGTGTGTGTGGTCAGATTTTGTTAGTTTAGAGAAGTTTGTGTGTGTGGCTAGATTTTGTTAGTTTAGAGAAGTGTGTGTGTGTGGCCAGACTTTGTTAGTTTAGAGGAGTTTGAATGTGTGGCCAGATTTTGTTAGTTTAGAGAAGTTTGTGTGTGTGGTCAGATTTTGTTAGTTTAGAGAAGTTTGTGTGTGTGGCTAGATTTTGTTAGTTTAGAGAAGTTTGTGGCCAGATTTTGTTAGTTTAGAGAAGTTTGTGTGTGTGGCCAGACTTTGTTAGTTTAGAGAAGTTTGAGTGTGTGGCCAGATTTTGTTAGTTTAGAGAAGTTTGTGTGTGTGGCCAGATTTTGTTAGTTTAGAGAAGTTTGTGTGTGTGGTCAGATTTTGTTAGTTTTGAGAAGTTTGTGTGTGTGGCTAGATTTTGTTAGTTTAGAGAAGTGTGTGTGTGTGGCCAGACTTTGTTAGTTTAGAGGAGTTTGATTGTGTGGCCAGATTTTGTTAGTTTAGAGAAGTGTGTGTGTGTGGCCAGACTTTGTTAGTTTAGAGAAGTTTGTGTGTGTGGCCAGATTTTGTTAGTTTAGAGGAGTTTGTGTGTGTGGTCAGATTTTGTTAGTTTAGAGACGTTTGAGTGTGTGGCCAGATTTTAGTTTAGAGAAGTTTGTGTGTGTGGCCAGATTTTGTTAGTTTAGAGAAGTTTGTGTGTGTGGCCAGATTTTAGTTTAGAGAAGTTTGAGTGTGTGGTCAGATTTTGTTAGTTTAGAGAAGTTTGTGTGTGTGGTCAGATTTTGTTAGTTTAGAGAAGTTTGAGTGTGTGGTCAGATTTTGTTAGTTTAGAGAAGTTTGAGTGTGTGGCTAGTTTTTGTTAGTTTAGAGAAGTTTGTGTGTGGCCAGATTTTTTAGTTTAGAGAAGTTTGAGTGTGTGGCCAGATTTTGTTAGTTTAGAGAAGTTTGTGTGTGTGGCCAGATTTTTTTATGTTAGTTTAGAGAAGTTTGTGTGTGTGGCTAGATTTTAGTTTAGAGAAGTTTGTGTGTGTGGCCAGATTTTGTTAGTTTAGAGAAGTTTGTGTGTGTGGTCAGATTTTGTTAGTTTAGAGAAGTTTGAGTGTGTGGTCAGATTTTGTTAGTTTAGAGAAGTGTGTGTGTGGCCAGACTTTGTTAGTTTAGAGAAGTTTGAGTGTGTGGCCAGATTTTAGTTAAGAGAAGTTTGTGTGTGTGGCTAGACTTTGTTAGTTTAGAGAAGTTTGTGGCCAGATTTTGTTAGTTTAGAGAAGTTTGTGTGTGTGGCCAGACTTTGTTAGTTTAGAGAAGTTTGAGTGTGTGGCCAGATTTTGTTAGTTTAGAGAAGTTTGTGTGTGTGGCCAGATTTTGTTAGTTTAGAGAAGTTTGTGTGTGTGGTCAGATTTTGTTAGTTTTGAGAAGTTTGTGTGTGTGGCTAGATTTTGTTAGTTTAGAGAAGTGTGTGTGTGTGGCCAGACTTTGTTAGTTTAGAGGAGTTTGATTGTGTGGCCAGATTTTGTTAGTTTAGAGAAGTGTGTGTGTGTGGCCAGACTTTGTTAGTTTAGAGAAGTTTGTGTGTGTGGCCAGATTTTGTTAGTTTAGAGGAGTTTGTGTGTGTGGTCAGATTTTGTTAGTTTAGAGACGTTTGAGTGTGTGGCCAGATTTTAGTTTAGAGAAGTTTGTGTGTGTGGCCAGATTTTGTTAGTTTAGAGAAGTTTGTGTGTGTGGCCAGATTTTAGTTTAGAGAAGTTTGAGTGTGTGGTCAGATTTTGTTAGTTTAGAGAAGTTTGTGTGTGTGGTCAGATTTTGTTAGTTTAGAGAAGTTTGAGTGTGTGGTCAGATTTTGTTAGTTTAGAGAAGTTTGAGTGTGTGGCTAGTTTTTGTTAGTTTAGAGAAGTTTGTGTGTGGCCAGATTTTTTAGTTTAGAGAAGTTTGAGTGTGTGGCCAGATTTTGTTAGTTTAGAGAAGTTTGTGTGTGTGGCCAGATTTTGTTATGTTAGTTTAGAGAAGTTTGTGTGTGTGGCTAGATTTTAGTTTAGAGAAGTTTGTGTGTGTGGCCAGATTTTGTTAGTTTAGAGAAGTTTGTGTGTGTGGTCAGATTTTGTTAGTTTAGAGAAGTTTGAGTGTGTGGTCAGATTTTGTTAGTTTAGAGAAGTGTGTGTGTGGCCAGACTTTGTTAGTTTAGAGAAGTTTGAGTGTGTGGCCAGATTTTAGTTAAGAGAAGTTTGTGTGTGTGGCTAGACTTTGTTAGTTTAGAGAAGTGTGTGTGTGTGGCCAGATTTTGTTAGTTTAGAGAAGTTTGTGTGTGTGGCCAGATTTTAGTTTAGAGAAGTTTGTGTGTGTGGCCAGATTTTGTTAGTTTAGAGAAGTTTGTGGCCAGATTTTGTTAGTTTAGAGAAGTTTGTGTGTGTGGCTAGACTTTGTTAGCTTAGAGAAGTGTGTGTGTGTGGCCAGATTTTGTTAGTTTAGAGAAGTTTGTGTGTGTGGCCAGATTTTGTTAGTTTAGAGAAGTTTGAGTGTGTGGCTAGATTTTGTTAGTTTAGAGAAGTTTGTGTGTGTGGCTAGACTTTGTTAGCTTAGAGAAGTGTGTGTGTGTGGCCAGATTTTAGTTTAGAGAAGTTTGTGTGTGTGGCTAGATTTTGTTAGTTTAGAGAAGTTTGTGTGTGTGGCCAGACTTTGTTAGTTTAGAGAAGTTTGTGTGTGTGGCCAGATTTTGTTAGTTTAGAGAAGTTTGTGTGTGTGGCCAGATTTTAGTTTAGAGAAGTTTGTGTGTGTGGCCAGATTTTGTTAGTTTAGAGAAGTTTGTGTGTGTGGCCAGATTTTGTTAGTTTAGAGAAGTTTGAGTGTGTGGCTAGATTTTGTTAGTTTAGAGAAGTTTGCGTGTGTGGCTAGGTTTTGTTAGTTTAGAGAAGTTTGCGTGTGTGGCTAGGTTTTGTTAGTTTAGAGAAGTTTGCGTGTGTGGCTAGGTTTTGTTAGTTTAGAGAAGTTTGCGTGTGTGGCTAGGTTTTGTTAGTTTAGAGAAGTTTGCGTGTGTGGCTAGGTTTTGTTAGTTTAGAGAAGTTTGCGTGTGTGGCTAGATTTTGTTAGTTTAGAAAAGTTTGAGTGTGTGGCCAGATTTTACTATGTTATTTTAGAGTAGTTGTATCTTTTTTTTTCAACACAGTTGGAACATTTTGAATTTGATTTTCTGATCTAAAACTCTCATCTATTGAAACCTATCAGTGCAAATATAAGCCTTTTCCTTTCAGTGATAGATATGGGTCCAACATATCTAAACTTTAGTTAACTGTATATCTATTAACTATTCACTAAAAATATGGGAAGACTAAATCGCCAATATTAAAAATATACGGGAATATAAGTAACGTCCTTGATCTTGAACATCAACGTGACTCAGTCACATACGTACAATTCTGGCTATATTACCTAATACTATATTCATCATTCCAATTACATTGATCAACTGCTAAAAATTCCAACGTCAATGATTGAGTTTATACACAGCCATGAATGCAATACTAGGAGTATTTGAGGAACTGAAGAAAACAATTTACTATATTACGAAATACGACTATATTGTTTATTGAAGAACATTCGATGGTGACTACGAAGTATGAATTATATATATTATATATATATATATATATATTTGACAATGTACCTTTAATGTCAAATGCCACGCAATGTAATTAGTGTGAGTATGTTTGAATCACGCCAGCAAACACCAGTGAGTAATTACACCGTGGTTGACGTTATTAATTCTCCTCAGATATTTGAAAAAAAAACATCTTTCCGGAAAGTAATGAATTAATGACTTGAAAGACTATTGAACCTTGACTAGTATCAGGAAAAACTCATGTTGGTAGGCAGTTGAACCTAGACTAATATAATAAAATACTGACTTTGGTACGCATTAGAACATAGTCTCCTAGAGTAGTGATTATTTTTTTTTGTGAAATTGAGTTTTATATAGAGATCGGGATCTAGAAAAAGCGTCAAAAATTCATCTGTAGGTATGTGTGTGTAGTATTTCGGTACGCGTGTTCCACAAACCTTGCAGACTCCCAATAACCATTTGAGCTACTGTGAGTCGGCTTTGATAAGTTGGCTTGGCCAAGCGTTGAGGTTCCTAAACGTTTTAAATTCTCATTTCTTTCAGTTTTCTGAAATCCACGCTTAACTCAACCGACTTCAAAGATTAGAGTTAAAATGGAAATCTTTTATTTTTGGTCAAATGTGTTGAGTCAGGGCAATACACGACTAAGAGACCAGAGACGCTTACGCTGAAATGTGCTAGTAGAAACGTTGAGCTGCTATAGTCAAATGCAAGTGAAGGCATTTCAAAATAGAATTTGACATTTAACCCCAGGAAGAAGATAAAAATAGCAATGATCATTGCTCTACATTTGCCTCCCTGAAATATGTAACAGAATTTTTACCAACACTTTTACTAAAGTGGTAGAAAGGCGTAGTCGAAAAGTAGAGCGTTCGGCTGCTTGCTCGAACGTCTCGAGTTCGGATCTCGGTTCTGATTGTGAATGTAGGACATACCTGAGTCCACCCAGCTTTAATTGGTACATGACTCACATTGGGGAAAGTAATTAAAGCTGGGCATATTGCTGACCACACCATCCCTTCTTACGCCCAGTTCAAAAAGCATTTGAACTCTACTTCATTTGCCCAGTTGGTAGCTGACTAAAAAGGAATATGTACTTTAATATTACCAAAGTGACAAAAATATACTTTAATCACGACTTATTCACTTTTTTATATTTATTACTTTGTCTTTTTTGAAAGAGCAGATGCTGTTTCAGCCAAGCTACTAGCAAAGTTTCTATCTGTGGGGAATTCGATTCACCGAACATACAGATTAACAAATGGACTCTCCTAATGGTGAGAACTCAAGAAAATAATTAACAGCAGAATGGAAAGCTTCGTGATAGTAATAAAACAAAAAACTGGAGTTTCTATAATCAAAGTTTCCCGTTAAAGACTCGAAAATGTGTTTGGTTCATGATTCTAATCTTGAATACATTTCTAGAAATAAATGTTTAACTTTATAATCCAACAGTACAAAGTTTTCGTCCATTCTGACTGCAATTTCAAAAAAATGTATAAAATACGCCAAACAATTGCCTTTTTGGAATTTAATTTCCTATTCTGGAAAATGAAAATTAGGTCATTTTTAGAGAAAATGCATGTCACCGTGACATTTAAAAGCAGATGAAAAATAAAATGTTTAAAGGGCTGTTTCTGTTTTTTTTACGTAGTCAGGAAGGCAATCCCAGAATAACTTGGTTTGTTTATTTTGGACATGAGCCTTCTCTCAAACATCCTCTCAACTGATATCCGTGTTTGTTGTTTGAGGCTTTTGCTGGGTCACAGAAAACATGGCCTTTCTTTGTTACTGGTCTTAAAAGTGGGGTTGTAGGGTTGGCATTCAAACATTGGTTGTGTTACTGGTGTAAAGCTTGGGGTTGTAGGGTTGCCATTCAATCTGGTTGTGTTACTGGTCTAAAGAGGTGGGTTGTAAGGTTGCCATTCAAACATTGGTTGTGTAACTGGTCTAAAGAGTGGGGTTGTAAGGTTGCCATTCAAACATTGGTTGTGTTACTTGTCTAAAGAGTGGGGTTGTAATGTTGCCATTCAAACATTGGTTGTGTTACTTGTCTAAAGAGTGGGGTTGTAAGGTTGCCATTCAAACATTGGTTGTGTTACTTGTCTAAAGAGTGGGGTTGTAATGTTGTCATTCAAACATTGGTTTTGTTACTGGTCTAAAGAGGTGGGTTGTAGGGTTGTCATTCAAACATTGGTTGTGTTACTGGTCTAAAGAGTGGGGTTGTAATGTTGTCATTCAAACATTGGTTGTGTACTGGTCTAAAGAGACGGGTTGTAGGGTTGGCAATCGAACATTGGTTGTGTTACTGGTCTAAAGAGACGGGTTGTAGGGTTGTCATTGGTTGTGTTACTGGTCTAAGGAGGTGGGTTGTAGGGTTGTCATTCAAACATTGGTTTTGTTACTGGTCTAAAGAGTGGAGTTGTAGGGTTGGCATTCAAATATGTTTGTGTTACTGGTCTAAAGAGTGGGATTGTAGGGTTGGCATTCAAATATTGGTTGTGTTACTGGTCTAAAGAGTGGAGTTGTAGGGTTGGCATTCAAATATGTTTGTGTTACTGGTCTAAAGAGTGGGGTTGTAGGGTTGGCATTCAAACATTGGTTGTGTTACTGGTCTAAAGAATGGGGTTGTAGGGTTGGCATTCAAATATGTTTGTGTTACTGGTCTAAAGAGTGGGGTTGTAGGGTTGGCATTCAAGTATTGGTTGTGTTACTGGTCTAAAGAGTGGAGCTGTAGGGTTGGCATTCAAATATGTTTGTGTTACTGGTCTAAAGAGTGGGGTTGAAGGGTTGGCATTCAAACATTGGTTTTGTTACTGGTCTAAAGAGTGGGGTTGTAGGGTTGGCATTCAAACATTGGTTGTGTTACTGGTCTAAAGAGGAGGGTTGTAGGGTTGTCATTCAAACATTGGTTGTGTTACTGGTCTAAAGAGACGGGTTGTAAGGTTGTCATTCAAACATTGGTTGTGTTACTTGTCTAAAGATTTGGGTTGTAAGGTTGGCATTCCAACATTTGTTGTGTTACTGGTCTAAAGAATGGGGTTGTAAGGTTGTCGTTCAAACATTGGTTGTGTTACTGGTCTAGAAAGTGGGTTGTAGGGTTGGCATCCAAACATTGATTGTGCTACTGGACTAAAGAGGAGAGTTGTAAGGTTGCCATTGGTTGTGTTACTGGTCTAGAAAGTGGGTTGTAAGGTTGCTATTGTAACATTGGTTGTGTTACTGGTGTAAAGATTGGGGTTGTAAGGTTGCCATTCAAACATTGGTTGTGTTACTGGTCTTGAGTGTGAAAATTTTCAATGGCTGAAATAGTGTGAAAATCGGAGTACATTTGGCGCTACCGTAAAGTTCAATATAAAAGGATTACAATACCATCTTTAAACAACATGTATTTGAGATGATTTTTAACGCTTAATTTGTAAAACTACTAGTTGCAAGTGTAAGAGACTGGCCAGTATTTGTGCAGAAAATAACCAAACAAAGAGCTCGGGTGATGTATTATTAAATCCAAAAACTAAGCTTGGTCTTTTGATTATCTAAAAAACATGTAACCATAGTAACCTTTGTACATGTTCAGGGGACAGTACTCTCAGTTGCAAACTAAACATGTTTATGGAAAATATGCGCGTGTTACTTCTTATATAGTTTGCTTATTTACTTTGTTGGCCAGTGTTGAATGTTGGTTTGTGTAAGAGTTAAAAACTGATTGAAATGAAATGGTAGTGAGATGTGGTTCTTGATAAATGATCATGTTTTGTGATAGTCATTCTTCGTATAAGTTGTGTTAGTATGTGTGATGTGTCTAAGATTTGAAAAAGTTGGGGTAGTGAGTTTAAATTAAATATATTATTTGTAATTTATGGAAGGTCCAGTTTTCTGCTTATGCTCATTGTCGACGAAAGATATCAACTCCGGATAACCAGATTATAAATCAATCTAAAACAAATGCAAGCTATAATTTACAATCTTGTGTGCATACAACTACAAATAAAAAACATTTAATGAAGTAATATTTATGATAAAAAATAACACATGTATTGAACATTCGCCATTTTCCCACGATCGATACCTTTTTAAGCCAAACGTTCGGATTTAAAAGATGAACTTTTATACTTAAATAAATAAAAGATACAACATCGTTCACATCATGTTGAATTTCTTACCGCTACAGCACAGTGTTTGTAAACTAAGTACGACAACTTTGTCCTTTCTTATTTTTAAATCAAGCTTAACAGAGACAAAACTACGTTTATTTGGGTGCCCAGTTTTAGTTTAACAAACAGAGCTTTGAAGTTTTAGGCCTATTATAAATAACTCGAAAGAAATACAATTTCTCCAGCGAACGGTTAAGCCCTGCCGGTTGTAAAAAAAAAAAACGTACCGTTGCATAAACTCACTGCTCGATAAAGGTAACTGACCGAGTTATCTTTACTGTAGCACGTGCAATTAAGTGCTGAATCCATACCTGTTCGGCCAAACGTGTTTACATTCAGGTTTATTTTATCTCTGACTATAATTAAACACCACAGTTTGAAATAAATTTTAAGGCGTCGCTTTGTTTGAAAGAGTTTGGTAGGGGGGGGGGGGCTTTGTTATTTTATTTCCTTATAAACCAAAGATGAAAGAACGTTTTCGTAAAGTGGACATTTTTTTATGAAATATTTTTTGCAACCGTAATTGAGATTTACAACTGAATTTTTTGTGTTGTAAATCAGCTGTGTCTTGTTATTAGCGTGGATTGTAAAGCTGAACTCAGATAACGGTTAAAAACCTAGTTGACATAATGGTTAGTGTAAATATTCCGACAGGCCCACTTAAACCTGCTTTTTTAATATGCCTATCCTAACAGAAAACGTAACCATAACCCGTACATTAACCCTAGCCCAGACCCGAACAGCCAGACCTGAGTTAAGGAACTTTGGGCGATACATTGTTGACATACAAGCACGTTAGACAGAAACAGAATGAATTATTTTAAGAACGAGTAGCTCACGAAGACCCGGGTACCAGTACTTCCGTGAGGAAGTATAGTGAGGCAGATGAAGTAGAGTGAGGCAGATGAAGTAGAATGAGGCAGATAAGGTAGAGTGAGACAGAGAAAGTAGAGTGAGGCAGAAGACCCGGGTACCAGTGCTTGTGTGTCGTTACCTGATTACACTAATTGGTTCAATAGGTCAGTGTAGCCAAGTTATGCTGCTGTTCATCCTATCACTTCATATGCAGAAATCGCGATTACAAATACTTTACTTCATCTGCCCTACTGATTTTTTTTTACTTAAGTGTAAACAATTAAATCTAAAACAGAACAGAGAGGAACATTGAATTGAAACTCATCACTTCTTCTTCTTCTTCTTCGTTCTTAATTTTTAGTGTTGGAAGGGATCGAGCCTTATCTGCCAGAGGGTTTGAATTCGAGAATTTTTCGAATTTGTCAACCATGAACTTTCCCAACTCGACCACGCCAACCCCTAAAAAACTCATCACTAATTACATTCGTTATTTGTTGTTTCAATACTACCTATCTATCTTAAACAGGAATACGTCTGGCCTCGTAATGAGGCACCTTGCGCGATTTGTTCTGCAGGTTCGTGATAATCCACTGCGAGGGTCGGGGAAAGATAGTTTCCAGCTATATAAACTATGTGCAGAGAGATGTGGGAGCAGCACTCAACGCTAGCTTGTACAGGCAGTGGTAGGCTTAACGGGGATGGGCGTGAGGCGGGGCGGGCGATCACAAATAGGGATGTTATTGTAGGGAAAGATCACAAAAAAGGATGTTATTGTTGGGGGGCGATAAATTGTAAAATACAAAAATAATACTGAAGGATGGAACGTTTGTTATGTTTTGGTCGCGAATATAAACATTCCACGTCATGTAACGATGTGATAACAGAGACGTAACGAACCGTTACATGGGGGGTGAAATGTCCATTTTAGCCCCCCCCCCCCCCCAATTTATTTATAGTTATCAACGTTGCCAAATATAAAACAGTCTATAAAGCCAGGTGTCAATCTATTTTCTTAACTTTGACGGTGTATAACACAGTAAAGCAGCTCAGAATTGGCTGTTTTCTTTCTACCTGGTTTGGCGCCCTATAAGGCCGGCACCCAGGGTGGCCGCCCCACCCCTCCTCCCCTAGCTACGCCTCTGTGTTATGGGTGGGTCGAGCACATAATGTGACGAAAGACGAACACGTTGTAACAAATTACAAACCTGGTGGATAATGAGGTTGATAAGCTATAGTGAGACAGATGAAGTAGAGTGAGACAGATGAAGTAGCGTGAGGCATATAAGGTAGAGTGAGATAGATGAAGTAGAGTGAGACAGATAAGATAGTTTCCCTGAGTCTGTACACATAGAGGAAGAGTGTGGCACATGGAGGGATAGTGTGGTTACCTAGGGTCTGAAGGTCACGCAAATAGTTACCAAAAACATGGAGAGAAAAAAAGGGAAGAAAAATGCCAGAAAAACGTGACGTCAAAGATGTTGTTAGTGCTTTGCTTGCCTTGATCTCCTTAAAGCTGGTCACTCAGCCTTGTTGGATGCTAAATGGCCAAGCTTGACAAGAGAGGACAACAGCCATTAGATGAACGGAGCAAGTGAGTGAGGAGTTGTCTGCCCACACAGAGGTATTGTTGTGGCATACGTGCTGTACAAACCAAGGATTTAAAACGTATGTCTGCAATGGCGCGATGAACGTCACATCAACAGCTTAGAGACCACACTCTGGGGTAGATGGAAGGTTTGGACTTTGGAGACGGTTTTTTTTTATTTGGGTGGTGGGGTGGGGGGGGGGGGGTAAATGTGTAAGGTTATACTGTTATGTGAAAAACATTTTTAAAACTGGATTTTAAAAGTCCATTTGCTTGTTTTAGATGTTTATTTAAAACTTTTTGTAAAAATCGATCCATGTATTTATCTAGATACAAACACTTTAGTATTTTTAGAAATAAAGAAATCTAACTCCGTGTGGGTGTTCTGGGGGAGGGGGGGGGGGGTGTGGAGCTAAGACTGTTTGTCAGATGACATTGGCATATGAAAACATTTTAAAAGTTCGTTTGTTTTATTTTAGATATTTATTTAAATAAATATTTAGGTGTACTGAAATGTGACATCGTTTTAGGGGAACTAAATCTTTTTGTGATGAAGTGTATCGATGGGGAGGAGAGGTAAAAAAGCGACCAATAAGCGTGACGCCATAAATGGGCGATGATCGTATACTTAACCATGCTTTGGGTAAACGTAAGAAATCTGGCTAAAGTTAGAATTAGAATATATATTAGCGTCAGATTTATAAAACAACTTCCAGTAACAATCTGAAAGTTTGAAAACTTAGACGAAAAATATTCCCCGGGACCACTATTTGAGCCAATGAGATGTATAAAAATAAACTACGTTTGCTTCAAACAAAAAAAATTCGTGTATGTTTCAAGCAATGTTATCTCTCAAACTAATCGATAGCACACGTTGGATTGGATTATATTTCAAGATGGAAACTTGGGAATAGAAAACCTCTTTCGCAGTTTGAAGACGACAGAAAATGGATTAAAGTTCAATTGAACAAGCCAGCCAACGCCGCACGATTCTGCTCTGTCGGAAACTTCCGGGCAATAGGAAAAAAAATCGCAAGGTTTGCTTATATTTCCGAGTCATTGTTCAAAAAATCCATGCCGCTTCGATATTTAATTAAGCTGTGTTTACACAGAGTAATGGATTATTGGATTTTAAAAAATGTACCACTTTGCGCTTATAAATGTGTATTTATTGCAGTGAAATTTTAAATGTAAACAGAAATTTTAAAAACAATTAAGCCGTGGTTTACATATCTATACATTGAATTTGTATTTGCTAAGACTTTATTGTAATGGGTCTATTGAATCTATATCAGGTGCCCCCCCCCCGGCAACTTTTAGTATTCGGAGTGTAAAGGACACCACATTTAATAAAACACCAAACACAGCTAGAAGTAAATAAATTTTGGAAGGGTAAATAAAGTAAAGGAAGTTTTTATCTTTTATATTTTATACGAAAGCATTTATTTGTAAGAACCGTTAGTTTAATACAATCTTTAGTCTCTCTCTCTCTCTCTCTCTCTCTCTCTCTCTCTCTCTCTCTCGCTTTATATATATATATATATATATATATATATATATATATATATATATATATATATATATATATATATATATATATATATATATATACATTTATATAAAAATGTTTCAAAAAGACTATGGAAGCGATTTATAAAAACCCCAATCGTCATTCACAGGCTGATGTTGTTCCCTTATATCTTTCTCTCTTCCTTTCCATTCAACGCATCTACAGCTGATTATCTAGCCTTCAATCTACATACAATTATCTCTGTACTTGATCAACTCAATGAAACGCGCCATCAGATAGCGAGCTCAAAGAAATGAAAGACACTTGCAACATAGATGTCAATTTTCAAACCATTAATATCATTTTCGTCTATTAGGACCTTTATGAGCAATATCTAGTTCTGGTTGTATTTTTCCAGACTTGTTATTATCTTGTTTTGTAAGTCAAAACAAATTCGCATCTGAAATAGGAATGTGTTAAAAAATATTGTTTAAAAGAAAGCTTTATCAACGCAGTGGTTTTGGATAACTGGGGATGGGGCATGTTTAATTATTAGTTTATTTTATCTTACCCTCGTTTATATTTAGTTAAAAAAATTATTATTGGGGCCCCAATTCTGAGAAATGTTCTAGGTCCTATGTTATGATTGATCACGGCTCTATTGATCCTCTATCACGTCCCTTGTCATGCCATAACCTCTGCTGTATACAGCCACAAATAAAAGCGAACCTCCAAAATAAACACTTAACACAGAAAAAAAAGCTCCGAAATAAAATCGTTTCTTTGATCTCTGCTATGAAAATGTCGATGTGAGGACGATTGTCTCCCTGTTTTGGCCGACATAGGCAAACGATTTTGGCAAACTTGGGCCATAGGTTTTAATCAGTTTCAGCAGTTGGGATCTCTTGTCTATGTCATACAAGTGCATCATCTGCTTCATTGTCTATTTCATTGTCTATTTATCATTCGACATCTTCATCTGTATGACATTGCCTATTTATCATCTAAAAATGTAATATTTTATGATATTGTCTATTTATCATCTAAAAATGTTATAGTTTATGATATTGCCTATTTATCATTTAAAATGTAATAATTTATGATTTTTGCCTATTTATCATCTAGAAGCGTCATCTTTTATGATATTGTCTACTATCAAAAAATTATCTTTTGAGATAATATGTTATATTTTTTATCTAAAAATGTAAAATTTAAGTTGAATTGGCAATATCATCCAAGAATAATTCATTGTTAAAAATAAAAATATATTGATACATAGGCTACTATAAACATAATTTTATATATATATATATATATATATATATATATATATATATATATATATATATATATATATATATGAGAATAAAAACGTTAAAAACAAATAGTAATAAAACATGTGTAAATCAGTACACTACAGCACGTTTTTAAATAATAATCTAAGTGTACCCTTTCAATAATTACTAAGTAAATACATTTTACTTGATAGAATCCCTCATTGAGAAAACAGTATTATTATTTATTTTTTATTTCCGAAATAATGCTGATTTCTTTTACCATTCTTGTCAAAATTTGAGTGATTCGGGTTCATCCGCCGAAATTGTTTTTTTTTTATATTTGTTTTTTTTAGTTGCTTTTTTAGTTGCTTTTTTAGTTGCTTTTTTAAGTTGCATTTTTGCGTTTAAATAAACTGTCTGGCTTCACGCAGTAAACACAGCTGGTCACGTGATTCATACTTCACATTTTATTTTGATATTTTTAAAGGCATATATTGTTGGCTTTAAACTCAGCTAAAATGTTGAGCAATGCCTTTATACAGATTAAATTGTGTTTTAAAACCACTTGTGTTGAAGAAAATTTTGAATATTAATAAGTTAAAGGGAGCACCTTATAACAATAATAAAATACAGGCTTGCTTAAAAGAAAACGTTGGTGGATTCCTATAGACGAATCGCCACTAATTGTACTCATGACTGTTTCTCATCTAAAGGCTACCCTACTTCATCATTAGTTAGATTTCCCAACATTTGGTGTGATGTTTCTTTCAATTATTTACTGCTTGATTGATTATATGCCCGAGTCACACAAACAAAGTTCCCTAACACGAACTCTCAATCCAATGTAGCCAATGTATTTTTAAACCAGAGTAACCGTACGTTGCTGTGATCTCAGATAAAAGAAATTAAAGAAAGCTCGTGACAAAAACATTCAATGGCTACCAATTGTAGGTAATTTGTGCGATCAGTTAAAAATACAACGGTACTAGGCTGATAATGTGTTTTTATTTTTCTCTATACAGCTACCTGATTCCAAAACCAAAACTAAACCTAAACCTTAATCTTATCATTATCCTTAACCCTAACACTAAACCTAAGGCTAATAATAACCCACCCATAAACGCTATGTATTTATTTTGTCTTTCGGATAATTATGTTAGTCGTATTTTCCGGTAATCTATCGTTTTGGGTACGTAAAATCGCCCGCGACTAGTAATGTGAAAAACAGGTGACTCCTTAAATTTTAATAATTATTTCACATTTTGAGGAGGATTTGTGTTTTGAAAAATACAAATATGGTTCCTTGTTTCATTTATGTACCTGTTTTCAAACAATTGAATTAAAACTTTTCAATAATAAATGAATACTAGCGATGTTTCCATCAGATGCAACCATGCTCATTTACTATAGCAGCCATCTTGTTTAAGTTCTTTCTTTGTTAACTTATAGCGCGAGATCAGGGGAAGGCAACTCTATTTTACAAATGGCTGCTGTTTATATGGGAAATCCTGCTCGCAAACACTGCTGTTTACAGTTAATTTCTTGCCTATATTGATATATTTAGCTATTGATTTAGGTTAGTTATTCATTTATCTATAATATTTGACACAAATATATCAAAATATACTTCTATTAAAGCCTTGACAATGAGGTAACTTTTTCGTACATTACTAGCCGCGGGCGATTTTACGTACCCAAAACGATAGATTACCTATTTTCCTTCTTGCTATTAATAAATGCACTCTAATAGTTAAACAAATAAATTAAGCACTACATTGTGTTTTTATTTTCAAAGACGTCATAATCTTCGTGTATCGTTTCCGGCTTTCAATTATCTATTATCATTGACGTCATTATGTTGGTTTATATTTTCCAGCGTTCTGTCTATCAGACAAAGGAGATAGAGAGATGTAAAAGTGCGTACCTCGGCTTTTATACATATTAGAATGTTTGCTCAGCGACTTCTTACAGCCTCTGATCCACAATGAAACAGGAACAGGAATCGACGTCATCAGAACTTTGTTTTCCATTGTTTAGTGTAAATGTTGATAATTCGATTAAAATGAAGAGACAACATCTAGAACGGTGTGTATCTTTTCCACTTTATCTCGCTAACATTTTAAGTCTTAACTTCCAAACGCCATACATAAATTAGAGCTAACGACGACAGTTAGGATAAAGTTCCTGCATACACTCCACATCCCTGAACTTCTCAATCGGCCGCTCACACAAAGTTTTAAACATCTGCTCACCTGTCTAAAGCACACACTTTTTTTTCTCGACATCTTTTGGCTGGTGTTTATCAACCAAAAGACGTAGCGGTCTAGCGTTAGAGAGCTAGACTGCTAACTCGTATGTCTCGAGTTTGAATCCGGGTTCAAGTCAATAAACCGTCCCTGAGTCTACCCAACTCTGATGGGTACCTAACTCATGTTAGGGAAAGTAAAGGCGGCTGGGCATAGTGCTGACCACACTATTCCTTCATATGCCGAGATCACAGAAACAGGTGAACTTTACTTAGTTTACTTATAAACAAACCTTGCTGAAAAAAAAATATTTACTTTCTTGAACTCAATCATTCCGGAACTCGCTGTGTAATGTTAGTCAATGAACAGTCGCACTCTAACTACAGTTACAACAAAGGGATCTACTACTCAGTTCTACGGAACTAACTAGTTCTCTGGGTCGTTTATCAACTTCCAACAATCAGTCAACCCTGTTTACACCCATCTACACTCTTTTAAAAAAACTCGTAGATTATTACAAGACTCGCCCCCATCTCAGTACTACAAGCGATTTGATTGAACCTCCGCCCCAAAGTCAAAAGTCCAATCAATAGATTGCCAGTAGGTTCAAACCTATCACTCATAGGTTGGGTGGTGTCCCAGCGGTTAATGTTGATCAGGGATGATCACGTGACGTGACCAGGGGAAGTTGATGGTTTGTACTTGCGTGTGGGTCCATGAAAGTTGTTGTGTGGTTGTGGAAAGTGGGTTTCTGCATGTTTGGTTGTATGTGGTTGTATGTTTGTTTGGTTTTTGTTATGTAGTGATGTGATCTTCAAGACTGTTTTTGTGTGTTTTTGTGTTGGATTTTTTGGGACTGTTTTTATGTGGTTGTATTCTATTTTTGGGAATGTCTTTATGTATTGTATTCTATTTTTGGGACTTTCTGTATGTGGTTGTATTCTATTTTGTTTATAAACTGTGTTTATGTAGTTGTATTCTTTTTTTTTGGACTGTCTTTATGTGTTGTAGTGTAGTCTATTTTTGGGACTGTCCTTTTGTGGTTGTGCATTCTTTTTGAGACTTTATTTGTGTGGTTGTTGTTTTAGACTGTTTTTATGTCATTTGTGTGTTTGTCTTAGGGACTTGTTTAATGCAGTTGTGTGTTCTTTGGGACTGTTTTTAATTATTGTCGGATTTTGTTGTCACTTGTGTGTTTGTGGCTCGATGTGGGTGTGGTATGTCAGCTGATGTTATCACTAACAATTGGTGTGGTTGTGATGTTTGTGTTTTCATTTGTATATGGTTCTGATGTATGTCGCTGAACCTCAATTTACCTCTTTTTTCCTGTGTGGATGATCGATCTCGATCATATTCAACCATTACATTCATGTGTAATTATCCAAGTAAAAAAAGGCAGGCGACTGGAGAATATAGCGCGGTAACTTTATAATACACATTTTCTCATTATCTAATTAAGAATATTATACAATCTCTATGAAGGTAAGTGACTTTGTTTAGCCAATATTATAAAGTATTGTTCCGCAATTATATTTCATTTATGAATTATACTATTAGCTAAAATAATATTGTGTATAAAAGTATCCTTTTTTGGACTAAAAATAGACACGAAGACTTGCGCCGTGTCCTCACGTAGAAGCTATTTAGAGTTGGATTTTTTTCAGCTTTATTCTTTTTCGAGTGTCAAATTATATGTATTTTTCGTCAGAGTTAATGCTCTTGAGTGGCCAGATTTCGCCTCAAGAGGTAACGCGTGTTTGACCTACTGACACAATTTAAATCAGGGATTACAAATAAAAAAAAAAAGATGGAGAGCAGCAACATGCCAAAGAGTGGGAAAGGGGAGACAAAATAATAAAGTTCGATAACTTTTTCTTGAGTGTCGGGACTGTAAAACAGAGAAAATAAACCGTGGACATTAAAATAGAAATAACTTTTACTAGCGGATAATAACGCTGACAATAGCCCATAAAATCAAAATCAAACAACTAAAAACATTAACTTGGGGTAATAAAATTTAATTACCTTTTCAACCCATGAACCCAATAAAATAACAATTTTAAAACATTGTTAATTATTGTAATATTTTTACAATATAATGTATTTTTCACTTTGATATTATATTAGTCTTGAAAATTTGGGGTACAGACTTACCCCTTCTTTAGATTTTTGTTACAAAAAAAAAAAATTTAAAAAAAAATTAAAAAAAAAAAAAAAAATTTAGATTTTGTTACTGACGCTGTAAATTACATGTCTGAGGCCCAAAAGAAAAAAAAATTTAGATTTTGTTACTTATTTTATTTCTGATAATGCTTCTATCGGAATCTAAACCGAAACTTAAAATTCGTTTAAATTAATTTACTCTCTGACAATCGTCTGGTTGATGAATAAAACTAACTTAGTCATTGATTGAGTTTAATAGAAGTAAATGTTACATGGTTGTACATAAAGCAAAGTTTAGATTTTAAGGTTAGCCGTTTGCTGACCCTGGGGAACAAAATATATTTTAAGGCATCGTGTTCTTAGACGTCTAGAACAAGATCCACCTTCGACGTGGCTTGGTGTTATATTTAGAAATTTAATCACTCTAATTGTCTGTACAACTAAGTTTATTAAAGGGAATTAACTTAATTGTTTTAAAAAAAAATCTTTAATAACATGACCAGTAAATTGTTTAGAGAAAAACAAAATTAAAAAATATATTTTCACTGTAGTTTTATTATGCAGTTATTTTAGTGTTGTTTTTTTTTTATTAATAGCACTTTTTTCCGAATAATAATGTTTAATGAATTAATTTGTATACCTAATTAAAACTAAAAGCTTAAAACTTATTTTAAAAAATGTTCTACGGTAAAAGAAATATTTACTCCTATAGATCTAATAGATTTTGAATTACAAAATAATTTTTAAACTTATTTATTTTTATTTCATGGTATTTATTCTAATTTGAAGTTCTGATTCTATTATCCAAGCTGTTTCATCTGTTGTTTGATTAGTGAATTCTTTTTTTTTTATGTCTTTAAACTAATGCTGCTCCGGTTCTGGCTAATCGTTCGATATAAGCTAATGATTTAACCTGATTGAATCATTTCGTTTTTACATTGTCTCTTAAAATATTTGTAGAGGGCATTGATAGAATGTAAGTTAATGAATGTCTTAAAATGTGTTTAATTTAAAGAAATTGTTTAAAACTAAATTTGTCATGCGCCGCTGGGTACATAGGGAAATGTTGCAATAATTATTCACTTAGAGTGAACGAATGTATCTTATATACATAATACGTAAGTTTTATTTAGTTAAATTAATCTATCAGACCCGGCCTCAACGCAAGGAGTACGTATTCTGTTAAAATATAGAAGAGAAATACGCATGCGCGTGGCACTCTATGAAACTTGACATTGTTACGTAATGTAATGTGTCAATAAATCATATTGACAATCAGTTTAGTAAATCACCCATTCACTTTTTCATGTTTGATATCTTTAATAAACAAAAACGAATCAACTTGTTTAGTAGCCCATGTTTGCGTGAAGTAAAACAACTACCAGAGAAGGAAAATAAAATTATAACGTGGTTGATTTTCCAGCGTCATTAATCGTTGATATGTTCGGTTAAGGCGTCAAGCTATACACATTTACCTAAGTTAGAATAATTATGAGGAGAAAAAAAAGGAATCTGTGAATATGATGAGACTTCGCTGATTTTTTTACCTGACTATTTTGAAACATTCAAATTTTCTCCGCGTTCGTGTAGTCGTTATGTAAGAGTGATTATGCTGAGTTTATCTCTCAAGAGTTCACTATGTTTGATATACGTGTGTGTGATTGGTGTTACATAGAGTGTGTTTACAAGATACGTCAGCCCCATACATAAATCATCACAGACGTTCTCTAGACATAATACATCACTGTCGGTGAGAGCTTATCGGAATATGAAATCTCTTAGTCGGTATGTGTGACACGGTCAGTATTTGTGTAAAGGTCAGTATTTCTGACATGGTCAGTAATTGTGTAAAGGTCAGTATTTCTGAAATGGTCAGTATTTGTGACTCGGTCAGTATTTGTGTCACTATCATTATTTGTATAATATTCAGTATTAGTGACACTGTCAGTATTTATCACATGGTCAGTATTTGTGTAATTGTCAGTTTTTGTAATATGGTCAGTTTTTGTGATATAGTCAATATATTGTGACACGGTCAGTACTTGTGTAATGGTCAGTATTTGTGTAATGGTAAGTTTTTGTGTAATGGTCAGTATTTGTAACACGGTCAGTATTTGTGAAACGGTCAGTTTTTGTGACATTGTCAGTATTTGTGAAACGGTCAGTATTTGTGATCAGGTGTATCATCTGCAGTAAAACCGGATCTATTCTAGTTATATAACCAGTAAAACCGGATCTATTCTAGTTATATAACCAGTAAAACCGGATCTATTCTAGTTATATAACCAATAAAACCGGATCTATTCTAGTTATATAACCAGTAAAACCGGATCTATTCTAGTTATATAACCAGTAAAACCGGATCTATTCTAGTTATATAACCAGTAAAACCGGATCTATTCTAGTTATATAACCAGTAAAACCGGATCTATTCTAGTTATATAACCAGTAAAACCGGATCTATTCTAGTTATATAACCAGTAAAACCGGATCTATTCTAGTTATATAACCAGTAAAACCGGATCTATTCTAGTTATATAACCAGAGCCTTACAACAACTTCAGCATATCAATGTCTGTCCTGGGATATATTTAGATTTCATCTCTCGACATTTGTCGATGACCTATCATTGTTTTCTGTACAGAAATTAGGTAATATTTTTTTAAACTAATTGCAAATGCAATTAAATAATATATACCTAACACGATAGTATAGGAAAAGACAGGGCATATCCCAGTGAAGCTAGAAATTCGGTTAAGTAGATGGAGATCGATACGTAGAGGAAACAGGAAACTTGTATTACCATACCAGGCAGGTCATGGAATACACAAGAATCGAGAAAATGTTGGAACACAAAAAACAAATCACGTAGGGAAATTGAAATAGAAACATACATTTTTTGAAAATGTTGGATAGAAATTGAAAAAAAAATTGCAAAGGACAGATAAACATGGAAGGTGGTGTAAATATTCCATGCTCCACTGGGATTTGAAAAAGGCGAAGGAGAAGAAGAATAAGAAGAATAAAACAGCTTTTTTTTTTAAATATAATTATTTATTAATGTATTTTAACGAGTTCTGTAATTTGAAAAACATTTTTATGAATTAAATATAAAAAGAAAATCTCTTTAAAATGTAAAAATAAAAAAAAACGTTTCCGCTACTTGTGTGGATATTCAAGCCAAAATTTGTGTTAAAATACCTTCTTGTATAAAAGATACCGTCTAGATTTCCCATTGGAGTTTGTTGTGAGCAGGTGCATTGTTGGGTTCGCCCCCGCTCTCATACAATCATATCATAGTTACTCAGCTGATGTAAGATATTCTAATTCAATTTTTATTTTCGGCTATTGCTTTTTTTCAACTGTGACATCCAGCAGGGTATAATCTCGTTTCCCCTCCCTCATCACCGTCCCACCGACCAAAAAAAACTGACACCAGCTTCTCTCCACGTGAAAACCACTTTACTTTAATTATTTAGTTTTTTTGACCGGCTCCAACAGGACGAGAAACAGTTCCCAAAGCTGTTGTGTCTTTTGTTCCCTGACGTGGCGTGGTCTGCTGGTTCCATTAACTGATTGTCTCGATTGTTTCGTTCACTCACCTGTCCTCAGTCAGTCATTAATTGGCTCTCACACAAATACTATGTTCTAGTTCTTAGTGTAGGTTAGTTTCTTCACTCACACACACACACACACACACACACATATATATATATATATATATATATATATATATATATATATATATATATATATATATATATATATATATATATGTAACGATGACTATTTGCCTGTAGTGCCAAATGTTAACGAGTTCTGCTCGACAACGCCAAATGTTACCGAGTCTAACCACTCATTCTACACAACATCGACCACAGTATAGATACTCGAAGATGCAGGTTCGCTATTGATCCTTTTATTACATGAATCAAAGAAATGCTTCACAATAATATACTGAATCAAAAGGAATGCTTCACAATAATAGTTTGAATCAACTGACTCCCAACAGTCCTCACTAGTCTTCATATAACTGAATACACATGTCTATCGTCCTTCTTAACACAATATAACCAACTTGATACTGCCACACAGACTGACTGATCGAGCGAGAGCGAGAGAGAGAGCGAGCTCAGCCGTCGCCTTCCTTATATCCCCTTCGTATCCGTAGTCGTATTCGGTTCTATCATAGTCGTAATCGTACTCGATTCAAATCGTTGCATCAGAATGTTAATTACGCCGCTTCTGTCGTACAGTCCGATTAATATAACATCTGCACTGTTTCGTCAGCCAAGTCGTGTCAAAGTTGACAGCGCTTGTCGTATCCTTCCAAACTACGCCGTGGCTTTATGATCGTTATCAGTTGGCTTATCAGTCCAACACCTGCACTATCGCGTTCTCAACAATAGTGACTAGTAACTAGGCCCACCCTAGTTACATCCACCGCCGCCTTTTTTTGTGTGTTTTCAACCACAAACAACGCTTGGTAGGTGCACTTCCTAAATGTCCATCGCACCATCGTAAAAAAAATTCATTGTTCCACTCACTGTCAATGTCGTCACATTCGTAAAAGATTGACAGTTATCCCTATTTCACATATCCAATGTGTCTACATCATCTTCCTCAGACACAAAACAGTTCTAGAATTCACATCCACCTTTTTTCGTTTGGTGCCTTCACCAGTTCACTTTTATGACTTTTTGAACAGTCTGTTCTCATACCAGCGCGACCATGAAAGAATTGATGGTTGCTGACAAAAAATTTCGTATTCTTTCTGTTTCTCAAACTTCTCCGCGGACCACTTATCTGATGGTCTACTGTCTCTCTGCTTCTGGGAGGAACGGGATCCTCTTCGTTGCCGTTATCCTCCACTTGTGTATCGCTGTTGTTCTGTTGATGGTGACATGGTTCCGGGATGGGTATGAGTATTTCCGTTATAGTTTCCGGTTCCCTAATTGTCTTGGGTTTCCTTGTGTGTAACTGCTCTTCTTGACTATGACAATATTTCTTTAATTGAGCAATATTCGCCCACCGATCCGGTTTGGCGTGATCGATGGGTCTTATCTTAAAGGGGCCACCTGCTACTTTAGGCATCTCCACGACTTGCCATATCTCCTGTCCCCAGAGATCGTGGATTTTGTTTCTGCCTAACGGGTGGCTACGCAGTAATACCCTGTCGTTCAGTTTGAGTGGCGGGTCCTTTGTCTGTACCGGCGGTTCCCTTCGCCGTGCTTCATGTTCTAGTCTTTCCTGTACTACCCTGTACATTTCTCTAATTCGTCTCATATGTTCATTCACATATTCCAGTGCAATGTATGAGCCAGTCATACTCTCCTTTTTTCCTAGGAACAAGTCAAGAGGCAATCGAGCCTCCCGTCCGAACAGCAACATGTATGGCGAAAAGCCGGTTGTGGCATGGGGTGTGCAGTTGTATAGATATACCAACTCTGGGAGAAAATCAGGCCAACGTTTTTTCTGTTCAGGTTCTAGAGTACGCAGCAAATCATGCATGCTGCGGTTGAACCGCTCGCACTGTCCGTTTCCTTTCGGATTAAATGTGGTTGTTCTAGATTTGTTGATCCCGTAGTGGCTGCACAGTTGGTTAATTACTTCTGACTCAAAGGCCCTTCCTTGGTCAGAGTGTAATTGTCTTGGTATGCCATATTTGATGAACCAATGTTCTATTAAGACCTTTGCCACTGTTTTGGCAGTCTGATCTCGTGTGGGCACCGCCACAGTCCATTTGGTGAATACATCAGTCATTACCAACACATGTTCCGTCCCATCCGATGATTGCTCCAACGACGTAAAGTCCATAGCCACAATCTCTAGTGGTTTTGTCGCTAGTAGGTGTCCTGATGGCTGTCTCATTTTGACAACTGGCATTTTCGCATGCTGACACCTAACACAAGCCTCACAATGGCGTTTGACCTCCATTTCCATATTGGGCCAGTAACACCTCCGTCGTAATATTTTGTGCGTCCTGTCCTGACCCTGGTGTCCTGCCCTGTCATGTGCCAACCTTAGCACTTCTTCTCGTAATTGTCCAGGCACCACCACCTGGTGTATTGTCCCATCAATTTGGTCATGAATTCTCCGCATGAGAACACCATCCTTTATACTGAGACGGTCCCACTGACTCAGTATTTTCTTTGTTTCTCGACCAAATTGTTCTCTTTCCCTTCTTCCTGGGAATTTTTGTTCCTGGACGTGTTTCAACAGCGGCTGTAAGCCACTATCCGTTCTCTGGGCATCTCTTATCTCTTTGTGATTAAAGCAATTAAACTCACTAATGTCTATATGTCCGGGATCTGTGGAAATGTGCTCCACCCCGGTCTGCCCGTTTTGCATCACTTGCACCCCGTGAGGGATATCTGTTGACGCTCTGACCTCACATATTCCTGTCAGCGTTTCTTCCTCATCGCCCGGTCTCTCGTAAGGATTCCTTGATAAGGCGTCCGCATTGCCATTGGACCGCCCCGGGCGATATTTTATCTCTAGGTCAAAGAGTGCCAATTCTGCTGCCCATCGCTGTTCGATGGATCCCAGCCTTGCTGTAATTTGAAGTTCTTTTTCAATATCTGATAATTTTTCTTCAAGTCTTGTTTGAGACTCTTTCATTTCTTCTAGTTTGCCAACACTGTTCTGTTGTCTACTATTTTTATTTACCTCTTCCGATAACAGACACTCTAAAGATGAACGTTTCTCCTGTGCTTTTAATTTGCATGAACTTTCCCTATCCAGTTTCCTGGTTAACATTGAGATCTCATTCTTAAGTCTACCCATTTCTTCCTTATCATCATTTTTCTTAGCCAACAAATTGTTCACTTGAGACTTTTCAACATTCAAGTTCATTTCACAGTTCATTTTTTCCATATCGGATAATTTCTCTTCGAGTCTTGTTTGAGACTCTTTCATTGTTTGTTTCCTTTTGTTTCTTACGCCATAACCTCGCCGCTCTGTAGCCTTGACCTGCCCTACAGAGAGCGATCGTTTCACCGGACAGTGTTGTGCCATATGTCCGGGTTGTGAGCGGGACAGGCAAATTGGTCGACCATCAGCCGTCCACCGGAGCGATGGACCGGCGGGTCGCGGCTGTCCAACCTGTCTCTGTTTTGTCTCGTTTTTGTCCTGATTCTCTGCTGTTGGCCTGCTTTCTAACCTCTCCAATCGTTGGTCAACCTTATGCAGGTGGGCCAACAGTTGAGCCATCATGGTTTCCATCGTGCCGGTCCCTGTGGGTGGGGATTGTTTCTGTTCCGGCACCGAGACTTTGTCTACCGAACAGTTCGATTGGTCCTCATCCTCGGATCTGCGGATCGCTGAGTTCCTGACCTGAAGGAAGGTCAACTGTGGGTCTTTGTAGACCTCTTCCTTCAAATATCTTCTTGCCATAGGGGTCGCCAGCCCCTCGATGAAATGGTCCCTCAGCAGGCGCGCATCCATGTCGGGTATTTTGCCTTTTACAGCTTCAAAGGCCCCGTTCATTCGGTGTGAATACTCCATCACACTCTCCGCCATTCTCTGCTTTATACCTACAAACACCGACAGCAGTTGCGATCCCGACCGTCTCTCCCCAAAGGTCTCCATAATTAGATCCAGCACCTTATCTGGATCTGATTGGATGGTTTTATCGTGGCATTTGACCTCTGCCCTAACCGTCTCTCCTATACTGCCCATCAGCAGTCTTAATCTTTCCTCTGGTGACATGTATCTTGAGGCCCAGGCAGCCCTGACCTCTTCACTGAACCTGTTGGTTAAAGTTGGATCACCGTCCCCGTAAAATTTGTTGATGTGGGACTCACTGGGCAGGACCACAATATGGATCGGCTTTTTGTCCAAATTTTGTCCTGGTCCATCTGGAGGCAAAGGGTCATCTTCACCGTTGCCTATCTCTGGGCTTTCTTCATCTGGCTCAGATTGTTGGGCCAGCGGGAGTCTCTGTCCCTTTCCGATATCTAAAATACCACTCCCGCGTCTGCCACTCACACCAAGGAAAAATGTTGCAGCCATGCAGCAGATAGTGTTACCCAAAAGGGAGATCATGACACATTTCCAGTGTCTAAGAGTTACATCCATATCTTGGTTGCCATCTTTGCCCAGTATTTGTCCAACAACCCAGTTGGAGATACCAATGACAATTATCTGGATGCTGGTGGTCAGCCCCATAGCTGTCCCCAGGGTGGCTGGTGCTACAACTAGGGGTATACTGAGCCACATGCTTGCAGCCGCAAAAGAGCATGTGACACCAAGCCAGAATGATAATGAAAGGTGTCTCATCTCTGTTCTTTTCAATTTCCTCGATTCTGATTTCAGTTTTCCCTTTTATTTATTTCCTTCAAATAAAAAAAGACGTTTCTTACCGTGTGTGTATGAAAAATTTTCCTCGTTCCTCAATTTTCACTGTCCCTGAATGTTCGAATTCACACACACACTAAACACAGTTATGAACAAGGTTGACTATGGGTGCCTAAAGCGGCAAGTCTAGTTGAATTCATCCTGTCCGCAGCGCCAAATGTAACGATGACTATTTGCCTGTAGTGCCAAATGTTAACGAGTTCTGCTCGACAACGCCAAATGTTACCGAGTCTAACCACTCATTCTACACAACATCGACCACAGTATAGATACTCGAAGATGCAGGTTCGCTATTGATCCTTTTATTACATGAATCAAAGAAATGCTTCACAATAATATACTGAATCAAAAGGAATGCTTCACAATAATAGTTTGAATCAACTGACTCCCAACAGTCCTCACTAGTCTTCATATAACTGAATACACATGTCTATCGTCCTTCTTAACACAATATAACCAACTTGATACTGCCACACAGACTGACTGATCGAGCGAGAGCGAGAGAGAGAGCGAGCTCAGCCGTCGCCTTCCTTATATCCCCTTCGTATCCGTAGTCGTATTCGGTTCTATCATAGTCGTAATCGTACTCGATTCAAATCGTTGCATCAGAATGTTAATTACGCCGCTTCTGTCGTACAGTCCGATTAATATAACATCTGCACTGTTTCGTCAGCCAAGTCGTGTCAAAGTTGACAGCGCTTGTCGTATCCTTCCAAACTACGCCGTGGCTTTATGATCGTTATCAGTTGGCTTATCAGTCCAACACCTGCACTATCGCGTTCTCAACAATAGTGACTAGTAACTAGGCCCACCCTAGTTACATATATATATATATATATATATATATATATATATATATATATATATATATATATATATATATATTTATATTTATTTATTTATTTATTTATTTATTTATATATTTATATTTATGTATATATATATATATATAGAGAGAGAGAGAAAGAGAGAGAGAGAGAGGGGGGGGGGGCTATATAAGTATATATATAGGCCTACATATATATATATATATATATATATATATATATATATATATATATATATATATATATAATACACATATTTGGAGGTGTTTATAACTATACATACATGTATATAAACATATATATATATATATATATATATATATATATATATATATATATATATATATATATATATAAACATACATACATGTGTGTGTGAGTGTGAGAGACTGTGAGAGACTGTAAGCGTGAGTGTGTAAGTGTGTATCTGTGTGTTTGTTTGTGTGTAAGTGTGTGTGTGTGTGTGTCCTCTCATATGAGGTCAAGTTAAAGACATTTTACCCATTCCACCACTGAGTGTATACAAATATCAAGTCTTCCCTAATCTGTAGGCTGATGTGTCTGTCCTCCCCAAACGATAATATAACGTCATAGCTCTCATGTGGACGCCAATAACCTGGGATCTCAGTCAGGAATGGGATGACAAAACTGATATGTGATACACATCTACGTGGATGCACCAGTAATGGTACGATTACAGTATTTAGATTCGGCATGCACAAGTTATGGTACGATTACAATATTTAGATTCGGCATGGACCAGTAATGGTACGATTACAGTATTTAGATTAAGCAAGAACAGGGCAAGTCTAGATGGGGCGGATCAAACTGCCATCTCAAGAGATTGTACGCATGTACATTCAGTACATGGTTTAACGTGGAACATAAACAGATAGTTATTGCTTTTTATATTTCACTGAAGACAATGAAGTTTCTAACACGACTAATTTGATACAGTTTACACCGCTAGTTTCTAGATTATGAATCAAAAATTCAATTTTATAGTCTAGTGAATAATTTTTTAAACCTTATGATACAGTTAAAGTTTGTGTGGGTTTTTTTTAAATCAGCGATAGTTTTTTGTTTGAGTTAAAGGAACAAGAAACCATATCAAGAATTCTGTACTTTCAGCTAAAAGAAGGAATTAGCCACATTTTTTTTAATAAAATTAAAAATTAAATCAAAGAATTAAAAATGAAGTGACTATTCAACACAGTACAATCCAGACTTTCCTGTGCTTAATAATTGTACAATCTAATCTTAAGGAATGGCTTTTATTTAAAGAGGAGTTTACAGTTAAGTGGATAGAACAACAAGGCATGCTGGGTGTCACAGCCTGATAGACTCCCGGAGTAAATTAATATCTCGTCTACACTCCTCTCTTCTATAAAATCTTGGTTGCATTCTTCAAGATAGAGATATAAGATATGCAGTTATGTTAATTTTAATGTATTCGCTAATTGCAGAAAATGGATGCTTTAGTGGGGTAAATTAGTTTTTCGTCTTTATATTGTTTCACCTACCTCAGCCCTGATCATGAAAATAGACGTGAATCCGAAACTAAACCTAATACTTATCCTCAAAACTGATAAAAAGTCTAACCCGATTGAAATATCAAAATCGTAGGGCCTATTCGACTCGATAATGTAATGCCTCATCGGAATTTCACAAGCGCTTAAACAGAAACTGCTAATGAATAATGCTAATTGTACTGTGTTTATTGTCAATTAATTAAGAGCAGGTTAACTAGCAGAGGAAGTCAATGTTCTCAAACGAGAGAACTTTTAGCCTTTCACAACAACAGTTGCTGAAGGTTTTCATGGCCGACATCTAAAGGAAATCAATAGTGCACTGCGCTGAGATCTGTACAGGGATCTCATTCCATGGTGCAGCTTCATTTCACCACCCCTCGACCCCCACCCCCTGTCTATTTGACCGCCTGCACTGCTAAGTAATGGTAAAGCTCTATTCCACGCCTTCCTCAAACATTTCTCTGGCTTCCCCGACAACGTTATGAGAGGTGATTACCATACCCGCCCCCACCGCTTCCACCCACTACACCCTCAATACCCCCCATCCCTTCCACCCTCTCCACCCCACCACCCTTTACACCCCCTCTACTATCTACAACTACTACACACAATTCCACCCTTTACACCCCCTCCGACCCCTCCATCCTCTCCATCCCCTCCACCCCACCCTCTACACCCCCACTCCTACACTCCCCCCCCCCCCCCACCATCGACAACCCCTCCACCCTCTCCACCCGCTCTACACCATATCAGGAAACAAAATCCATTTTTCTCTTCCTTTCGATGACAACCAACAGACCACCAACAAGTCAACTGACGAGACCACATAACAAGGCTCTTCTGAATAAAAAAAAAAGTGTTGGCCATTCTATCATACAAACAGCGCCAGTGTATGCCCCCACCCACTCCACAAGACTCGCTCCATCTTTACCTGATCTCCAGCAAACAATACTCCACACGAGAATAGATTCGGCTTTCTATTTTTAGCACGATATATGGGGAAAACAAATTAAGCATTCACAAAACCAATTAGACGCGCATGCTTTAGGGGAATACAAACAGTCCTTACCATTATCAGAAACAAAAGTATCCAACTATGTAGATGCAACATGGCTGGTCTCAATAGCAACACCTGTATCCTATATTTGTATCCTATATTTACCACAATGTGGTTGTGTTTTTTGCTTTTTAACACTGAGTGTTTCTCTATCTCACACGGCCGTAAAGTCTTTACTATTTTAAACGTTTACCACATTTAAGAGTTTTTTCAGGCATATAAATATATACGTTACAAGTTGCCACCCACCACACTAGGATATTTAAGTCCACCCCCACTACCCCCCCCCCATCCCCGAAAGTTTCAAGTGTCCCCACCCACCTATTTCTGGAGAAAAACAGTCTTAAAGTAACATAGGTTATTAATGTAATGTGCTTGTGATATATGTTTGTGATGTGTGTTTATGATATACTAAAAACAATGCTCTAATGCTATAACGATGTCAATGCTCTAGTTTTTATTGGTGCATCAAGAGTAATGTTTAGTGTTATATCAAGAGCAATGTTTTACGTATATATGGTTTTGAGGTATATTGTGTATAATGTTTTAGCGATATAGCGAGAACAATGTATTTGTGATATATCAAGTGAATTGTTTTAATGGTATATTAAGAAAAATGTTTTAGTAGTTTCCCGGAAAATTGAGCAAATACAAACTCCTTGTCCTAATACACTTTTGTTTTGACATAAATAAATATCAAGTAAACAACTTTTATCATCCTAATGTGTAGGCCTACATATGATCATTCTTGTCTTTATCTTTTACATTCTTGTATGCACTATTTTGTGCGCAATTTTTCGTTGTGCATTTTTTTGCTCACCGTTTTAGTAAATTCAGTACAAGTAAGACTACTTTAGGGGACGCCTTTAGATAGTAGTGTCAGAGGCGTCGCAAGGCGGGGGCGGGGGTGAGGACCGCATGGGTGACACCATTATGGGGTGATACCATGGCGAAAAATTGCAAAATATATAGAAGAAAAATGCTTTTGCCAGTTCAATTAATGATTAATAAGAGTTAATCCACCTGTATTAATAACTGACTATATATAACCATCCTTAATATTAGCTGTACATACTTTAAAACTATCATTGGGGGGGGGGTTGACACCAACTGCAAAATTTAGGGAAGAATAAAGGCTTGTTAAGTATTTTGAAAACGCACAAATTAACGCCATTAGGCTAAATGGGTAGGGGATGTCACAAATTGCAACTATATATATATATATATAGGCCTATGTAGACTTATATATATATATATATATATATATAATATATATATATATATATATATATATATATATATATATATGTATATATATATATATATATATATATATATATATATATATATATATATATATATATATAACATAATTCTTTCTGGGGGTGGGGGGTGAAACCTTGAGGTTCCGCACCCGGTGATACCGGACCTCACGACGCCACTGAGTAGTGTACTAGTTCGTACATTATGTACTAAAGAACGTAAACCTTTTGTGGAAATAGGTAATTCATCATTTATAGTTTGTTTCTAATGACTCAAAGGGTAAAACATCAGTTGGTTTAATTTGTGTTACTATACTTTTATTAACTTAACCAAATATATCACCACTGTTGTGAAACTTTGTCCAAGTACTAGAGAACTGCACAGTACGCATGTATGTAGAGACAAATAAATGAAGAAGCTACTAATTTTTTTTTTAAAGGTGAACGACTTCATTTTGTTCTTAAAAGGAAAAAGATCTAAAAGGAATAAAATAATAGACTTGAAAATGAGATGAAGTCTACCGGGTTATAAGTGGAGTCTGATCATTGTTAAGCCTAGTTATTTTCCGTCCCGAATTTCTACTGCATTAAACAAAGTAAAGAAGTTGCGTGGACTTGTTAAAGGATATTCATTTTCCACTTTTTCAACGGCTCATGACAATAAAGGCCAGGGGTGAAGGGTGAGATCATCACCAGTATGTCCCTAACGAGGGTAAAGAAGCAATCATTATATCCCACAGACCCGGACATAAACGTAAACAGATAATTAGTAACAAAATAACCATATGTGTGTTAATAAATACGAAGTGACTACTCGGAAGAAGATTTTTCTCCCCAACGTCTCCACTTAGTCGGCAAAAGATAGCTCTGCGCATGCGCAGTGACCTATGGCTAGGGTTAGGGCTAGAATGAGGGTTAGGGGTAGGATTAGGGTTAGGGATAGGGTTAGGGATAGGATTAGGGCTAGGTATAGGATTAGGGTTAGGGATAGGATTAGGGATAGGGTTAGGGCTAGGGTTAGGGTTGGTGTTAGGGTTCTGCGGTTGTAAACACACGCATGTGCAGTACCATCGAAAACATCTCCGCGAACGCAAGTCGTAGTTTCTCTCCATTGCGCATGCGTATCGCATGCGTATCTTAATCCGGCTAGAATCGGCCTAATAAATATATCTATTGATAGTGCATGTCCAATGTTAATCTCTTTAAAAAACGTTTGCATATCATCACTAATTTGACAATTTTGTAAAACAAACAACTTTTCTTAAGTAGTTCCTTATATTATTCTAAAGCTGTTGTAGTATGGAATAAAACAACGTGTACGAAATCATTATAGTTTGTCTGATAAATCATGTATAAAATATTTTACTCTACTATATAAATTAAGCAGGACGCTAGAAAACTTTTACTCCCACTTTACTCCCATTTTAAATCCAGGTACATCTACAAATCCCCCCCCCCCCCCCAAGTATTTTTAAATCCTACCAGACCCCTCGTCTTGTGCGCCTTGGCTTGCGGTAGTAAACAGACACCTTTTTGTGCGCAGGAAAAAAGTTTCGAATGGAATGTCGCCTTTCTTCAAGTTTTTTTTTTTCGTAGACTGAGAAAAACGGAACAAGGTCTATCTGCCATTAGATTTAGCCATTTGTTTGTCACTGATCAACTTGTCAAGGGAATGGGGTTAAGACATTTCTCTGACACTGATAATAGCAGTTCTGTCTAGATGGGGAAGCTTGTGTACGTCACGGGTTCCCAAACTGTTGACACATATCCCCACCCCACATAACTCAAGGAATCTACACAGTCTAACCTTCGACTACTCTTGAAAATGTATCTTCCATTCATTTTTAATTTTAACTGCTCTTTTATCAATTTTTTTTTAAATAATATTTCAAAGATACACTGATCTATACGTGGATATTGCTTTCCATTTTTAAAGTGCAATAATATTTTTATCTCAAATTATTTTTCTACAGTAACCAAAATTCTGAAGTATCTATTTTTAAAATGTTTATGTAAAAATAAAAAAAATAGAAATACTAAATCACAGCTCCCCACAAGAAATTTAAACAGCTTCCTATTTCACAGAAATACAATCACGATTCGTAACTCTTGCTTTGCCAGCCGTATGTACACGTGAAATAAAATTGTTAAATGCCTACCGGCAATTTGACCTGGCTATATAGACTAGCCAGGTGCTCGCTAACTTGTAAATCCTTTCGATAATTATTTAAGTCTAGGGTAGACATACGAGTACATAACTTGGCCATCTTAATTGTTCCTTTTTTTTGTACAAGCTTTTATTTAACTTGCTTCCTCTGTCTGTCTGTCTGTCTGTCTGTCTGTCTGTCTGTCTGTCTGTCTGTCTGTCTGTCTGTCTGTCTGTCTGTCTGTCTGTCTGTCTGTCTGTCTGTCTGTCTGTCTGTCTGTCTGTCTGTCTGTCTGTCTGTCTGTCTGTCTGTCTGTCTGTCTGTCTGTCTGTCTGTCTGTCTGTCTGTCTGTCTGTCTGTCTGTCTGTCTGTCTGTCTGTCTGTCTGTCTGTCTGTCTGTCTGTCTGTCTGTCTGTCTGTCTGTCTGTCTGTCTGTCTGTCTGTCTGTCTGTCTGTCTGTCTGTCTGTCTGTCTGTCTGTCTGTCTGTCTGTCTGTCTGTCTGTCTGTCTGTCTGTCTGTCTGTCTGTCTGTCTGTCTGTCTGTCTGTCTGTCTGTCTGTCTGTCTGTCTGTCTGTCTGTCTGTCTGTCTGTCTGTCTGTCTGTCTGTCTGTCTGTCTGTCTGTCTGTCTGTCTGTCTGTCTGTCTGTCTGTCTGTCTGTCTGTCTGTCTGTCTGTCTGTCTGTCTGTCTGTCTGTCTGTCTGTCTGTCTGTCTGTCTGTCTGTCTGTCTGTCTGTCTGTCTGTCTGTCTGTCTGTCTGTCTGTCTGTCTGTCTGTCTGTCTGTCTGTCTGTCTGTCTGTCTGTCTGTCTGTCTGTCTGTCTGTCTGTCTGTCTGTCTGTCTGTCTGTCTGTCTGTCTGTCTGTCTGTCTGTCTGTCTGTCTGTCTGTCTGTCTGTCTGTCTGTCTGTCTGTCTGTCTGTCTGTCTGTCTGTCTGTCTGTCTGTCTGTCTGTCTGTCTGTCTGTCTGTCTGTCTGTCTGTCTGTCTGTCTGTCTGTCTGTCTGTCTGTCTGTCTGTCTGTCTGTCTGTCTGTCTGTCTGTCTGTCTGTCTGTCTGTCTGTCTGTCTGTCTGTCTGTCTGTCTGTCTGTCTGTCTGTCTGTCTGTCTGTCTGTCTGTCTGTCTGTCTGTCTGTCTGTCTGTCTGTCTGTCTGTCTGTCTGTCTAGATCGAAGCGGCCGAGCGAAATTGCAGGCATTTCTAACAGACAGATACGGTTCGTAATTGGTACGTGGGTTAAGACATGAAGACAATGCATCGTGACATTCAATTTGACTTAATTGGTCGCCTAATTAATTTTTTATGAATTAATTAAAATTTGGACCGAATTAGTGGGCAGGTATATCCACACGCGTCATCACGGCCGTCTTGGGCGTGGAGCGAGGGGGTGGGGCTCAACGACAAAAGCGTGTCATCACGTTCAATAGGCGCGCAATGGTTTTTAGTCGGGTCCGCAGTCTAGTTCTTTACCACTAGACAACGCCATCCCATAATACTTTACTGAAACTTTAGCTCTAAACTTGACCACAGACTTAACAGTATTAATGTCTTCCGTTAAAGAAGTGTTAAAGATTTGTGTTATATGGTATGTGTTCAGCAAATTGTGGCAATTTTTGGATTGTAACTAAAACATCAGTAAATATGACACGTATAGCAGGGGCGTAGCGAGGGGGGGGGGCGGGGGTGCGGACCGCACCGGGTGACACCATTTAGGGGGGTGACACCAAGGCAAAAAATAGCAAAATATATAGAGAAAAACTCGAGGGGGGGGGGTGCAAATCGAAAGTTTGAGGGGGGGTGCAAATCGAAAATTTGAAAGTTTGTCCCTGGGAAGGGTCTCTATGCCTCTGGGGGGGGGGGGGTGACACCATTAAGTGCCGCACCGGGTGACACCCGACCTCGCTACGCCACTGACGTATAGTAAAACTAATCATATTATTAAAGCAAAACTGTTTTTCAAATTGTGTATCATATATTTGTTGCTACACTATATTGTTTTAACATGCGTATAACTCGTTAATACTAAAAAGTATAGTGATATAAATAGTAGTGGATTAATATATTTAAAGAAAATATTTTTTTATATTTAAAGAAACCGCAGATTTATTATATTTTTAAAGATTATTTTATATTTAATAAAAATTGTATTATTTTCTTCTTTTTAAGCGGCCCACGCTTTTATTTATAGTGACATAAATAGTAGTGCATTAATATATTTAAAGAAAGTATTTTTTTAAATTTAAAGTAACCGCAGATTTATTATATTTTTAAAAATTATTTTAAATTTAATAAAAATTGTATTATTTTCTTCTTTTTAGTGCATTTATAAAAGCTTGTAATTATAAACGTTTTTATGTAACTATTATTTACAATCTGTTTATTTGTCGAATTGTTTCACTAATCTTGTTAGGAAGACAGAATTACATATTAAGTATAGCCCTGAAAGATTGCATGAACTTGCGAATAATTTATAGATTTAGATCACAAGAATGCGGAAACTGTCCAAAGATGTATTTCTTATAAGCACTTCTTTTCTTTATCACTTGTTTTCGTTATATAGTTTCTTGTAAACAGTTATCTTCAACAATATTCTTCTGGTAAAAGTAAACTTTACAGCTGACAGCTGTATAAGAAAATGTAATGTGGCCCAGATTCTACCTTCTGGTGTTACAAATTTCTCCAAGTGATTCTCACACAGGTACACGACAACTAGGCACGGACCCAGACGGTGACTAGCAATGTGAGACCCATTGAGCGATCTCAGAGACGGTGATTAGCACTATGAGACCCATTGAGCGATTGAGACGGTGACTAGCAATGTGAGACCCATTGAGCGATTGAGACAGTGACTAGCAATGTGAGACCCATTGAACAATCTCCGGGACTGTGACTAGCACTGTGAGACCCATTGAACAATCTCCGGGACTGTGACTAGCACATCTATCTAGCATTCCTTTTTACTTTCTCGTATATACGTAGTATAGAGAAAGTATTGTAATCGTGCAAAAAAACAAAAAACGAGATTTTTACAAATCTCGACGTTTTACACCTCACTGATACGGAAAAACATAATTTTGCAATCTTGTCCGTATGTCTGTGTGTCTGTGTGTGTGTGTGTCTGTCTGTCTGTGTGTAAACACGATTACTTGAGTACCGTTACTGCTAGGTTGATGAAATTTCATATATAAGTATTTTATCAAAATCGTAGATCCGTATCAACTTTTGAGCGATTTCCGACAACCGGAAGTGGTACTTTTTCTACTTTGAATTTTTCAAAAGCCTTTAACTTGAGTACTATTTCAGATAGATAAATGAAATTTCACATGTAAGTAAAAGATCTAATTCTCTACCTTCTGTTAAATTTTGAGTAATTTCCGTTGACTGGAAGTAGTAATTTACGCTACTTCCGATTTCTCAAAAAACTAATGTAAATTTTTAAAGTACTAATAATATTGCGCACTATTATACGCTTTTTATTTGGCGTTCACTTGGTGTGCAATTAATCTGTCTACGAGATTTTATTCTATTTTTAAAACTTTAAGTATTTAAAATGGATTAAAAATCATGTCTATAGCCCGAGTTCCCATCCCCTGTTATTTTATATAAGAATATTCGAGAAAGTTTAGGGGAGATCACTCCCGGTTTATTTAAAATTTAATATCGCATGATAAGAAGATGTAACTCGATTTTTCAAAGTGTTAACAATTGAATTACGATGGGCTCTATTCAGGCGCACATCATCCTGGTACCCGTTCATCCGATACGTATTGATCTAATCAAGTATCTTTCAGATCATAAAATGATGTTAGCACACATCAGAGCAACTTAGACTACATGATGGTCTGAAGACTCGTGTTCGAGTCTACCTGTTCAGCGATTACCACTCGTGGGAAGGCGTGGTCGGGTAGTAGAGCGCTCGAATGTTAGCCCGGAGATCTCGAGTTTGGACTTTTCGGAATTGTGACTCTAGAGCAGGGGTTCCCAACCCCATGCCCGCGGGCGCCATGGCGCTCGCCGAACGATTCGTATGTGCCCGCCTCTCACTATTCTCTCATTATTTTCATGAACATTATTGAAAGGTTGAAGGGGATGGAAATCGAAAGTTTGAGGGGGGGGGTGCAAATCGAAAGTTTGTGGGGGGTGCAAATCGAAAATTTGAAGGGGGGGTTTTGCAAATCCCCGGGTGACGGGAAGGGTCGCTACGCCTTTGGAAGGAGTTTGTCGATTTAAAATAGGTGGTGCCCGCCACCCTACCGATATTTTAGAATGTGCTCTAGAGTAAAAAAAGGTTGGGAACCCCTGCTCTAGAGCATCACTGAGTCCACCCAGCTCTGATGGGTACCTGACTCACGTTAGGGAAAGTAAAGGCGGTTGGATATACTGAACACATTATCCTTTCATATGACGAGGTCAAGAAATATATAAACTCTACTTCATCTACGAATCGTTAAGTATGAAAGGGGAAATTACTTTGGTTTACACTACCACTCAACCGTACATTAAATACAACATTTAAAAACTTAAATCTTTATGTCCTTTAGAGTTGAATGGCAGAAAACAGGACCCTTAGCTCTGTGGCTAATGCACCGTTTTAAGTCGATCTTGTTGATAATTTAATTTAATTAAATAACTCAATGTATTTAACTGTTCATCGTAAAGAATGTTAATTTCTATGACCTGCCCAGTTTTATTCATTACACCTGACGCAGCGAATCTCAAATCAGCACAGGCACAAAACTATTATTTCACAATTCCCAACCCCCACGCCATTCATTATCCGTGCCCACGATTTTCTCGTACCTAAGCGATCATTTTGATATACATAAAAACTATTAAATTAAGCTGTAAAACCTCGTTCCACTTTATAAAACGTCAAACAGCAATTAAACATAATCAAAAAACACTCGACTTCTACGTCTGTGCGTTTAATTGGTTTACCTTACTTTTTATCTTGATATCATCTTTAATTTTCATTTTAGTATGTGTCGTTAAAAAAATTTTTGAAGCTAAGGGAAACATTGTTTTACCCTATGAGAGAGCCATCTACTTTCTTAATTTTTAAATCAATGCCTGATAATAACACACAAAAAAGTCAATTCTCCTTCCACAGTTTTTGAAGTTAAAACGTAATTGCTCCTTGATAAAAACGTGTAGGCAGTTGAAAGAGTGTTTGCAATATTCCCAACTTAGTCCTACATTTTAGATATCGCTAAGATACATTTCAAAAGTGTACAGATGATTCTGGTATAACTTCTAGACGATAACATTTAATCATCATAATTAAATTTTGCGTCTGGAAAGTTGTTTTTTTATAAACGTTTAACTTCAAAGTAAAGTAATAATATTGGTCAAGTAAAACTATCTCATATTTTAAACCACATTTGATAACATAAATGTGACTTTAGTACAACAAGATTAAACGAAATTGAATCAGTTCGAAAGTACCAAGAAATTGAGACAAAAGTTAACAGTGACAAAATTGGATCGTAGTTCTCTAGGACACAAGTATAAAAAGTTCACTTCGCTACACAATTTGCGAGTAATAAAACAGCACCGTCAGCCATACAATAATCCATACAAAAAAGTCATACAACAACCCACACACTAAGTCATACTATAAGTCATACTATAAGCCATACAATAAGCCATATAATAAACCATACAATAAACCATATAGTTAGCGATACAATCGACTTTACTAAGACCATTTACCTTAGCCGTAGAGTAAATGGATTGTAAAGATGCTTAGAATTTTTTACAGATGGTATCGAGGTTTAAAACTTTATGGAAGGTATCGATATTCATAACTATATAGTTAGTATTTGTATAGTTTAATACTTAAAAGATCGTATCGATGTTTTTAAGTGTATGAATGGTATCGTTATTCAGAATTCTACGTATCGTATTGACGTTTGGTATTTAATAGATTATATCGATTTTGTTATCGATATTCAGGATAGCATACATGGTATCGATTTTCTGAATTGTTTGGATTGTATCGATGTTTAGTCGTTGATAGATGGTATCGATGTTTGAAAGTTTAAATATTGTATAGATGTTCAGAATTGTATAGATGTAATCAATTTTCAGAATTATAAATAGATGGTATCGATGTTTAGAATTGTGTATATTTTTAGAGTATTTCTATTTTTCTCCTTCACAGTACGTCATGTACAGCGATCATGTTACATTCAGATTAAAGTTAATTTAATGTCAGTTTTAATACGATCAGATTTTAGTCATAAAAAAAAATTATTTTTAAAACCAAAACCTCATCACGATGTTTAACAAAAAATAAAATGCATTCCGTATCGCGTTTCATCAAGGCATCTTTCATCTCGCCTACCATCAAATCCATTCCCCCTCGTTACTGGAAAACACAATATCAAATGTTCCTCCATCACAAGCTCACAGCCGAAACGACAGCCGGGCGTATCAGTTTCTGGGTAAAAAAATATCTTGGCATCAATATCTGGTCTGGTCTGGTTTCTCATTTGTCATTTGGACAACAAGTTTTGATGCTCGGTCTGGTTAAACAGCAAGATCAAGTGATCTGTGCAACCAGTAGGTTGCTAAATGGCGGAAATCTGGGCACAAAAGTTGACTTGCGGGAAAACAGATTTCTAAATGGTGAAAATCTGGGCACAAAAGTTGACCTGGGTAAACAGTAGTTTTCTAAATGGTGAAAATCTGGGCACAAAACTTGACCTGGGTAAACAGTAGTTTTCTAAATGGCGGAAATCTGGGCACAAAAGTTGACCTGGGTAAACAGTAGTTTTCTAAATGGCGGAAATCTGGGTACAAAAGTTGACCTGAGCAATCACCACAAGGAAATAACATATGTTTTTAAAGTAAAGTTCTCTTTCGCACCTGACGGTCCGTGGGTCAAGTGAAGTAGAGTTCACATGTATCTGTGACCTCCCAATATGAAGGAAGAATGTGGTCAGACGCCTTTAAATTCCTCAGCGTGAGTCATGTACCAATAAAGAGTGACAAGACTCAATAACGCTCAATGGAATTGAGCCCGGATTAGAACTTGAGACATTCGAGTTGGCAGTGATCTCTACCATTCGACCACGCCGTACCATAACGTCTTTTTTTACGGCAACTAAATTTTGCCACAACAGCTCGTTATCAAAGCATGAAATTAAGCGAAACATAACAACGAGTTTTAATAAAAAAAAATATCGCGCAAGGTAGGCTGATGAAAAATTAAAAAAAACATGCCACAAAAGAATCAAAATGGATAATATATATATATATATATATATATATATATATATATATATATATATATATATATATATATATCATCCCTCCCATTGCATGTGTTTACAAGTGCCCTTTTAACTGTAACAAAAGTGTCTGTGTGTCGATGAGATGCAAGATCTAGTGTGTTGTTCCAGAATTTGCTTTTCCTCCTGTGACATCATCACTCACGTGATCGCGTCACGCCAGCATGCAGACACGCGCAGTCACATGACAAAGTGTTTCCTTCAAATTAAATTCTATTGATCCAGCTGTGCCGATGTACACTTGCCCTACAGTAAGGGTCTAGTTCGGTTGGGTCGCGACAATGTTACCGCTTCGTCATGTTGGCCATTTTGGTCAGTGTTTCTTACAGACTTTTTTCTCCGGGGGGGGGGGGGGGGGGCACTTGATATTTTTTTGGGAGGCGGACAAAATTCCCCGGTGTGGGGGGCGGGCACTGGTAAAAATATGTTTTCTATATAAATTCCATTTCGCTTTAGGGGGAAGGTATATTTTTTGAGGGGGAGCTCTGCCCCCCCCCCCCCGAAGAGATACCTGTAAGAAACTCTGCATTCTGTCAGGTCAACTGTTTTGTACACGTCTCAAATGTCTTGGCCATTTGGTAAAATCTACAGGCCTAAGAATTCATATCAAGTCGAAAATTTTAGAGAAAAAACACTTTCGTTTTATGTATTTGTTTAAAATCAAATATGCCTATTTGTAAAGCAAAGAGGCTAATATAATTGTTCGAAACTTTTAAAAAAAAATTAATAAACCTTTCAGAAATTATTTTGTTAATGTCTTAATTACATACATCTTAAGATTACGTGATTTGGCGTAATTAGGGATTGCGAAATGGTGTCTTCAAAACCATGTAATTTAGTTGTTTATTTTTTTTTAAATACAATGGCCCTTATCTGTGTAACCATTGTAAACGTGTAATTATACCAGTCCCTTGATTATAGATTATATTTATTTTGTGTATGTCTTGTAGTAGAGCAGTAAAGAAATGAGATACATTTCATCTCTGTACGACGTTTCTGAAATTCGGGGACGGGCAGATAGGAAAGATAGAAGAAAAAAAATCGATTTCCTCTTCTTCATATTTTACTAATAAATGACCAACCAGTCTTGTGAGAAAATATAATTTATAACTTTTACAGATGACACGTTTCTGAGAGAAAAACAATGTATTTCCATCATTTAAACCTCATCACGTATTAAATTAAAATAAGTTTTATACTAAATATGTGTAGAAATTTCATTTCAGTTTGTGAAACAAGAGACTAATTTGTGATTACAGATAAGTCTACAGATTAATTCCGTATTTATTAAAAGCATTCACGTTTTTCTGATACTTTTTAAATAGCTTTAAGCCCACTCAGTTTGTTCATGCCGTTTTCCCCAGCAAGAATTAAGTTACGACTATCTTCTCCTGCATGAAGTAGTCTCCCGTATAGCCTCGCTTCAGCGGTTTAACAAAAGGAAATACGTTTAGTTCAGGATTAACCCTTTGTATCAGTGAGATAATCTTGCTATTATTTTACATCGTTTATGATCTCTAGACGTTGGCGGAGTTACCACACAGCACACTCGTGTTCGCAAATGTTAGGTCACGTTTGATGTAGTAGAACGAACTAATTTTAGACTGCTGATTCAACAATTACATATTGTTACGTTACACGACTTACAGCTCCACAAAACAATTTTGTCAAAGAGTTGAAGTATCGAGAGAACCAAATGGCTGTGCATGGAAGTGTGCAGTTAATATTATTTTGTTAGAGGTCAACCAACCCACCCCCAACTCATCTCTGCATAACACATGACGACAGAAGTATAGCATACCCAAACGTATTTTAGAAACCTGATCTCAGAGGCGTATCGAGGGAGGGGGCGGTACATATGTCCAGGGCGCCGACCCTAGCGGGCGCCAAAATGGTTTAGAAAAAAAATTAAAAGCTCAGTTTAGCTGTAGTTTTGCATTATAAAAATAAAAGATATATATGGGGGCGGGGTGCCAAATTGACAGTTTGTTTCCGGGGGGGGGGCACCAAATTGAAAGTTTGTCCCCGGGCGCCGGGAAGGGTCGCTACGCCTCTGCCTGATCTAGTTTACTGTGGCTTCAGAAAATGCTCTCATGTCATAAATTTACATCTGCTATTATAGACTTAAGTAAAACTATTAAAATGACTAAACCAAATGTTTCCAATAATATCTAACAAGACTTCCAACAAAAAAAGCAATACATCGGCTACCTTTATAATCAAGCGACAGCCAACCTTCTATTTTAGAAACCATGAAACATTTTTTTTACCTTCTAGATTTAGACTCGCCTATAACAGTAGAAGGCGTTAGCCGCTTTGTTACAGATGGTGAAGCGATGGTAAAGACCGCCGGCTCCATCTAAAAAAAAACGGATTCAATAGGAACCAGTCGATACCAAGGACCCACGGATGCTAATAGTCTTAAAGGTCAAGTCTCGGTCGAAGTTGCTGGTCAGAAGTGTCGGTGTAGTGAATAAATAGCCCTATTTACGGATTACTCGGCTGGTAGAGAGTTAATCCGGCATTAGGGCCCTGACTTTGTCGGACTGGAAAAGATTTTTTCGCAAAAAGGACATTTTCACTTTAAGCTGGGTAAATAAACCTCTCTCAAAAAGGACATTTTCACTTTAATCTGGGTAAATAAACCTCTCTCAAAAAGGACATTTTCACTTTAAGCTGGGTAAATAAACCTCTCTCAAAAAGGACATTTTCACTTTAAGCTGGGTAAATAAACCTCTCTCAAAAAGGACATTTTCACTTTAAGCTGGGTAAATAAACCTCTCTCAAAAAGGACATTTTCACTTTAAGCTGGGTAAATAAACCTCTCTCAAAATTTATCTGGGGGTATCTAGATAATGTACATGTATCGTCTAGTACTTTGTGCACCAGTAAGTGTATGTTTGTTTGTACACAGACATGGTGTTTCTTGATTACATGATGGAACGTATCGCCCTAATATTTTATTATTCTAGGTTGTTCTACCATGTAGCAAAAAGAAAGAAAAATTCTTGCTACAGAAATGTCATATTGAGAACCCAAGCCTGACACTTTTGTAGAACTGGTTTTACGACTATTTGACACATATTTCCCACTTCAACGTAAAGCAAGCTTAAAATGTGACATCTTTGTATAACAGAAGGTTTTAACGATTATGTAACACAGACTGCTCACAAAACGTAAAGGAAACTTGAAATGTGACACTTTTGTTACCAAGAATATGTTATTTTTATACAATTTAAAATCAACAAGAAGAGTATTCTGTAACAGTGTTTCTTCCAGACTTTTTTCTCCGGGGGGGGGGGGGGGCACTTGAAATTATCGGGGGGCGGTAAACTTTCTTCGGGGGGGGGGGGGCGGACACTGTTAAAAGTATATATTTTCTATATAAATTATATAAATTTCATTCCGTTCGGGGGGGGGGGGCGGTAAAAAAATTCGGGGGGGGGGGGGGGGGGGCCCCGAAGAGATACCTGGAAGAAACTCTGTTCTGTAATTGTCAAGAATATTGTGTGTGCATTAACAATTTAAAATCAAGAATTCACAAATTCTGCTACAAATTTAGAATACAAAAAGTGGTAAATTCTGCTCTAATTCAGAATACAAAAAGTCGCAAATTCTGCTAAAATTCTGTCATACGTATTTAGAGCTCCAGGCCTTAGAAGAGTTTGTATGAATATAACTCAGTTACCTGTACTAAACTACTCACCAGCAACTAAGATTGTTGGAAGTGTCAGAGCAACCAGTTAAAGAATAATCAAATTAAAGTAATGAATTCAAGCAGTGGTAAAATAATTTAATTAGAAATCCTCGGCTATTTTAAGTGGACAAATGCTGCACGTAACTTAAAACGCTATTAAAAGGGAAATGATTTTTTTATTGTTATTTTAAAACAAAAAGTCATGGAACTTGATAAAAACGTGTGCATAAACGTGATAAAAAACGTGATTTTAAAACGTGATCAACGAGGAGGTGAAAAGGACAATTGTGTTTGGCAAAGAAGTAATAGATACAGAAATACAATACAATCAATCGCTATCTTGACTAATTTTCTAGTTATTACTAAAACTATTTAAGCATAAATATAACCAGTGTTTGTAATTTAACACATTTTTAGATTTCTGTCCGTCTGTCAGTCAGTCCGTCTTTTTTTCTATCTCTCTGCCTGCTTGTCATTTTGTCTGTCCGTCCATCTATCTGTCTGTCTGCTTGTCTGTTTGCCTGTCTGTCCCTCCGCCTGTTCTGCCATTGTCTGTCCGCCAGTATGTCTAAAATCCTGCAATTAATATTTTATTACTGCTACAGAAACGAAAACACGAGGTTTTTAACCGATATTTAAAAAACGACAATAACGGCGATTGACTCGTCTCATGGGCCCTAAATATTTTTCAGCTAAAAAATGCACTTTCTATTTTGATACGTCTTTGAATAAAAATCCAAACTCGTACAAGCAAAACTCTAGAAAACGCATGGCTCTCAACAACAACAACAAAAAAACAATTTTATATTATATGGTTCAACCACAAAAATTCGTCACTGAGGAAGAATGTTTTTTTTTCCTCTTTAAATTGTTGACAGGTAGATTTTTACTTCTGAGCATAATTTAGTATAAAAAAAATGTTCTATCAATCCATTAACATTTCTCTTTATATTTACTCTGTCGAAAAGACGCCGGTTAAAAGCAAGCCGACGTCTCAGACAGCTAAATTAGTATCGGAAATGAGAACCGTCCAGGATTAACGTGGGCCATCTAACACTGAATTCGCCCAGTCCGCCGGGGGATAATTGACACAATTTCTCTAACCGCTGGGGCCACTGGGTTGAAATGGACATGTAATGGCTCAGCTGGTGGTTTTATGTTTTATTATAGCAGGCCCGACCCTCCCTTCCTGCACTCCACCACCCCCCTACACGTGTTTAATATTGTGTATGGGTGTCTGTCTGTGCGTGTGTATCTGTGTGTGTGTATAGTTCAAACTATTGAAATGTTTATTTTAAGTTAGGTAGGTGCTAGTTTGAAGTTCAACTTTGTCGTAAAGATAAAATGCTGACCTTTACAAAATGATAAGTGTGGACTTGATTGCACGCTGTTGGCAAAGGTTTTTGAGATTTATATTTCTTTTGTATTACCTTGTTCAGTTTTGATTAGCAAGTGGGTTCTGTTTATGTTGATGTCAAGATAGTCAATGATAATGATTGCAGAATTTATTGCCAGCAATTTACGTAACACTTAGAACACCTGAGTCTCACTTAGCTACAATTACCTACGTCACATCTTGCTACAACTAGAATACCTTGCTACCCAGCTCTAATTTGTACCCGACTTATGTTGGGGAAAGTAAAGGACATATTGCTATCGACACCATCCCTTCTTACGCCGAAGTAAAAAAAAACAAAAAAACAGATCAACTCTACTTCATTTCCCCAATGGATCGCTAGGTCTAAAGAGAAATCTTTACTTTACACACACAAGAGATAATACTTAGAAGCCGGTTTAGTTTCGCTGTATTAGGTAAAAGGTATTCCCTGCCTCCAGCTTCAAGCGGCGTCCAACTCCAGACATCAAGAACATGGACACGTGCGCTTTGAAAACGAGCAACTTAATTTATAAACACACGACTACAAGAACTTGTGTTTCAATAAGACATTTTTCTCCGGGGTACACCTGAAACTTTCGGGGGTCGGACTTACATTTCCGGGGACAGGAGGGGGCACTGGTAAAGTTATGTATCTTCTACATAACTTTTTTTTTTTCGATCGGAGGGCGGGAACTCTAACACCCCCCCCCAATACCTTTCCCAAAAAAATGCCTGAAGAAAGCTCTGTAAGTAATAATAAAGATGTGTAAACCGTATCCTCTTTATACCCCCACCACTCCCTATCTACCAGGTTTTCACATGTGCATGTAGGCCTACATGTTCAACCAAGCTGAACAACAAATGTATCTCGGTCGTTTTAATATGCCTAGCGGGAGCCTAATGAATACAAAATCCAATACAAGAAGCCGTCTCGCCTTCGTCACCCTCCTCGCCCTGCTTCCGGTAGCGTCCCTGTCACTTCCTGTCAATATGGGAGATTTGTTGTTTCCCCTTCCGCTATCATTAGAAAGTAGGTGAAAAAATGGCTAATATTTTTTACACAACACTGATATTGCCCTGGTAATGTGTTCTTCATGTCTGCATGATAATGAAGTTAATATTCTTCACGTTTCGATATTTAGAACACGATAATTTGTGTCCATGCTGATATAGAATAATTTATGCCAGTGACCCACTTGCCTATATAATAATTTTAGAAGCCGTGGCACCAACCAATATTAAATTACTACTTCCATATATAATATGGAATATAAACACACATATAATATAGTATATATAAATATATATATATATATATATATATATATATATATATATATGTGTGTGTGTGTGTGTGTGTATGAGTAAATGTACATAAGTATGTGTATAAGTATATAATTATATACATACATATATATTATATATATAATTATATATATTATTTATATATATATATATATACATATACATATACATACATATATATATATATATATATATGTATATATATATATATATATATATATATATATATATATATATATATATATATATATATATACATATGCTTGTATATATGTATGTATAATTTGAATGGCGTTTCCTTGGTCTGACAACCGAATTAGACTTGGTTTGTTTCTTTAAGTTAGACAAATGAGGCAGACCAGATCGACTACAGACTACAGAGTGTGTGCCGAAGAAAACAAATAACATCCCCCACTAGTACCCTCGTTCTGTGAGACAGGTGCTCACCTGGGCGGTCAATACGAGACTAGTTCTCTGACGTAAACAGCAGCCATGTTTTCATCGGCCTTACAGAACAGGTGATGGGAAAAGTTTTCATTTTATCGGGGGAAGGGGAACAAAATGAAATTTATATGGAAAATATATACTTTTAACAGTGTCCGCCCCCCCCCCCCCCCCTTCGAAAAATGTATCTCTCTCTCTCTCTCTCTCTCTCTCTCTATATATATATATATATATATATATATATATATATATATATATATATGTGTGTGTGTGTGTGTGTGTGTATGTGTGGATATACATGTATATATTATATAATACATACATTCTTATCTTTAGTATAAACTATCAACAACAATGTCGGTGAAATACAATGTACTCAATATATCGTTTAACATAGTTAACTCACTGAAATATTATTAATATCCAGCTTTTCTCCTTTTTAAAACATTAAAACAGACCGCTTTTTTACCTAACTATCTCATTTATATATTTTTTAAGTTAACAATTAACATTAAAAATCGTTAAATATCAGTCGGTAAATTAATAAGTGACTTACCTTACATCAATGATTATTTCAGTCAGTCAATGATAGTTTTGACACATTTTGTTTTACTTGATTTCTCACTCAGTCAAAAAGTCAATCGGCAATGAAGAATACTGCAATTAATTTGTAAGTTGCAAGGGTATTCTTTAAATAAATTAAAATGTATGAAAGCTTTTCATGAAGACGAAGTTAATTAATAATAAAAAGTAACGCCGAATATAACTGAGAATGTATTTAGTTGTACGCAAGCTTTTATAACGTACAGACATTTTTTTAAATGTTAAAATTGATCACCGATTTTTCTAAGATAAGAAAAAAGAAGTTTAAATAGAAATATTGGGTCAGGCAGACGAAGCTACGCGCGAGCCTGCACGGAAGCTCGTGCTAGCAGACGCGAGGTGAGCGCGCTACCCAAAAATTCTTTAAGTAATTTTAAAAACTTTAAACACTTTTTTTGAGAAACAAAAAATACCAAAATAATTAAATATATTAAATTCATTTAACGATATTAAAACAGTTAAAAACATAGTTATAGTATTAGATTAATATTTAGTCATTTGTATAAATTTTCGTGTTCAGAAAAAATAATTTGTTTCAGTTTTTTTTTGTTTTATATTTTAAATGTAACATGTTCAATCATCCAATTTTCACAAGTTATGATACAAAAATATCTAGGTCTAACTCGTATTATCTTGCCCGAAAAATAATTAACCTAAATATTGGAAATGAAATCTCCATAATAATTTTTTTTTTAGTTTTTAAACGTTTTCTCTTCCAGGGTTTCACTGGGTTTCCTCTTTGTATTTGCTAATAACTTCCAGTATGAAAAACCTTCACTAGCCGGATATCATTAACTTGGTTCAGCACGGTAGAACTAACTACAATGTACCAACAGGCCGCTGTAGAAGGCAGAAACCCTAGTCCAACCTCAGACATAAAATATAGTTTAATTGTAGTCAGTGCTGTTATTCATTTTAGCATCTTCTGATGGTGGGAATTTCCTGGACGTAAAAAAATATTTTGACCAACATTCAAATGGGTAAGTTTATTCGAACTTATTGCTACTAAAAGGTTATCTTGACATTTATGTGATTGTATAAATAAATAAATAAAATTGGTTTGAAAGCCAAAATTAAAGATGGAAGGGGTTGTTGTTGTTTTTTTTTTAAATAATAAGCAAGTTGTTTTTTTTAATGTTATTTTGTTTCTGTATTTTTAAACACAGCTTCCGCAATTTGTATGTATTAAATTTTGTTTGTGACAACCTAAAGTTTAGCAATAAATGAAAAATGTGCCATATTCAATGAATAATTATAAAGACAGAAGTAATGTGTCAAATATTTGGATGGACTACTACTTCTTTGAACCACCATTCCTTCCTATTTAATACTGCTATTTGTTTTTTATTTCTAAAAAAAATTTATAACCTCTCTCATCACTTGTATTACTACTTAAGGAGGTGATCAAGTTCAGCATATTATGATAATACAATAAATCCAGCACAGTTTAAGTAATCTGATCCAGTGTTTCTTCCAGTTATTTTTCTCCGGGGTTGCGCTTGAAACTTTCGGGGGGGGGGGGACACTGTCTAAAATATATATTTTCTATATAAATTACATTTCGTTCGGGGGGGGGGGGGGCGGTGGTAGATTTTCTTCGTTGCCCCCCCCCCCCCCCCGAAGAGATGCCGGGATGAAACTTTGATCTGATCTGAACAAATTATTGAAACCGTATACAATGTATATGTTTCTTGATGTGCACCCTATTCTTTATTTTTTATTCACGTGTTTATTTACCTTTAACCTGCGATATAATGGGGTATTGTGTTACTTTTAAATGGAATTACCATTATTCTGCCCATCAGTAATCAAACCACACGTCCATATTCTTTAAACTCAGACTGCTAGCAATAGGAGTTCTATGTAATACATTTCAAAAAGTGACTTACAATTTACTCTCTTAAACACTCTGTTCCAAATGCACTTAAACAAATTGACGAGTATTACTTAGAAATAGTTCCATAATTTTAAAATACATGTGTTAGTTTTGTTTACTAACGTGGCCTCATCTGCTCCCCTCCCCCATACACATAATTAGACTAATCCCTGGTAAAAAAAAAAGGACTTAACATTGTCCTTGACTTTAACGTTGCTCATGTTTACAAACGTTCGAAGTCAATTTAATCTTGACAGTTGGGGGTCAGTGTTTTCAGCTTTCAGTCTATTTTCGTCGCTTTTTTTTTACTACAGTACATAATGTGTGACGAGGAGAAGGGGGACAGAAAGCTATACTTTTGCGTTTTGAAAAGCAATTTTTTAAACTGAATTTATGCAGGTTAGTTGTATTTTTATAGAAATTCTGTAAATTATAAAACAAAATCTGTCTCAATAAGCCTAATTGAATTCACTGTTTAAATAAAGATGGGATGATCTCCCCTAAACTTTCTCGTATATTTACTCAAAATTTAAAAGTAATCCAAGTATAAGATCTTATATTTATATGCGAAATTTCGTCTACCTAACTGAAACAGTATTCAAATGTTCTTGCTCCCAAGAAAATAGACCAACCTACTAAGATAAAAGGAACCTACGCATACAGTCTAATACTTATGTTTGAAAATTTTTTCTACCTAGCTTTAATAGTACTCAAGTTATCATCTTTTGAGAGACCGGAAGTAGAGTATGTAAAAGTTCCGATAATCGGAAATGGCTCAAAAGTTTATACGATAATACAATTTGTTTTAATAATATTTATATATGAAATTTTGTCAACTTAACTAAAACGGTAGGCCTACTCATGTTATCGCGTTTACAGACACACACACACAGACGGGCAAGATGGCAAAACTATTTTTTACCGGGTCCGGAATGTTATAAAAAGTAAAAAATTGTCAGAATATTTATTTGGATTTTTTCTCGATGACACTCCATCCATTAAATTTCGAATACGATACATTAAGTAGGTGCGAAACGGCGAAAACTATTAACTTTATTTAATCTCTCCGCGCGATTATAATACTTTCTCTATAATCTGCATACGAGAAGGTAAAAAAAAAGCGTTATTTAAGACTGGGTGCCCGATTTTTTTTGACGTCTTGTACTATACCAGAGGAGGGATTAAAGATGTCAAATAGCTAAATATATGTTTTAATAAACCTAATTTGTTTCAATCTATTAATTTAATATAATGAATAAGTATATTTAAATTATACTTTTTTAAAATCTATCTTTTAGTCAATATAATCTAAATTTTTCTCGTAGTTATTAGTCTACATTTTTTTAAAATAATAACAATTTTAAAATGTTCTACTTTTTTCTTAAATAACAATTTTATACTTAAAACTCTTGTCATATGTAGCTTAACACACGTATGTCTATTTTTAAAAATGTAATTTTTCAAGTACATTTTCTTTATGTTACAAAGTACATTTACAACAAAACAAAATAGAATGCTGCTCAGTTATTATTTGCTGGAGGAAAACATGGGATACAGATTAGCCAGACGGAAGTGACGTAGTGTCTCCTAGCAGTCGATGTTGTGTACAGTGAGAGACAACTCTCTAGCATTTCATCTTCACGTCAGTTATCTCTAGACAGTACAGGATTATCGGCCTTTGCTTGCTAATCAACCGCTTTCTGGTGTTGTTCAGTTATGACCTTGTCTCTATTTATTATCTGACTATTGGCCAAAGTACGATAATTGTTTATTACTTTATTCTTCAAAATATTGTTTTATATTGTTTTATGTACTTGTATAATACAAATTTACTGACATAATTGAATTCGTTTGTTGTTAGGGACATTAAGAATTTCTCTTGAAATATTTGTTTATTATCTACATAACGAATAGTAGTATTGATATGCTTCATTAACATCCTGTTCGTCAGATTTTGCGTCATTTTTTTTCAAACATTTTTAAAGGTCAATTTTATTAAATGAATTGTTGACAGCTCATAATTACATATTTGTTTTTTTAACTGTCAGCCTACATGATTAAACTTAGATAATTTGACTTGTAGGAAGAATTATTGAATATTTTTATTATAAGTGTTTTATTTTTCTACAACCAGGCTAAGTTGTTTATTTTTGTTCTGTTTTAACACAGGGCTTTCTAAAAATAAACCCATTCAGCCAGAGGGCAGATAACTCTTTGTTAAAATATTAGTTACTTCCCATGGGGTGAGCGAGCAGGCTATCAAATGGATTGTTATCACTCTGTTCCTAATCTCTTTGTGGTTTTCTTTACGACCCCCCACCCTCTCCATTCATCCATACACCTTAATCCCTACATCCACATCGCCCTCTACACCCCCTTAACCCCTACATCCACCTTGACCCCTACATCCACCCTAACCCCTACATCCACCCTAACACCTTCATCCACCCTAACCCCTACATCCACCCTAACCCCTACATCCACCCTAACCCCTACATCCACCCTAACCCCTACATCCACCCTAACCCCTACATCCACCTTGACCCTACATCCACCCTAACCCCTACATCCACCCTAACCCCTACATCCACCCTAACCCCTACATCCACCCTAACCCCTACATCCACCCTAACCCCTACATCCACCTTGACCCCTACATCCACCCTAACACCTTCATCCACCCTAACCCCTACATCCACCTTAACCCCTACATCCACCCTAACCCCTACATCCACCTTGACCCCTACATCCACCCTAACCCCTACATCCACCCTAACCCCTTCATCCACCCTGACCCCTACATCCACCCTAACCCCTACATCCACCCTAACCCCTACATCCACCCTAACCCCTACATCCACCCTAACCCCTTCACCCACCCTGACCCCTACATCCACCCTAACCCCTACATCCACCTTAACCCCTACATCCACCCTAGCCCCTACATCAACCCTAATCCCTACATTTACTCTAACCCCTACATCCACCCTAACCCCTACATCCACCCTAGCCCCTAAATCCACCCTGACCCCTACATCCACCCTAGCCCCTAAATCCACCCTAATCCCTACATTTACTCTAACCCCTACATCCAGCCTAACCCCTACATCCACCCTAGCCCCTAAATCCACCCTGACCCCTACATCCACCCTAATCCCTACATTTACTCTAACCCCTACATCCAGCCTAACCCCTACATCCACCCTAGCCCCTAAATCCACCCTAGCCCCTACATCCACCCTAACCTCTACATCCACCCTAACCCCTACATTTACTCTAACCCCTACATCCACCCTAACCCCTACCTTTAATCTAACCCCTACATTTACTCTAACCCCTACCTTTAATCTAACCCCTACATTTAATCTAACCCCTACATCTAATCTAACCCCTACATCTAATCTAACCCCTACATCTAATCTAACCCTACATCTAATCTAACCCCTACATTCACCCTAACCTCTACATTTACTCTAACCCCTACATTTACTCTAACCCCTACATCTAATCTAACCCCTACATCTAATCTAACCTTCATCTAATCTAACCCCTACATTCACCCTAACCTCTACATTTAATCTAACCCCTACATCTAATCTAACCCTACATTCAATCTAACCCCTACATCTAATCTAACCCTACATTTAATCTAACCCCTACATCTAATCTAACCCTACATTTAATCTAACCCCTACATTCACCCTAACCCCTCCATTTAATCTAACCCCTACATTCACCCTAACCCCTCCATTTAATCTAACCCCTACATTCACCCTAACCCCTCCATTTAATCTAACCCCTACATCTAATCTAACCCTACATTTAATCTAACCCCTACATTCACCCTAACCCCTCCATTTAATCTAACCCCTACATTCACCCTAACCCCTCCATTTAATCTAACCCCTACATTCACCCTAACCCCTCCATTTAATCTAACCCCTACATCTAATCTAACCCTACATTTAATCTAACCCCTACATTCACCCTAACCCCTACATTTACTCTAATACCTGCATCCCCTCCCCCATCCATCATCACCTCTACATCTACCCTACACCCACTCTAACCCCACCACCCACTGTAACCTCCTCTGAACCCTCTATCCATTTACCTCGTGCCCCCACCCATGCACTCACTCACTTCTCCCTGCTTACCCTCACTCCCCATTCTAATCCTTACTCCCACTCTAACCCCTACATCCCCTACCCCATTCATCCTCACCCTTACATCTACCCTACGTCCACCCTAAACCCACCACCAAATGTAACCTCTGAACTCTCTACTCAAGTTAGCTCTTGCCCTGCTTAACCACAATCCTCAGTCTACCCCCTGCACCCACCCAAAACCTACCACCAACCCTAATTTTTTTCAACCCTATCCAGCTCATCCAATTACTATAATTGCTTCACCCATTCTAGTTTGTCCACTTAAAGCTTTACACATTCGAACAGGCCTAACAATCTATTCATAACAAACCCTCCCACTATCTCCTTACTCGCACATAAACTCTCAAACTCTCTACATTGTGGCATGGTCTAACCTCCAAACTAATTGTAGTTTTTATCTGTATATTTGTCGCTCTGTGTTAATTGTCATTCTTTTTTTAAACTGTCAACATTTATTAAACTAAATTTTAATTTATCATATGAAACGTGTTCCAGTTTTGTAACAGATGTGAGAATCCTTGATTTTCAATACTGAAGAAAGGAGGGGAAAAAATGGTTGACGTCACGACGTCTATTTTGAAATGGTAATGGTCTTGTTGGTCAGGTGGAGAGATGGAGACTCTAGTAGAGAAACCATTTTTTGTTGCCACGGATATGGAAATTTAAGTTTAAAACAATGATTTTTGTTTTCTTTTTTTTTTAATAGTCGAATATTTTTGGTTTTCGAGAAGAATTTATTTTTAGAACCTAATGGCATGCGTCTGAGAGTAAAATTATTTTTGAGGTATAGTCTCAATTTACTATGAGTCATCTTGTCTGTGATATTTCTATCCGTAGTTATTTCTACATGAACTGCCCACCTGTATACTTCATTAAAATGTTTCATTCTACACCCACGACGCTGTTACATTTGCACAACGAGATTTCTTATCAGTATTGCGATATAAGGGTATTTTTAAATCCTACAATTTTAATTTTACGAATGAATGTTTTTTTGTTAAATTAGCATTCTGCGGGGAGAAGAAATTTCGTATAAGCATCCAGTCAAAAATTACAACATACAATTTATACACAGCCATAATCTGTAAAACCAGAATATTATTTTGATAATAGCACAGTGGTTCTTAAACTTTTTGGAGGTACCGAATCCCACTAGCTTCATACACATTCACCGAACCCTTGTTAATAGTTTTACAGACAGCATTTGATAAAGTCCGATTGTGAATCATATGGGTTGGGTGTGTGTCTTGACCTCAGCCGAACACCTGAGACTGACTCGCCGAATTCCTGTATTAAGAACCATTGTTATAGTCTGTTATAGTCTCATTCTTTGGTATCTTATCTAAAAATGTACCAATACAGATCGTACCCATTTTATACTATACGTGGGAGGTAACAAGATGGCTTCTTGTTTTGTTATAGTATGTGATATAAGGTTTCCGAGGTCGAACACCCGGACAAATGATGCTCGTTACCCGAGGACAGTAACCCATATAGGAGAAAAAAAAACTCTGAAATCAAAGAGAAGTGAAGCCTCTTAATTGTTTGGATTAAGGATTAGGCTTCTGTACCAAATTTGGTAGCAAAACTAATGCTTAACGATGCATTATTATACTGTACGGAGTCCATATCATAGATAGCATGATAGCCTCTAGTTTTAATTAAAACTGAACCAAATAGTAAAATAATCCTGAGGCATCGGATGACATGATTTCCCCTGCGGATATCCCCCAATCTGTATCAGTTAACGCTAAACGCTGCCTGCAGTAAAAAATAAAATAATGAGCTCAGTCCAAAAGTCTTAGAACCGAGGGAAAATTTTAAAAAAATTCTACTCTGTTATTCATAGTTATTTCAGGTCCACATGTTTATTTCCCGAAGGTCTTGTTTTTTTTATGATCAACATTGAACTAAGCACTAAACACTACAGTGTACTGTCTTAGTTAAAGAAAATCAGCTCATGTATGGAAATAGGCGATTACTTAAAGGTATTTTTTTTATTTAATAGCATCATAAAATTCAGGTTTCAAATATTTTTAAATGACTAGTACTTGTAGCTAGTATTTGGCTTGGTGATACCTGAAATTTCAATAGTAACAGGTAGCAAATGTTTGCAGGGGCGTAGCGAGGGGGGGGGGGGCGTGGTTGCGAACCAGGTGACACCATTTAGGGGGGTGACACCAAGGCAAAAAATAGCAAAATATATAGAGAAAAACGATAATTCCACTTAATTAAGTTATTAATTCGAGTGTTGAATAGTCTTTTAAGATGTGCAAATCGAAAGTTGGAGGGGGGGGGGGGGGAGGGTGCAAATCAAAAATTGAAAGTTTGAAGAGTCGCTACGCCTCTGGGGGGAGTGACACCATTAAGTGCCGCACCGGGTGACACCCAACCTCGCTACGCCACTGAATGTTTGACACCTGTCATTTAAATAGTGCAGGTAGCTTTATGTCATCTGTCATCTAAACGAAACGAATACTTCAGTCCTAGCCTAATTAAGATACCAGGTTCGAGATGATTTATCGTAATTGACTTGAACTTACATTTGGCTTAATTGCGATGCTCTCGTGACATTTCGGCGAAGCAAATAAACGCTCACTTTGCGCGTTATATTATAACTAGCTGCATCCCGTGCTCCGCCACGGTAAATCTTTTTTAAATGTACCAACTTGGGAACAGAACAAAACTAAACACAACACAAACGAACGCAAAAAAAAAAACACAATCGCGCCCTTTCCGGTGATTTGCACCCCCCTCAAACCTTCGACTTGCACCCCCAAACCCCCCCCCCCCCCCCGCCCTAAAACTTTCGATTTCCACCCCCCCCCCCCTAGCAAATTTTCTCCAACCCGCTTATATTATAGATAATTGATCCACATATCTTAATTTCAAATTTTACAAGGTTTATTTCTCACTATAGACACGCCTATAGTGCCTGTATGTAGAGTTTTTAATGCGTGATTGACCACCGTGAAGTCAACAGGAGAACCAGAGTCACTTGACTTTCTCCAGCGGTTTAAATAAATTATCTAAAGCGTGTGAATTATGTCCGGCTATTCGTGAACTTGTTTAGAACTCTAAACACAGTGGGCCACAGTCAGATGTGGGCTGGCCCGCCGGTCTACCGGGGAAATTCCCGGTGGGCCTATTACTATTAGTGCTCTCACTTTGTTTTTTAAATTTGTCGCGTGAATTACCATCAAGCGAAGGATGATCATCAGGCTTTGATGGGGTGAAAAACTGCACAATGAAAATATAAATCTGGGGTTAGGGGCATAAAGTTTCCCAGGACTCCAGTCCACAATGGCTACAGTGCTTTATTCGCGCGACTATCTTTTTTAATTGTTTGTTGCTTTGTGTGGGTTTTTTCGTTTCGCTTTTTTGTTGGTGTTTATATTGGCGGTTAAACATTTAACATTACATTTATCCATATTTGCTGTCAAAATGTATTTACCGCTTGTGACTGTGTTTTAGGACAGGGGTAAAAACACGGAATTTCACTGGTATTAAAAAATATATATTTACAGTAGTGTTTAGTCGAAAATGTAATAAACAGAAACTAATAAGCTGCCAATGGAATCAAGAAGTACGAAGATTATATCAGTTAAATGCCCGACAGAATTACAGACATTTTTGTAAAATCGTAAACATGTTTCCGCGGTGGCAAGACAACTAAAAATACATTTTCTGTAGGTGGGTGTCGGACTGTTAGGGGTGGGGGTGGGTTTCGGACTGGTAAGGGCTAGGGGTGGGGTGTGGGGGGGGGGGTCGTACAGGGGGCTGGGGACAAATAACCACGAGGTTTCACTGATTTATTTCTTCTCAGTCTGGCAAACATTATCGATTTGAATCGTCAACATTCTGGCTCTCAACCACCCGGAGAAAAAAATCTAACGGCCACTACTTTGTCCGGTGAGCGCTTATAGAGCGGGGTGACCGGGCAGCTTATGCACATACGGGTCAAATATGTGTATTTTATGAAAGTTCAGCACGACAACTTACCAACTTTTAAAAAATAGATGTGTGTTCGTGCGTGCGAGTATGTGTTCTTGTGTATGTGTGTGTATGTGTGTGTCTGATTTCGAGAGTATGCATATGTGCGGGAGAGACAGAGAGGGAGAGAGAGAGAGTTGTTATATACGAAAAGCATTAATGTGATCTGAATAGTTTCTTATTCGATTCAATGAAAGTTTTAAAAAGGTAACTAATATCTAATTATAGTTCTGCTTTACCTCGGGTCTTTTATCTCGCTTATAGGAGTCTCAAAATATCACAAGTTGTACACATTTGCTTACACTGCATAAAGAGGGGAGACAAAAGCAACGCAACAAAGTTCACAGTGAAAATTCAGCTACCAAAACTGTTTAAGCAATATTAAATAAATCAGAAAATCAGGTGCATAATGTGTTTGTAATTGAATAAGAAATACGAAGCAGCCTATAATTTGGATTTTTTATGAACAAAATAGATATTAACTTACATTTTTTAGTATTATAACTTTTTTTAGTGGGAGTGGTAGAGAAAAGTAGTGTAAAACATCAACAACATAACACCCGTTGTTTTTATCCTCAACGGGCGAAACAACTAGTAGTACAAGTAACAAGTGAAACGTTTTTCATCTAAGTTTGAGTATTGAAATAAAAATAGGCCTACTTTTGAAATATGTAATTAAAATGTAAAAATATAAAAGTAGGATACTATTTTAATAAAGGCGGCCCCATATGTCTTGGCATAAAAGTGAAAAGATTATGAGATTATTTTTATTTTAAAAAATGCTACATTATTACTTTCTCGTATATACGAAGTATAGAGAAAGTATTGTAATCGTGCTCAAAAATCACTTGAAATTTTAACAATTTTCACCTTATTACACCTCAGTCCTTCATCACATCCGAAGTATAGAGGACTTATTTTAATCGGGCAAAAATGATCAATCCAGATTTATCAAAATTAAGAGGTTTTATGCGTAATCCATTCTGAAAAACTGGGCTTTGCAATTCTGTCCGTATGTTTGTCTGTCTGTCTGTCCGTGTGTAAACACGATAACTTGAGTACCGTTACAGCTAGGTTGATGAAATTTCATATATAAGTATTTTATCGAAATCGTAGATCCGTATCAACTTTTGAGCGATTTCCGATAACCGGAAGTAGTACTTTTTCTACTTTGAATTTTCAAAAGCCTATAACTTGAGTACTATTTCAGATAGATAAATGAAATTTCACATGTAAGTAAAAGATCTAATTCTCTACCTTCTTTTAAATTTTGAGTAATTTCCATTGACCGGAAGTAGTAATTTTCGCTACTTCCGATTTCTCAAAAAACTAATGTAAATTTTTAAAGTACTAATAATATTGCGCACTATTATGCACTTTTTTATTTGACGTTCACTTGGTGTGCAATTCTTTTGTCTACGAGATTTTATTCTATTTTTAAAACTTTAAGTATTTAAAATAGATTAAAAATCATGTCTATAGCCCGAGTTCCCATCCCCTGTTGTTTTATATAAGAATATTCGAGAAAGTTTAGGTGAGATCACTCCCGGTTTATTTTAATATAGATTGTACGCGTAATTAAAACGTGCCAAATTAAAAGTGCTTAAATATTAGCGTTGAAAACCAGAATCTTCGCACCTCTTTTAGCAGAAAAATGTGGAACAGGAAAGGTATCCTTAACTCCTATCAGACGATCATGTTGACGAGTTGAATGACTTTGTGATACTGTCGCTAAAAAGTCGTTCTGTCTACATTGTGTTTCACCACCCGTAAGAGTGCTCTAAGGGAGACAATCGGCTTTAATATGTCTAAGACTTTCATTCGGAACCTTTGAAAAAAAATGCTCTTTTTAACCGGCTATTTGTCTCAACCCTTATTAGCAGACAAAAATATAAATTAAGCTTATTAAATGTTTGATTCTTATTGAAACAAGTAAGAAAAAAAATCATTTTTTTTTCCAGTGCACTTTAATTATGTTAAAACAATATCTAAAACAAAATATTTCAATCTAATGACCACATTTCGGCTTCATTTACTCTAGGTCGAGATGACCGGATGATAATTCGGCCAGTCTGTTAGCGATTAACCTGGTTGTCAGGGACGGTTCCAGAAACGCGATTCGTCCAAGAGGAAGCTGGACAGTACATTAGCCCGAAGATCGCCTTGTGATAAGCATCAAATCCCCGGCACAATCTGATAGCGCTGATAAATCACGGCCGGGAGAGTCGGCCAGGAGCCTTCGTGTTCGGTCACATAAACACTGTCTGCTAGGATGATGTTTGTTTTGTTTTGCTCCAATATTCGACTACTATTTTGACCTTGCGTGTCTGTCTCCATTCACAATATATCAAATCGATTATTTTATTCTTAGCTTAAAAAGTGCCCGATATTACCCAAAGCGCCTAGATGTTTATTTTATTTAACTAGATTGTTATGAAATACCGGGACGGCGTGGTGGGGCGGTAGAGCGTACGACTGCAAACCCGAAGGCCCAACCAGTACTAATGAGACCTGACTCATATCAATGAAAGTAATGGCAGCTGGACATATGCCAAGGTCGCATTAAATTGGGACCTCTAGTTCCTCTAGTCGCACGGACCGCTAGGGTTTTTTACTTACATTAACAACGAAATGAAAAAAAATACATTTGCAATATCGATATACAGGGGTTATTTAAACCTCAATGCGGCTCCCTTAATCGAGAACTGCAAATAGGAGTAACTATAACATTAATTTCTAAAATGAGAATCGCCAGGGTGATTCTGATTACAGAATGTGAGAACCATCTTTTATCTTCGTACAGAAATATCTCACCTACCCTAGGGTATTGCGGTTGTAATTGGTTGCAACTAGACTATTATACAAAGATACATTTCATGACAAACACCGTAAAAAAATACAAGAATGAGGTTTTAAGAACAACAATTCTTCGGTCACTAGCCCAGAAGACAGACAAGAAAATGTAAAACTAAACGGTTCGGTGGATTGGAAAATCGTTTTCTTTATTGAGTTTAGAACTTTAGCGGCTGCTTTTCATTCGTGTCCTGGATTGCGTACCATCTCTAATTGTCTATCGCCACTTTACCCAACCCCCCCCCCCCCCCCTTCCCACCTCACACACAAATACAATTAGTGAGGACATTGGCCTGTCTGTATTATAATCGTACGGTTGACCATCGAATACATCACGATTTAATAAAAATGACTATGTGAAGTAGCTTATTTATTTTGTTAGAAATTACAATTTTTTAAGCCTGTAAGGAGCAGAGTTTCTTCCAGGCATCTCTTTTTACCGCCCCCCCCCCCCCCCCCGAACGAAATGAAATTTATATAATTTATATAGAAAATATATACTTTTAACAGTGTCCGGAAGAAACACTGGTAAGGAGTATCCTACCAGGATTCGTTGCCGTTTGTTTCGTGCACAATGAGGAGAGACTGCTGGGTCAGTTTCGATAGCCATTGGGTCCATCTGATTCCACCATAACTAATATCATCACTGCCCGTCAGCACTGGTTGGGTATATGGGGACGCCAAGCACAGATTTCTCGAGTCGTCTGGGCTAGGCCGCTCTTTAAATGTAGCCTATCGTGTATTGTCAGCGTAAAGTTCGTGTCGCTAGGTGCTTCTTGGTCGACCTCTTTTACTCTTTCCTTTGAGGTCCCCCTCCTTTGAGGCCCCACCTCATTCCCTACTACGGTTGGTGATTTGCGATTCGTGTGCCATATCTGACCCAATTTTTTCTTCCTGGTTTTTCTTCACAATAAGACTATCAGGTACTTTCCCAAAGGGTAATGTTGCTGATTGTATAGGCCCAGCGGACCTTATGATCCTTCTCAAGCAGCTGTTGATATAGGTCTGGACTTAACAATGGTGGTCTTCATCATCTGCCACATCTCACTTCAATATAACAACAGTGAACTCAGATTGTGGTTGAACACTCGCACATTGGTGGTCAAGGATCGCTCAAAAGTTCTTTAGACTGCCCTTTGCGATCCTTGATTAGACATCTGCAGCTGTACCACCCCCACTGATCGATGATCACGTGAGTCAATGAGGGAGCATCCGGTTACATTTTTTTTACAAATGTACGCTTTCAAATTACTTTTTAATAGAGTTAACAGAGTTAGTCGTAGAATTTGAACGTTACAATCTAGTGGAGAATAGTATCACTCCACAAGGGAAATTTACTCTAAACTACAGAGGCTAATGTTTAATCTAAAAATACACACATCAAAACCCAGTAGGAAAATTAGATTATTTGTTGACCTCGGTTTTATTTTAAAAACCGCCCACAAAAAAAAATATCGAAGAAAGTATCAGGTTTTCGTATTTCTTACTGAAAAGGGCTGCTGGATTTAGAAAAAACTGATGTGGCATCCAAAAAGTAGCACCTGTAACTGTGCTTCGTGATTATTCTTACATTTTCCTAATTGTCCCCCTTGTGCGATAAAAAATATCAATTATTTCCCCTGTATTCTTCATCAAATTGTAACATTACATTTAAGAAAAACGCATAAATCAATAAACAAACAAGGTTTTACAATTTTTTGTATTATGATCACAGTAGTCAAAATAGTTTCTTTTAATACCTTCATTTAAAAAGTTAAAACATGTTAATGAGAATCTTCATACTACACAAAATAGCTCTCACATTTTTCTATAGAAATAACATGTTGAAAAAGAATTGATTTACATCATTGTAGCTGTCACGCCACTGCCTTAAGTATTCAGGATTAACCAACAATGTAGCCCCATAAATTAGACAAAACTACTGCCCTAAGTATTCGGGTCAACTTCAGATTAGCAATTATTGTATCACCATAAATTTGCCAAAATCACTGCTTTAAGTATTCAGATTAGCCAATATATTCCCCATAAATTTGCCAAAATCACTGCTCTAAGTATTCAGATTAGCCAATATATTCCCCATAAATTTGCCAGAAATCACTGCTCTAAGTATTCAGATAGGCCAATATTGTATCCCCATAAATTTGCCAAAATCACTGCTCTAAGTATTCAGATTAGCCAATATTGTATCCCCATAAATTTGTCAAAATCACTGCTCTTAGTATTCAGGATAACAGAATTATGAAGCTTTTTAAATAAGCTAAATGGGAAGCAAGAAGTAGACCTTCATACCCTAGTAGAAAAGCAAATATGTGGCTAAAAAATCATATCATCATTTCTTGCTAGATTTAGCATTTGTTAGTTCAAATGTACCCAAACCACAGTTACAGTCTAGTAAGTCTAGTTATCAGACGGAGTAAGAATTTACAACAGGGAGCTTAGTGCAACAGATCAATTGACCTGCAACAAACAAAAATGTTTACACCATTACGTTTTGATCAAATAATTTCTCTTCAAAAAAAGTGTCATTTTTTTTTAGTTTCAACAACTGAAAACAAAGGCACGGATGAATACATTTGATTTATGGCATTTGAGATAGTTACCAACTTGTAATGAAGTAGAGAAAACAAGCCCCAAACTAAGCTACAACCAGAAGCTAAGAAATGATCAAAGAACATAAGCAATGATACAAAGAAAATTCATTACATACAATAGATAAACATCATTTAAAGAACATATCGTACCACCATATTCATTACAGGGATAGCACTTCTTTTTACAAACCAATTTTGGTTAAAATTTAGTGAATAAAAGGGATTAGTACTATTAGTATCTGTATAATATACATTCATAATTCATATATAGATATATTGATATAAATAAACAGTATCAACTCAATACTTAATGACAGATAACCAGCATGTAAAATTGTTTTAACATTTGTAGTCTGTGTAAATACGAGTAGGAAGGTTTAAAAAAATAATGTACCTAGAAATGTTGAACATAGTTAATACTTTGAGATTTAGCCCTGAAGTAGTTTAGACTTGAAGACGTAGCAACAAATCCCAACACTTCTGTTTTATCAAGACCTCCAGGACAAGAAGTTTTGCAACTGTCAACACTGGTCACTCTGGCCGGCTATAGATTTAACTAAACAATTTTCATCTGCATGGACTAGAGCTAAACTTATACATTTTAACATAAGCTCAACTAAAAAAAATTTAAGTTGGGTAACTTGACTCCAACAGAAGAAATTCATTATACTGAAGAAAAAAAAAAACAAGCACACTCATATCAAGTAAAATGTCTATAGTTATTTCAAATTTCACAGCCAAATAAAAAAAAAAATCAGTACCAAAGCCAAAAAAAAAATGTAATTAGAAAAAAAAATCAGGTTAAAAAAAGATACAAGTTTTACCTTTCCAATCTAAAAAAATGTAATCGCACTAGTTTGCAAATATCTTCCACCTCAAGTGACAAACAAAACAATGCATAGTTGTAAGAGAACTAACATTTCTAAACATTTTGTTCCACTGAAAATCTACTTCACCGCTACTTCCGCAAAAAGCAGTTTTACAAGCTAAAATATTTTTGTGACTACAATTAGTCCACTTAATTGGCTACATATTAAACTTGAAAATTTTAATTTGTGTACTGCTATACAGCACAAAAATGGGACAGAGTTTACAGACTACACCTAACAGGATGTCACAACAGTTTGGTAGACCAAAAATAAGAATTAAAGTGAAACAACTTTCACAGAAAATTACGGAATATTCACAATATAGGCCTACTAATAAAACTAGTTTTCATTTAAATCTATATTTTAAAAATATTTTTGAGACATAATTGCAGTTAAAATGATGAAAAAATGTAGTAAAGCTATTTGAACCGCAACATACAAATTTGAATATTTTTAATAATAATTAACTTTATTAATTTGAGATATTAGTTAGCACCTTATTACCCTCAACTACATCCAAAAAAAAATATATGCAGAACATCTTTTATAGATAAGAAAAAAATTCTTAGTGAGTGAGATAAATTGAGTTTAAACACATGATTTCACCCGGCAAAACAAAATGAACTCAATGATCCAGATGGATGAAATGAGAGAAAATTACACTGCAGAATCCTGATTAAATAAACTGGAAGCTTAGCTTTTAACATAATAATAACAGAATGTGCAAACAAATATATACAATGGTTTTTAATTTTTTATCTGTGCAATACTCAAAATTGAAAGAAAAAAAACAACTAAATGCTATTTCTGTCATGTTTTCCAATTCTTTTTTAAGGAAAATTTTTAAGCTCTAAATTAATTACACTTTATAGATAAAATAAAAGATTTCTTTCTTCTCTTCAATAAGTTTAGACTTGTAGTTGACACATCTGTAAAACAGAGATGACTAGGACTTATGAAGAGATTGCGCTAGGGAGACTTAGATGCATCAAAACTGCTCTACAAAATTATGCAACTGACAAAGTGAACAGTCATTTCAATTTTTAGTCAAATAAGTTGATTTATATGAGTACACTGATCCGGTTAGGGGCCTTAATAATATGCAGCCAACAATTGCATTATATGCCGCCTGTTTTATTGCAATACTTCTAAGTGTTGCAGATATAGTAAAATAAGCATATTATGACATAAATTTTCTCTACAAGATAATACTCAGATTGCATACATTTTCTGGTAATCAATGTAGACAATTAACAGTGTTTTATTTTATGTACAATAAATAATTCACAAAAATAAACGACTGGCTCAGAAAAATATTAACAAGTACGTTATGTCTTTATCAGCGTCACTGTTTGGTAATCTTTTAAACTTCGACAACGTAAATTTTAACATAAAAAGCGGTGGTCCCTGTTTACTAGTCATAGATTTACAATGCCTTACAGTTGTAATGAAAAGAAGCATTTTACTTTAACTATCAATTTTAAAATTCCTAAACAGCATAAAGAGTAATTTGTATGGTACCCTGTTTTTAATTCTTTTTTACAATTGTCTTTACCTAAATATCCTCCCTTTGCCAAAACTTGCACACAAAACAATTTAATTTTTTATGAATTTCTATTCATATTTTTACACAAGCATATATACAGCTAACTTTATTATGAATAATACACTTTTCATGCTCTTAGTACCAAACCATTTTTAAAGCATCACAATCAATTAATAATAGAGTTTCAAAAACAAATTATTCTCATTATGTACATAAAAACTTAAAATGGTCATCACAAAGAAAATAGTGGATATGGTTCTGAAATTAACAATTGAACGGTGACTTATCAGTTATACAACAGTCAACAAATATTCTAAGTTCTTATCTCAAGATGAAACTATACAGTAATAGTATATTCCAATAGCTAATTCACTAAGACAGGCTTTATAGACATATTCTCGCCAAAGTTTAATAAGATTCAACAGATTCACACACACCCATGTAATCAACATTATCCGTGTATAACATCACTCATCCACTTCATCACTGTATGTCAGGTGTACAACAGCATCCTTGTCATCTTCTCGCGGCACTTGTAAGTAATGTTTTTTATTTGCCCAGCATAAATAACCATATTGTCGTGAATAGTAGATTAAAAATAATATGGATGAGATAACAAATGTAGAGAAAAACAAAACCAAGACTAAGACTAAAATACTCTCTATACCAGAGTCCTTTATATCCTTCTTACAGACATTGCCAACCAAAGAGTAGCCCACAAGACACGACCGACAGTTGGCACTTGATGTGTCGCACTCTCTGCAGCTGCCATGGCATGGCAGACAGGAGTTGGTGCCTGATGGAAACAAGAAATTTTTCATTAAACCAGTGAGGAGATAGTTAGCATTCAGAGGGTTAAATGTGAAACTGGACAATGTAAATGCATGCATGACAACCCAGAAAATCAATGTTTAAGGCATGCAAGGAACAAAATGCACAACAATAAAAATCACAACAACAGAACTTAGATTTCTAATTATAATTATACTTCCATGCAGTCTAAAGTTATAAGTTTTATACATGCTGTAATTATAAAACATGCAAATCATCGTTAAGACACATTTCAATAATAATATGCAAATCTACAAAACACTACATCAGGGTATATGAATACAAGTTTTACTAACCTAATCTACTTACAACTATTTACTACTCCATGCAACCAACTGAACTCTCAGTCAAATGGTTCATTATATATAGAATGTTTATTGAGTATTAAAACAGCGCTAAAACAGATCACAATACTTTCACAAGAAAATATCTATTGTGCAGAAATGAAAGATCAAATTTAAACATAAAACTAAGACATCGAAATCTAAACAAGAAAAACAGAATTTTGGATATGGAACATAAGAAATAGTTCCCAAAAATGTGTTAGTTTTATAACAGTGAAGCAATATACAATAAAAATAGAAGTCAAATAAATGTATCATAATTTTTAACTAACAAACAGAAATAAAGAAAAAACGCTTCAAGGTGGTATTTTGCTAAAAGCATTTATATGAAGAGTATTTTTTGTTAGTTAATCTTTCAAGCCCCATTTAAAATACTGTTAGGTTTTTTAGGTGTTAAAAAAAGTGAAAACTAAGTATATATAAATATATGTAAAACAAATACAGAGGTAGCTTCTAAATGAAATTCTTTTGTTCTTTAACAATTTACAATATGGAATGTTGATGTAATTAAAATAATTGATGTTAAACAAAAATTGATGTTATAGAAATTGTAAGTAGACGATGGAATGCAACATTTGTTTGATAGGCTCCTGCATTTAGTTCAGTACTTAAATAACTCAGCATAAACACAAAATATACAATTGCTATTTTTTGCAACCTGAGTTAATACAGTCTAAAACAATGAATAAAAGCATTCAGTAAAACATAAATAAGGGAGTGCACTGCAAAGCGTGATTCAGGCAGTAGAAAATAAAAAACATAAAATTGGAAGAACTAATTTAGTGCTGGATCTACTGTTAACTCTTTTGCTGCATGACAAGCATGTCTCGTTAGTTATAGATTTCTAATCCCATAAGCAGATGATGAGTATGTCTCAACGTGAATACAACCGTTTTATTATACTGTAATTATACTGTATGTTATATTATACTGTATGTAATATTATTGTGAAATATACTTATAATAATAATAAACATTTATTATGCAAATAATAGTTGCTTTTCTTCAAATTTTGTCTTTATATGTTTGGAAAAAAATAGTAACCTGCATAGATATAAATTTTTTAGTTGTACCGTAACATGCTAATTAGTTGAATTAAATGTTTAAAAATTAATTCCTTGATAAAAAATGAATCCCTTGATAAAAAATGAATTCCTTGAGGCAAGACAAGATGAACTTTAACAGCAGCAAATGGGTTTAACATGAGAAAATTAATGAAAAAATGTTTTTTAGAAAACATTAAAATGTAATTTCTTCCCAGAATAGACAAAATGTAAAACAGAAAGTACCACAAATTTACGTGCACCTTTCAATGCTAAAAGGTAAATAGAGTAATTCACAATGAGAAAATATTTTCCATCATTTTTGTTTTAAGAATAATGCAAAGCACTATTTGTATATCTTAGCTTTGACTGTGTTTTTAAAAAATTCAATCAAAAAATTGAAAAAATTTGTTTTCGTCTATTATATGAAACTCTGATCTAACTTATTTTGTTTAAAAGTTTTAAAAAATCTTAAGCAATAGTAAAGATGAAGAAAGAATCCTCCATTAGATTGTTGAACCTACTGTAAGCCTGCTTGTACTGTTATTTATACAGTACTAGCTCTTTATATTAGCTCCCCTATCCAAATGGTTAGTAGTTCCCCTTAACCATTTTAGCCAATAAAGCCCCAGTGGCAAATTGGCAAAAAAAACTTTTCATTACTTTATATTCTGCATTAATCTACAAACAAAAGTATAGAAAAACTACTTATTAAAACCAAAGCAGCTGTCAAAACACTGACTACACATTTGAATAAGATCTGAGGTGAGGTATGGATTCTGTGGGAGATCTGAGCCTTCAGAGAAATCCAGAAATCTGGCGGCTCTTTGTGTTTTACAAACTTCAGGCATGAAGTTGCACAGAGATGTTTTATAATCTAACTCATGGCTTGACTTTTTCAACTGCTCAAAATACAATTCCATCTGAGCGTTGAGGTGGTTATAAAATATATCTGGGTACGGACTCAAAAAATCAAAGTTTTGGTGGTTATACGAATGTGAAGGTGGGTTAGGGTTATTGTAATGGTAAGATGGACTATCAACAGGGTACATGTTGACAATGCTGTTACAACAAGAAAAATAGAGGCTGTGCAATTTCTTACTGAGGAAGAACCCAGGCAGGCAGTCAGAGGAGCAGATCCACTGGTCTAGCTTGAGCTTGTCCTTCTGTAGCTGGTGGCCCAGGGGGCAGGAAAGGCAGTTGGTCAGCATGGGACCGTTGCAGGTGGAGCAGCTGATCTCACAAGGCAGGCACATCTCTAGGGACGTGTAGTAGCCGTCAGGGCATGAGGGCACACACACACTGGGGGGGTTAAACAGAGAGCTTTAAATACAGACAAATTATCACACCCATAGACTGATGAGAACATTGTCGGAACTTTGTACCAGACAAATTATCATACCCATAGACTGGTCAGAACATTGTCAGAACTTTGTACCAGACAAATTATCATACCCATAGACTGATGAGAACATTGTAGGAACTTTGTACCAGACAAATTATCAGACCCATAGACTGATGAGAACATTGTAGGAACTTTGTACCAGACAAATTATCATACCCATAGACTGATGAGAACATTGTAGGAACTTTGTACCAGACAAATTATCATACCCATAGACTGATGAGAACATTGTAGGAACTTTGTACCAGGAGCAGCACAGTAATAAAAAAGGAGATCAGTAAAATGTTAAGTTCTTATTTTTTTTAAACTTGTAATATATTCATACAATTTGTAGTAAGATACAAAAGTGGAAATGTATGAACATTTGGGCTTGGGTAATAAAATCATATAATTTTATGTAAACAAAAAAATCTTTAGCCTACACTGACACCAGATTAAAAAACTAACATCACAATGCTCAAAAGCTGAAGCTCATTTCAAAAAGAATTCAACCTTAGTTTAATAAGTTGACGTCAATGACAAAATCTACAATAAAAAACTGTCTACTGACCTGGTTGGGCCAATACGAAAATGCTTGCATTTAAGACAATCATGAGCCTCAGGACCAGAGCAGAAGCCATCACATTCTTCATGGCATCGTATGGGCTGGTTTACCTGTCATACGCACAAATATACAATTCATGCTCAAATACCCTTTAAAATGTACATGTTTTCTAATGTGCAATGATGGAAAAACCAAAATATAGTTAACAAAGTTTAACATAAAATAATTGTAAAAATATATTAAACTGCTGAAGTGCACAAAACTTAATAGTGCTAACCTATGGGATGAGCCAGTGTAAAGCAATTTTTAATAAGTCATAACATGGTATAATGAGATAGAAACAGATCACTTTTTAGCACCTGGGGAAGACTTGATTCAAAATCTACCACCCCCATTTACAAACGATTGTTAATTAAATACAAACTAAATCTCCACAGATTCACCCCACCTATGCCACTACCGCAGTGATTAGGGTATACTAATTTAGAACAAAGGTTCCCAAACTTTTTAGAGTGGTGAACCCTTTTACTTTTTTGTATACAGAGTATAGAGAAAGTATTGTTATCATGCAGAAAAACTCAATGAAATTTTAAGTTTTTACAGATTTACACCTCCCTACTATATTGTGTAAGGAATATAATGGATGCATTTAAATTGGGCAAAAATCAAAATTGAGCTTTTGACAAATTTTGACGTTTTATAAACCCCCAGAGCCGGAAAAATCAGTTTTGCCACCCTGTCCCTCTGTGTGTGTCTGTATACACAATAACTGGAGTGTCATTTCAATTATTTTGACCAAATTTTATATGACTTAAGTACCATTAAAGTAAGTTAGATAAAATTCCACATAAAAGTATAAGATTGTATGCACATGTTTCTATCAACTTTTGAACATTTTCCAGTAATCAGAAATGGTACTTTATTTCCGTGGAAACACGAAAACTTGAGAACTGTTTCAGTTACGTAGACAAAAATTCAAATACAAGCATAAGAGCTTGTACTAAGATTACTTTCAGTTTTTAGAAACTTCCAATATCCTGAAGTGGTACTTTATTTCTAATTTCTAGAAATACTAAAATAATAAATAACATGACAACTGTTTAAGTCAGCTACATTAAATTTCATACATAGATATCTGATCTTATTAGCCTGTTTCTTTCAAATTTTGAGTGATTCCCAATGACCGGAAGTAGTACTTTACACTATTTCTAATTTCTCAAAAAGGTAATAAATATTTACTTTTGAAAGTAGTACTTTTTGGCTCTATTATACTCACACTATTTGTGTTCATTAGTTGTTGAATTCTTTTTTTCAGCGCAATGCTATTCTGTTTAAAATAATTTTAGTAATTAAAAAGTTAATCAATAAAGCAGGAGTAATCTCCCTTAATCTTTCTTGTATATTACATTTTTTAAATAAAACAGAGTTGTGTTTAAGAAAGAATTGTGCACCAAATGAACATAAACAACGTGTGTATAATAGAGTGGAAAATTAGTGCTTTATAAAAGAAACATTGAGTGATTTTTAAAATGTTAATTGAACTTGTAATTCCGCCACATTTTATGTCACAATAATTGTCATCGAGCCTAGAAATCGGTCCGATGGAAGTGATATTTTTGTCAGAAATAGGGAATAATGTAAGGGAATAATGTAAGGGAATAATGTAATGTAATACTTCAGTTCACCACCAATCAATCAAAATTTGAGCGAATCAAGAGAATAAGATTTTATGCCTATGTTTAAAATTTCGTCTTGAGTTCGAAACAGTTAAATGAAACAGTACTCAATTTATCAGCATTTTAGAAACCGGAAATAGAGTAAAATATCACTTTGGGTCATGGGAGTAGAGTAAGAACGACATCTGGTTACTGGAACTTGCTTTAAGTTTATACAGAACTACAAATTAAATATAATATTAATAAATGAAATTTTGTCAACATAACTAGTTCTCAAGCTATCATGTTTACAGACACACAGACAGACAAAATTGCAAAACTAACTTTGTCTGACTCAGGGAAGTGTAAGATGTTAAGATGTATCAAAATATTGATTTTGATTTTTTGCACATAACAATACTTTCTCTATACTTTGTATTCAAGAAAGTAAAAACAATTTTATAGTCCTGTAAGTGCCACCCCTACTATTATATGAAAATACATATTTATATATGTGGGCAGAAAACCCACCATCACCCCTCACTGGGTGGAATACAATTTAGAATACAATGCAAAATGGCTTTCATTAATTCACTCTTGATAATTCTCCTTGAACAGTGGCTCAATAATTGTTTACACCAGCGCTCAAGCTAACCAAATACTGACAGAAAAATAGTAGGTTTCATGTAGAGTCTACTTACATTTGTGGTTGTGAACTCTTTACTTGAAGGCATCTGTGTACTTGGTGGGGCCTGTTTACCTGTTTCATTCTTCAGGTGGACAGGCTGCTCTTTGGTACCATGCAACACTAGAGACCAGCCCAGCAGGGTACCTGTATATGATGCAACAAAACTAATTACAGCATCAATACACTTTGGTATATTAGTCAGTAACTATTGTCAATGATTTTACTTTGTTGCTGTATATTAAAGACTGCATTTCAACCAATTAATAATAGAAAAGACATGAACCTTTCAATAACTACTTGTTAGCCCATTTTTTCATTTCGTTTGTGAGAAGATTTTGTGAATAGAACAAATATTACCCTAAATGTTTTATCCCAGTCCAATGTGAATTAAAAAAAACGCTTAAGACTACCACAAAACAAAAGTTTTAAACAGGCAGAGCACATCTCCTTTAGCACTATAATATTCATCATCTTCAATTCCCAGTAATTACACACCGCGAGGGTATGATGACAACATACAAAACTCACCTCCTTTAGAACTATAATATTCATCATCTTCAATTCCCAGTAACCACACACCACGTGGGTATGATGGACAAGACAACAGACAGAACTCACCTCCTTTAGAACTATAAGATTCAGCATCTTCAATCTCCAGAAACCACACACCACGTGGGTATGATGGACAAGACAACAGACAGAACTCACCTCCTTTAGAACTATAAGATTCAGCATCTTCAATCTCCAGTAACCACACACCACGTGGGTATGATGACAACAGACAGAACTCACCTCCTTTAGAACTATAAGATTCAGCATCTTCAATCTCCAGTAACCACACACCACGTGGGTATGATGGACAAGACAACAGACAGAACTCACCTCCTTTAGAACTATAAGATTCAGCATCTTCAATCTCCAGAAACCACACACCACGTGGGTATGATGGACAAGACAACAGACAGAACTCACCTCCTTTAGAACTATAAGATTCAGCATCTTCAATCTCCAGTAACCACACACCACGTGGGTATGATGACAACAGACAGAACTCACCTCCTTTAGAACTATAAGATTCAGCATCTTCAATCTCCAGTAACCACACACCACGTGGGTATGATGGACAAGACAACAGACAGAACTCACCTCCTTTAGAACTATAAGATTCAGCATCTTCAATCTCCAGTAACCACACACCACGTGGGTTCTCCCCCCAGAAGTGAACTGACAGGAACGGCCAGTCATCAAAACCCCCAGGGTTGGCATCATTGGGCCTGTGGGGTAGCAGCATTGACCTTGTGCCCATGGGGGAGGTCAGGTAGATGATGACGCTGCCCCTGACGTCATATGTGAGGGAGATCTTGGCCTGTACGTGCTCCAGATAGTTCACTTCTGTAGGTGTGCCCTTGCAGCCGTCAACATGGATCTCACTCTTGAATTTGTTGTGGGACATCAAGGCACTTTAACAATGTCAGAGAGAAGAATGTGAACCAGGTTAAGTCAGAGAATATTAAATTTCAACTAAATTTGTACAGCACATTGTTTTTTATTTTAGATTAATAAATAACAAATCGGTATAAAAACTATTACTGTATTAGACCAAATTTTTTTTAAAAAGAAATTATTTTGTCATTTAATAGATAGTAAGTGTACATAAATAGGTGTATATAAAACAATAAAGCCTAAGATAATTACTGGCCAAACCATAAAAAAAATATTGAAAAGTCAACTTGTTTTGGTGATTTTTTTCCTTAACTGAAAATTTTTTTTAAAAATGTGTTTATTAAAAATAATACATCTACAGTAACAATTAGATGAACAACAAGACATACACATTATGCACATCGGATTCAGTCAAACATTCCTGCTTTTCTGGCACATTGATCCATAACAAAGACAACTTGACCATTTCTAGGGCATCCATCAGACCATATCCATAACGCAGGCTCACTGAAATTTAGAAAGCCTCTAGTTAAGTATATGGGGTTTGGTGTATTAGAAATCAATCAATAAAATTTTGAAAATTGAGAAACTGGCTGATTCTATGACCATCATAAGCCCACTGTCATATGTATTTTGTATGAATGGTGCTAGTATAAGAGTGGTAACCCAATAACATTCTACAAGCCTGACATACAACTCCTTGACAAGGAGATAATTGAGAGAAAAGAACTCGTCTACTTCTGTAATGATTTACAGACTATGTTGCTTTTATAAATATTATGAGACCTAAAACAGTGGTATCTTCCAGTTACATTTGAATTGATTTATGTGAATAAACAATGCTTAATTTTACAAGTTATACTGTATGTAAATATATCATGGTGACTCGACCTTTTCTACCCACTCCATTGGTCACCCATTGTCCATCTCTGATTGGGTCAGGTCTGGCTGTCATGAGTGTGATGTACTGAACATCCCTCCATGTCAGGTCTTTGCTGATGAGAGGAATAAATTCAATTTTTCATGGCTTCAATTTTTTTTATATTCAATACAAAAATATTACTTTTAAAAATTTTTAAAGATGAATTACATCTATATATCAAAAACAACACTAACTAAACAGATTTTGTAATAGGAAATCAAATCCAATAAAAAAAAAACCTCTGAAGAAATAAACTGTGTAATATAAACAACAATTGATGCAAGTAGTTTTCTATTTGAAATTACTTTGCTACCAATTTAGTTAGCTTCAACAGCTTAGTATATGTTGCCCATAGCTGCTTTTGTTTCCTGCCTTTTCTGCTAGGTAGTCTACAATTTCATATGCTTGACATGGGTCCTCAACAATACTCTCCCATTTTGTCCAGTCCCCAGCTGTTAATTTTGCAGTCTCCCAAGACATCCCTGCTGTCTCCAGTTCTTCAAGAATTATCCACCTCCAAGTCTGTCTTTCTTCCACCTTCTGTCATGTATCATCTGTAATCCAGAGCTTCCTGTTGGGCACTTTTCTTACAAGCACTTCTTTGCAGGCTTGCTTAAATATTTCTACTGAATCAAAATCTTTTTGAAAAGCGCTGACATAGCTCTGGGGCTAACTGGGGCACACAAGCCCTTCCACCACTTCAAGACGGTGTGCCATCAGGATGGAATTTCACAATCAGTCAGTTTCAAATGTTTTTCTAAAATGATGTTGGAAGGGATCTGCTTTTTTAAATTGTCGTAACTTTTCTTTCAAATTTTGTTCTTAACAACCATGTTGATGAAATATGATCAGCTGTCATGAACTTACCACCTCTGTTGTTGATGTTTTGTAAACAAACGATACTGATAAACTGATAACAGGATTAAATATTTCTGAAAGTTTCTCTGGAAGCCGCAATAAACTTGCAACAATAAAAACCTACAAAAAAATAAACATGAGACTTACTTGGCCTCTAAGATCAAAGCTACCATCCCTGCAGCAAGAGGAGCTGAAGCTGATGTTCCAGTGTGGGTGATTGTACATTTTTCATGCAGGTCTGTGGAGGCCTGGAAGTGGATCAATAACATTAATGGAAGCCACTTTGTTCATGATCAATTAATAATAAATGGCACACAATAAAAAACATTATGAAATTATTTTTAATTTACATTATAAAAAAGACATCAGGTAGGTTGATAATAATTACAAGCATTTCTAATGAGTTAGTGTTTTAAACTTTTATGCATTATTGCTGTGCATTACAAGAGTGTTTTCAAGTTAAGTTTTTATTAGAAACTGGCAATAACTACTGCTTGTCCAAAAAAGCTCAAAGACTACAACAATGGCTACGTTTCAAACCACTAGCAAAGACCCAATATTATTGAAGTTTTAAAAACATAGGATATTTGTACCACCAATATCAAGACGAAACCTATGTATAAACCAGCTTACAATCTGCTTCTCATTGAATCCCCCACTGCTGTAGGTGGTGGCTAGGGTAGATGAGCACTCCTCTAGGTACCAGGGTTTGACTCCATTCTCTGATGTACTGCTGATGGACAAGGTGTAGATACTGTTGGCATAGCCATCACAGTTACAGGAGTCCTGAGCACTGCCTCCATTTCCAGAGGCCCACACAAATATTGACCCCTTACCATCTCTGCCCTGAAACATATTTATTCAAATTTTAAATTAAGGTGTTCATATAAATCTTTAAACTTAATCACACAATAAATTGTACATATTTGACAAAATGTTATTATTGGCTATTGGTACATGATGTGTTTGTATTGAATTAAATTCTACCTTATTATAATACTCTATAATTTGTGAATTCAATATTAGCTAAAATTGTGGCTTTCACATCAGACTTGAAAAACTAAACTTGTTTAGTTATGTGATAACATTGATGTATGCTCTTCAAAACAAAACCGCTTACATGTAAGATACCATTGATGAATGCACTTTTGGCCAGCTTGCCAGGACCATCAACAACTTTACCATCATCATCAGGCCCCCAGCTAGCTGAGTAGATATCCACATGGCTGCGATTAAAGCTCAGGGATGCTGCTTCTACTGCATCATAGACCTCACCATCTAACATTCTCACTCCTGTAAACAAGTCAATGCATATTTTATTTTACACATATTTTATATGTTTCATTAAAGCTCAGGGATGCTGCTTCTACTGCATCATAGAACTCGCCATCTAACATTCTCACTCCTGTAAACAAGTCAATGCACATTTTATTTTACACATATGTTTCATTAAAGCTCAGGGATGCTGCTTCTACTGCATCATAGACCTCACCATCTTCTCACTCCTGTAAACAAGTCAATGCATATTTTATTTTCACATTCTCACTCGTGTAAACAAGTCAGAGCATTTTTTTTTTTATTTTATTCTATAAACATAATCTTTATAGCCAACTTTATCATGAAAAGTAATAGTGTTAAAATAGAGAGGTTTTATCTGTGTATGTGGCAACACACCAATCAACAGCCATAGACAGGGACATTAAATCCTGCAAATAGGGATGGATAGGGCATACCCTGAGAAGGGCAGAGGACAATATCGTAAAGAAAGCTGTAGACTGGATTACCAGAGGAAGAGGAAAGTTGGCCGGCTAAGGAAATCCCCGAGAAGGACCGCAGAAAATGAGACAAGGTCTGTCAGGCTTACATGGGCGCAATATAAAGAGAGTCGCTAAAAACAGAGTCCGATGGAGAAGTATGACTGCAGCCTTTTGCTCCCCAGGGGCAATGAAGTATATCTGCATATAACAAACAATGACTGATATAATCATAATCTATACCCAATAGACACAGCTGTTTTCTATACTTTAAGAGTACTCAGGTACAAATCTTGAAAATAAAATTTCTCAAATCACTGTTAAAAAAAAAATTTCAAGTATCTGTTTAAAGCAACAGAAAATCATTTTTTTTAACTAAATGTATTAAACAGTTCTGAGCAAACTTACCCCCTATCCTAGAATGCGGTGCTATACCAATAGTACAGTGTGTATTGTTGGCCTCAGCCGACACCTCCCCTGCACATCTGGTTCCATGCCTGAATATCAGAATAATTATAATACAAGGGTACAGTATGTCATAATTAACACAAAGATTAAAAATAAATTACTCCATCTACTCTTCTTCTTCTTTGTTTTTAATTTTAGTGTTGGAAGGAATCCCCTCCAACACAATTAAGTATACTTGTCAACTGGTTATGTGCCGTTGAGGCCATTGACTCTGATTTCAGCCTGCTTTTCTTTTTGGATTTTTTTTGTCCAACCAAGAACTACAAGGCAGCAGTTGTTTGATTTTGGAGCTATCTCTCCTAGAAGAGTGGCTGCCCCAACTAATGAGCCTCATCTGCAAGAGGGTTCGAACTCGAGACTTTTTGGTTTAGCAACCATGAGCTTTACCAACTTGACCACACCGACTCCTACCCAACCTACTACAAACCACCTATATATATATATATATATATATATATATATATATATATATATATATATATATTATATATATATATATATATATATATATATATATATATATATATATATATATATATATATATATATATATATATATATATATATATATATTGCTAGAACATTGATTCTTTAACAAAAAATACAAATGTGTGTTCTCCTTACCTGTTTTCATTAGAGGGATCATATCTTGGCATGGGATCACTGTCATGGTCATTTACATCGTAACTTGCATAGGGGTCCTAGATTACATTAGTAAACAATATCAGTACATAATACATGACATATTTTGTTATGATACTTTCCTAATGAGACTTCACCAAACAAGGTTTTAGCAGCTGATGTGAAAACACAAAATAATATTATATAACATCTGGCACCAATGATACATTTCTCTACCAATAAAACAACTTTCATAAATGAGAAATTTTTAAAGTTCAATTTTAAAAAATGAATCCATCACTCAAGGCCAATTTTTTTTTAAATAACTGAAGGATTACAGGGAATGGGAAAAATAAAAATTAATGGTTTCAAAAGACAGATTAGCAAAATTATTGCATTAAATTTTTAACCCAAGTAAAAAAGATTAAAAAACTATTTCCCTTTAATATAGATTTCTTTTCCATGGCCAAATCTCTGACTTGATGAAAATAACCTTGTATAGAAGAACAGGCTAATCTGACCTAATTAGATGCCTGTATGTCTGATTAAACAGGTGATCAAGGCTCGTTACCTGTCATGTTCTCTGTGATTACCTTAAGCAAGCAACCATGATTTCTACATGAATAAGTTAGCAAAAGGTAGGCTACAAATCCAGGACATAACTATTGAGGAAATAGATTATGTTTTTTTTATTTGATTTAAAAAACAATATTTATCATTTGAATTTCTCATTAGTTGTTTTTTATTTTCAATGTAAACTTGAGGTAAAAAAACATAAATATTTCAACTACTATTTTGAAAAAAAAAAAATACCATGGAGGTACAACCAATGAAAAATTATGAAGGAGGGAATTCTTTCAATGACTTAAAATTTGCAATTTAATGTAGGTTAGTATATACTTTTAACTTCTTGTAGATAAATTTAATATTACGTTGTGAACTTGTAGTAAACTTTTGAGCAATGCACCATCACTGAAATAAAAATTCTTGGCTCTGCTATCCTCTTACACATAAAAGGAGAGATTAAGATTAGATGATGGGCTAGCTGTATATTGCATAAGGTCACTTTAAACTATGTTTCCAGAGGGATATAGTTTTTACTTTAACTTAGCTGTAGCAGTATTTTTTATGTTTTTCCACATTTCTGTGAAGCTTTTTATGCCTCCGCTAGTGCTAGTAAGCTATGTCTCCCAATTTTGAAAATTACTTCAGTGAACAATGCATTTTTAACACACTGCTAGTTTTAACATTTAAGTCAATACAACAACTACAAAGAATTCCAATTTCTAAACACCACTTCCAAAACTTGAATCATACTAGAAAAAGACTTACATAATTTTTCACCAAGTCCGGGTGTGTTCTCTCCAAGCCATCGTCCAGTATAGTGACCACGATACCTTTTCCTGTATAGCCCAGCTTCCAGGCTTCCAGCACATTCATATCATTGCCACCATAAGCTCCCCTATTCTGATACAAGAGTGAAAACATTGCATAAGTTACATAGTTTACACACATTCATTTGATAACACTTACACTTAATGCGACTATTCTTCATTTAAGAAATTTAATTTAATAATCTTTAATGTTTCATACAAGAAAATATTCACTAAAAACAGGAGTTGTACTTTAAATTTTGCTTTAATTTTTACACCTAACCATATTTTCATAAATATTTTCCTTGATGTTTGAATATAATAAATTAGTAAACAATGGAAAATGCTTTAAAATAAAAAGAGCTTGTTTGCTTATCCGTCCAGCATGTTACTGACCACAGCATGCACTTTACACGCAATATGGTAGAAATTAATGAACAATTTACATCTTGCTATGAAAAAAAAAGCTTTACAAAATGGTAATTAAACAGGTCATAACCATAATGGCTAACTGAAATAAGACACCTGTTTTCATCAACAGCAGCTGTTCTCCATACAAACACCCCCCCCCCCCCCCACATACACACACCCTAGAGACAAACTAAACATGTTTACACATTATATCTGTCAATAGCAAGTTAGGTGTTGCTCTAAACAGATCTGTTTGCTAACTTTTAATATCAACATAAGCCCTGGGAATAATTGAGTGTAACATTATAAGAGCAAACACAATAAAAAACTACTGCACTAATGTTTGGGATGAGCTAGCAGCATCAGATAGCGCTTAAATCAATAACAGTCACATACATCCATAAACTGCACCCATCTAAAGTAATAAAATGATCACATACATCCATAAACTGCACCCATCTAAAGTAATAAAATGATCACATACATCCATAAACTGCACCAATCTAAAGTAATAAAATGATCACATACATCCATAAACTGCACCCATCTAAAGTAATAAAATGATCACATACATCCATAAACTGCACCCATCTAAAGTAATAAAATGATCACATACATCCATAAACAGCACAATCTAAAGTAATAAAATGATCACATACATCCATAAACAGCACAATCTAAAGTAATAAAATGATCACATACATCCATAAACAGCACAATCTAAAGCAATAAAATGATCACATACATCTATAAACAGCACAATCTAAAGCAATCAAATGGTCACATGCAACCATAAACAGCACAATCTAAAGCAATCAAATGGTCACATACATCCATAAACACCATCCATCTAAAGTAATAAAATAGTCACATAAAACCATACACAACCCCAACCTAAAGTAATAAAATTGTCACATACAACCATAAACAACATAGACCCAACAGTCCTTTAAAATAATAACCTAGGCACATACATCCTTAAGCAGTCGATAAGTTTAATAATAAAGTCACACACTTCAGCCTTAAGTACTGACTCACCAGGTACCACTGGTTCTTCCAGTTAGGATCTGTCACACTCATCTGTTCCGCAACCTCTCGTGGGTGGAAATCTCTTTTCTTGCGGGACTTTGCAACCTGCTGTTCCACCCAGTTTACCTGGAAAGAAAACAAATAGGTCACCTGATTAACGAAATTCATGTCTTAAATTGTGTCAACCTTCTAGTACAGATATTCCTGCAGCATGGAAGTAGAACACCATCAGCCTAAACCACAGCTAAAGGTGGTTTAAACACCATTTATCACAACCTTAATGGTGTCAACCTTCTAGTACAAATCTTGCTGCAGCATTTAAGTAGAACACCATGAGCCTAAACCACAGCTAAAGGTGGTTTAAACACCATTTATCACAACCTTAATGGTGTCAACCTTCTAGTACAAATCTTGCTGCAGCATTTAAGTAGAACACCATGAGCCTAAACCACAGCTAAAGGTGGTTTAAACACCATTTTTTCACAACCTTAATGGTGTCAACCTTCTAGTACAAATCTTGCTGCAGCATTTAAGTAGAACACCATGAGCCTAAACCACAGCTAAAGGTGGTTTAAACACCATTTATCACAACCTTAATGGTGTCAACCTTCTAGTACAAATCTTGCTGCAGCATTTAAGTAGAACACCATCAGCCTAAACCACAGCTAAAGGTGGTTTAAACACCATGAGAATATATCCACACAGGCTGGCCCAGTGTTTTATTTAAGAAGTTTTAGAATAGGCAGGACCAAAAAAAATTTCCAAGATTGTTGTAAGAATATTATAAGGGGTATTGCAAAATTTCATTACGTCATCAATTTTTCATAACACAACTTCAATGTTGATTATAGATTTTTTTTGTAAATGAAAAGATAATTTTTTTTTTAAAAAGATGATTCCAGATGATTACATGAAAGGTAATTAAAAATGATCTAATGAAAATCTGATGAAATGAAGGGGAAAATGAGATAGGAGAATGAATCCCAGATCATCTTCTGATGATAGAGCTTTGGTAATGTGTGGGTCTCCATAGAGAAAAAGATGGATCCCACTCAATCATTGTCAGGTCATAATTGAGAAATGTGTGGGTATGTAGCAATTGAAAAATGTATAGGTCCCCATTAAGAAATGTATAGGTCCCCATTAAGAAATGTGAAGGTCCCCATTAAGAAATGTATAGGTCCCTGTTAAGAAATGTGTAGGTCCCCATTAAGAAATGTATAGGTCCCTATAAAGAAATGTGTAGGTCCCCTAGAGAAATGTGTATGTATGTGCCCATTGAGAAGCAGGCAGGTCGCCACGGCATGACTAGAACAATGGGAGCCTTGTGCTACGTGTCAATGCGTGAATCTCATGGCTTGTCTGGCTTTGCTTAGGAGGAAATGGGAAGTTCTTATCTACTGGGCGATACGGCGAGTTTATTTTTAAATGTATATAAATACTGAGGTGTGCTTATGTAATGTAGGCCTAAAAACTCGCAGCCAGTGTAAGAAAGAGTTGGATTTCCCTAAAACAAAATCAAAATGGAAATGCAGGATATACGGTATGTAAAACTAATTTATACGGGTTGCTGAAAAAATGATCTATCATAAAAACTGACAGGCATAATTAGAATACGAACAGCTAGTTTGGAAAAAGAAAACACGAAGTTGTCATAGTTACTGGACGTGTAAGGGAAAAGCGGGGAGGGTTGAATTCGGTACAGTAAGACGAAAGGTTCGGCGACAATGCACTTCCCTGTGTAAACATCTGTGCGGGGTAGGGAAGAGGCTGTACATTAGCGGTGGGAGTAATCCAGCCCATGCAGTTATTCTTTTTTTCTAGTGCTGTAAAACTTCTAATGTATTTTTTTATAGCACAGTAAATAAACCGCCCAAGGCGACGAAATGTGTAGTTGCGCCTCAAAATTAGCAGTCGTGTTAGCCCATCTCCCCCCCCCTACGCACACATATACCTGACACATACAGTGAATAGGCCGCCATCTGATACACCAAGAAATGAACACCCACCAAGTACAATACAACAGATACGCTGGCTGTAGGCCAATCTATATTATCCAAATGCAGCTCATCAGTCATCCGACACAATCACACATAATGGGAGAGAATACACAATTTGTTACAAGATTTTGATCAGTCAGTTCTTTACGAGTTCTGAAAAAATCGACATTAAATCATGGGTAATCGATTCTCGTTCGCTAATCAATTAGCGATAGTAAATGCTTCTTTACACATATTTATGATAGCCACGTGGTAAGGCCAGCAAATTAACTCATAATATGCTGCTAATGTTGATTACACTACAGTGTCTAGCCAAGAAAATGTTTTGCTTTGACCTCCTGTGGGTTTGTTTGTTTGTTTCTGTTTGTTTTTGTTTGTTTGTTTTTTGTTGTTTTTTTGTGGACACTTTAAAAGACTTTACAAAGATTATATTAACACGGCTAGCATTGGAATTAATTAACATAAGTCGAATTGACTGGTCAGTACCGCTAGTAAATGAATTAAGTACAGCAACTAGATAACTAACTCTGGCAACCCACAGGGACTGACTGTCGCAAACATTTTACTTTCTTCACTTCCATGTACCAGCCTACATTAGCATTATTTAAACAGTATAAATAACCAGCGTAAATACATACGAAACACAGACACACACGTATGTGTGAGTTGTCATGTTTAAAAACTACTTCAGGTTTTGAAGAGATTTAAAAAAATAAAAAAATAAAAACATCTGAACTTTGCCGGGGGAATTCCATAAATGATAGTGCTTACATCAGCAGCTGAAAAGAATTGCTAATGTAATCTTCAAATGGGGGGAAATCTGCTTAAATGAGATAATGAGATTTGAAAATGCAGAGAAAATACATCATTAATCAAGATGTGTCAATAGAATAAAACGTGGGTTCAGCTTGTACGAAGCATTATGAAATCATGCTGTGCATAGAAAATGGCCACGACATTAAATGAGTTGTTTGCTTTTTAATGATGGAATTATTTTTTTTTTTTAAACTGAATGATATGCCCTGAGCGAGTACAAGTGAACGTATCCGAAACAAATGATACATCAAAGTTCATATATTCTAATGAAAGGTTATTTACAGCATAGGTGTTTACTTGTGGTGGTTTTCAACATCGCAATACAGAAAAAGGTGAAAACAAGGTGTTGAATACCAACATGTAAAGTATCAACTCAATAACACAACCCGACTCACACATCAAGTCAACAGGTGTTACGATAACGAGTTCTATTTGTCAACAGATCTGGCTGCTATTGTCACACGCCAGCGTACAATTGTTCACATTTCTATTCTGTGCTCGGTCAATCGATGGTTGGAGTAGCATGTTAAGCGCCTGACCTGGTACGTCATGAGGCAATGATCTGATGACGCCAATCAGATGTTCAGTGGGCCGGTAAATACAACAACATCAAATGCGGCCATGCGGCAAGGAACGTATGTTGTCAATGTTTCAAACACAAAATTCTCATGTATCAGACACCTTTTCTACAGGCTAACCAAGCACTAATGAATGAGTATGATGTCAGCGTTTAAAGCACACAAAAAACCAGTGGACATAGCTAAGACAGGTCATTCAAACACTAAGGATAAATGCCGTCAGTGTTTAAATTACATTATTCCCAGGTAGTAGACGTAGTTAAGACAGGTCATACAAACACTAGGAGCATGTGATGTCAGCGTTTTAAACATAAAATTCCAGGTAGCAGACATAATTAAGACAGGTCATTCAATCACCAAGGATATATGCTGCCTGTGTTAAAAACAAATAAATTCCCAACTAGCAAACAAAATTAAAATAAGCCGCCGCAACATAGGAACATGCACAGTCGCCGTAATAAAAACAAAATTCCACTAAGTACAAGACACTATTTCCACAGGCCAACCAAAGATGCACATGTGACGTTAGTGTTTAAAAATATCCACCAGCAGTAGACATAGCTTAGACAAAACAACCAAACACAGGGACGTGACAAATTTTTGTACAGGTACCTGTTGACCCATTCCCCAGTTACGAAACAATGGTGTAGTAATGGGTCAGAGTCATGAAAGGTCAAGGTCAGAATGTTTTCACCGCTGGTCGGTTAACACGGAAGCTTGAATTTCTGCTAGTTACGGTTAGGTTTATCAGTAATTGGATAACCAGCTCTTAGGTTTCCACCTCCGTACAAGTGCCATAACCTCTATACAAGACCACTAACAGCCCAAAGGTCGGAAAAATAAAAACAAAAATCCAATTACGCCAGTCGGTTTTAAATTATTTACTTTTTTTAAATTGGATTTCTGCTCTAGGAGAAACTTCTGCAGAATTCAAATGTCAAGAAATTTTCGCGTGCAAGAACTAAAAACACTCGTCAGGATTTCGAAATAAAGATAAAAGGGAAAAAAGCTATAATTATGGATGATAACTAAAAACAAAAGTGAAAAATAACATTTCTACAATATTCGTCAAATAAAAAATATTTTAAATCGAACATTTAATTATTTTACTCAAAAATGTAATTTTCCATCACATTGAAAGTTGTTTTTTAAGCTTGTCATACTTCAATGTCAGGATATGTGTTAAGAGACTACATCCTTTATGATTTGAGATCATTATTTTATCAAAGCAACCCACATACGTAGCCTGGAAGTTACATAGTTGTTATAGAATGTTTTGGGGAGTTAAAATAGTATTCATACAGGGGTATTTTGGTAATCTAGTATTCTGCAGCTTATTTGGATATTTTCCCCAATAGATATAATAACTGAGCGAATGGACGATCACAAGGTAAATTAAAATAAGGTACAAATGTTAAAGGACCAGCCTGAAATGAAACATATTTAGCGCTGACGTTTCGCGAGACATACAAATCGCACAGAGACAACCAACGAGTTTATCTACGTCAGCTAACCCACTTCTAATCAATGGAAGCCGGAAGTGACGGGTAAGTGAGTTACTACAATGTTAACAGCTTTCATCGACCACGTGCCACGTGGGAGTCCACTAGAGGTCAGCTGGACAATACTAAATGCCCACACAATAGCCCGAGAAAAGGTTAAGCGAGAGAACAATGATAGCATTGTCTTGTCAAACGTATGTCATCTTGTGTTGCGACGATACGGTTATCTCTTGGGTTTTTATTCAGAGAAACAATTAGGTGACATTTAAATTTAAGTACGGTGGTATACGGACTAAGAGCTATGGCTACTATATCCCATAACCATATCAATCATTAACCCCAGGGACCGATTGTCGGACACAGTAACACACCCACCTCCCTCCCCGCCACAAGAACAGACGTCTAGAGGACTATCATAAGCTCGGTCTTATGCTGGGCTTCTGTATTATTGTTTTACATTGTATGCTTCAATCTTCGGCATGTTTAATAGTAATATGCCGGTGATGGCAGGGCCTGTATTTTTATTTTTTTATTTTTTTGGGCCTGTTTTACTGAATTGTAGATAGTCGAAGCTAAGAAAATACATACATTTACAGCTTTACAGGCTGAATTAACTATTTTCTACAGCGCAAATACCGTTTGGGCCGACCCGTTACTTGTCAGTATTAAAAAAGAATGATAATTTTGTTTTATTAAGTAACATCTCTGACCCTACGGTTCATAAGTGGTGGAGATGGGGGTGGAGCGATTTTCCATTAAAGCAAATCAGAAAGATTTTTACCGCATTGGTAGGTAGAGAAATCCTGTTACTCGTAGAGGAGAAACCAACTGCGCAAATATAAAATGTCAGCATAAGTTTAAACATTCATGTCGATGTTAATACACGACACGCATTATTCCGAATAGTTATGTTTTAAATTATACGGGACGGGTAAGAGGAGGGAAGAGCAGTAAGAAAAAGTCACTTGGGTATAAGCTGCTAGGAAGAAGACACAATCCAACGGAGAGAAAAACACTATAACCAGTATAAAAAATACTAGCTCCTTTGAACTTGTAAGTTAGTAATCGATAAGTTATCGATTCCACAGGTAGGTGTATTGTTAAACCTATCACACGTCAACGAGTTGAACTAAGTTGTTGTTATGTAAAACACGACCAACGGTAGTGACCTTAGAAAACTGACGACAAAATTAGATATTTAAAACTTTGTATTTTACTGTTGGTCTCTGGGGGCTGTTGGAGAATTACAAAATTTGACGACAAAGTGAGAATTTTAAGACCGTATTACTGTTAGTCTCTGGGGTCTGTTAGAGAGACGGGAAGAGAAAAAGTAAAGAAAAGAAATGTATCATGGGATTATTTTTATCAAGAAAGAGATGATTAACTTAAGTTATTTTTAACGGGATATGAAGGCCAACATTATGATGAATGACAGCATGCCGGAACGAATTTATTTCAACCTGTTCTAAACAATTCAGCTGGTCGTGGTATTTAATTAACACTGTAGGTGTCCCCACTCGGACAAGTATTGATCTGGACAAACATATTTCCCTACAAACAATCTAAAGCCCACTAGCAACTGTAGGTGTCCACACTCGGACATGTATTGATCTGGACAAACATATTTCCCTACAAACAATCTAAAGCCCACTAGCAACTGTAGGTGTCCACACTCGGACACGTATTGATCTGGACAAACATATTTCCCTACAAACAATCTAAAGCCCACTAGCAACTGTAGGTGTCCACACTAGGACACGTATTGATCTGGACAAACATATTTCCCTACAAACAATCTAAAGCCCACTAGCAACTGTAAGTGTCCACATTCGGACACGTATTGATCTGGACAAACATATTTCCCTACAAACAATCTAAAGCCCACTAGCAACTGTAAGTGTCCACATTCGGACACGTATTGATCTGGACAAACATATTTCCCTACAATCTAAAGCCCACTAGCAACTGAAGGTGTCCCCACTCGGACACGTATTGATCTAGACAAACATATTTCCCTACAAACAATCTAAAGCCCACTAGCAACTGTAAGTGTCCACATTCGGACACGTATTGATCTAGACCAGGGGTCTCCAAACTTTTCAGTCCGAGGGCCGCATTAACTATCAAATTTCAGTTCGGGGGCCAGTTTCTTGCAGGCATGTCTTTGATTTTTCTGGGCAAAGTTCTTGAGCCATCACCAACAAAGGTTTTTTCCGTGAACAAAAAGATCTCCGCGGGCCGGATGAGAGGACATCGCGGGCCGCATCCGGCCCGCGGGCCGTAGTTTGGAGACCCCTGATCTAGACAAACATATTTCCCTACAAACAATCTAAAGCCCACTAGCAACTGTAGGTGTCCACACTCGGACACGTATTGATCTGGACAAACATATTTCCCTACAAACAATCTAAAGCCCACTAGCAACTGTAGGTGTCCACACTCGGACATGTATTGATCTGGACAAACATATTTCCCTACAAACAATCTAAAGCCCACTAGCAACTGTAGGTGTCCACACTCGGACATGTATTGATCTGGACAAACATATTTCCCTACAAACAATCTAAAGCCCACTAGCAACTGTAGGTGTCCACACTCGGACATGTATTGATCTGGACAAACATATTTCCCTACAATCTAAAGCCCACTAGCAACTGTAGGTGTCCCCACTCGGACATGTATTGATCTGGACAAACATATTTCCCTACAAACAATCTAAAGCCCACTAGCAACTGTATGTTTCCACACTCGGACACGTATTGATCTGGACAAACATATTTCCCTACAAACAATCTAAAGCCCACTAGCAACTGTAGGTGTCCCCACTCGGACACGTATTGATCTGGACAAACATATTTCCCTACAAACAATCTAAAGCCCACTAGCAACTGTAGGTGTCCACACTCGGACACGTATTGATCTGGACAAACATATTTCCCTACAAACAATCTAAAGCCCACTAGCAACTGTAAGTGTCTACACTCGGCGGACATGTATTGATCTGGACAAACATATTTCCCTACAAACAATCTAAAGCCCACTAGCAACTGTAGGTGTCCCCAGTCGGACACGTATTGATCTAGACAAACATATTTTCCTACAAACAATCTAAAGCCCACTAGCAACTGTAGGTGTCCACACTCGGACATGTATTGATCTGGACAAACATATTTCCCTACAAACAATCCAAAGCCCACTAGCAACTGTAGGTGTCCACACTAGGACACGTATTGATCTGGACAAACATATTTCCCTACAAACTATCTAAAGCCCACTAGCAACTGTAGGTGTCCACATTCGGACACGTATTGATCTAGACAAACATATTTCCCTACAATCTAAAGCCCACTAGCAACTGTAGGTGTCCACACTCGGACACGTATTGATCTGGACAAACATATTTCCCTACAAACAATCTAAAGCCCACTAGCAACTGTAGGTGTCCCCACTCGGACATGTATTGATCTAGACAAACATATTTCCCTACAAACAATCTAAAGCCCACTAGCAACTGTAGGTGTCCACACTCGGACATGTATTGATCTGGACAAACATATTTCCCTACAAACAATCTAAAGCCCACTAGCAACTGTAGGTGTCCACACTCGGACATGTATTGATCTAGACAAACATATTTCCCTACAAACAATCTAAAGCCCACTAGCAACTGTATGTTTCCACACTCGGACACGTATTGATCTGGACAAACATATTTCCCTACAAACAATCTAAAGCCCACTAGCAACTGTATGTTTCCACACTCGGACACGTATTGATCTGGACAAACATATTTCCCTACAAACAATCTAAAGCCCACTAGCAACTGTAGGTGTCCACACTAGGACACGTATTGATCTGGACAAACATATTTCCCTACAAACAATCTAAAGCCCACTAGCAACTGTGTCTACACTCGGCGGACATGTATTGATCTGGACAAACATATTTCCCTACAAACAATCTAAAGCCCACTAGCAACTGTAGGTGTCCCCAGTCGGACACGTATTGATCTAGACAAACATATTTTCCTACAAACAATCTAAAGCCCACTAGCAACTGTAGGTGTCCACACTCGGACATGTATTGATCTGGACAAACATATTTCCCTACAAACAATCTAAAGCCCACTAGCAACTGTAGGTGTCCACACTAGGACACGTATTGATCTAGACAAACATATTTCCCAACAATCTAAAGCCCACTACAACTGTAGGTGTCCACACTCGGACACGTATTGATCTAGACAAACATATTTCCCTACAAACAATCTAAAGCCCACTAGCAACTGAAGGTGTCCACACTCGGACACGTATTGATCTAGACAAACATATTTCCCTACAAACAATCTAAAGCCCACTAGCAACTGTAGGTGTCCACACTAGGACACGTATTGATCTGGACAAACATATTTCCCTACAAACAATCTAAAGCCCACTAGCAACATCCCGGCGGAGCCTGGGCTCTATGTATGAGAAGATCGAGTTTACCTCAATCATTATGCTTGACGTGGCTCCTGGAGGAATTTTCATGCTTCAGCACACAAAATAACGATAAAAATATTTGCCTTACCGAACTTTCGATCGAAAATTTCCTAGATTTATCACAGGATGGACCACTTATATTCATCATTAGATCATGACAGAAATTAGACAGGTCTTTGATTTAAAGGCTCAAATTTTACGTTCAGAGAAAGAAACTTTTTTTCTTTTATATCGTTCGAGATAACAAGCATAGAGATGTTAGAAATTAGCTATAAATGTAGGGTGCGAGTTTTATTTGAAGTATAGATGAGTTAATGTATAGACCAGATTGTGAAGGACTAAACTTTACGAATGCGGTCAGCTGGGTAAATGCCAAGTGGGCATATCCATGACTACGATGTATTATTTCCATCATCATACAAAGTATAATAAATAATTTACTTTCTTTTCACAATATTTTTAAACATACAAATATACAATATCAATAATAAAATGGAGTTATCCAGCTCTAAGGTGTAGTGGGAGAACATTATTGTGTAGCAAGCAGATCGTAATTCTACTTGTACTCCATTGTGTTTTTATATAGTAGGTCATCGGTCACTTGGACATCGCCGAGTTGGCAACCGCCCAGTTGTCTAGTACCCAAATATACAGGAAACAGACCACTCGTCTTCCGGCTCTTTCTATTCCAGTTCACAAAATGGACAGATGTGCTGCCCACTTCTCGACTGGACAAAAATTGCTAGTCTTTAAAAGGCAGTTTATTCGTGTAATAAAAAAGCTTTCTTTTCGTTCTTTGTCCAAACAGGGAATAGCTCCGAAAAGGGTATGCTAGATTAGGATTATCGTGCTAATCCCGTAGCATGGCTGTCCAGAAAAATCTCACATAAGCCAACTCTGCTATTCCTTTGACAGTTGATAAGAGCAGACGTTGCCTGCCTTAAGATGCCCTGGGCAAGTATGATGCTTGTTTACACAAGAGAACGGCTGGTCCAGATGTTTGTCAAAAATCGTATGCTACAGGCTTCTGACAAGGTAAAGTTGTATTCAACATGTTAGTTACACGGCAGTCAAAGTTGACCTCCAATAGTCGACATTTGCATCATTTTATGGAGTCTCTTTAAAAAAAAAAAAACCCCAAGGTGGGAAAATTGGAGAATGTAGACTAAAACCAATAACAAACTAGAGCAATATTAAAATGTGTGGACATAGAAACAAGACATAATATTAACGGCTATTTAAAAAAATACTCATGAACTTTTGTCAAAAATAACACACACACAGCAGCCGAGTTGGCCACGCCATTATGCAAAGCCTTGATTAGGTATCAAATTCCAGATAGTCGCCAATATTTTTACCTTCAGTATCAGAAAGGACGAGGAGAAATCTAAATGGAATATCGATCTGATTGGTCTTGGTCGGGGGGTAGGCATGCGATGCATAAAAATGGTAACATTACGATGGGACGGCTTTGTTTATTCGAATAAAAATGGCGTCACAAAGTGGGACACTGAGGTCAACAATCCTGAGAGTAGAAAGTTTGTGAGACCAGCTAATGTTGAGAGTAACGATGTACTTCTCAAGTGGAGTAGATAGGGGGTAAAGGTGTGCCTATAATGGGTGAAAAGAACTGTATTCAACACTAATTTCCTAACGATCAGTCATTTGTAGAAAGTGAGATCTGCTGATGTTAAGTTCCATGTCGTACCTGACAGTCGTTGGGGCAAGTGAAGTAAAGACAACTGTTACTGTGAAGTCTGCGTATAAAGGGCTAGAGTGGTTAACATTAATCCCACCCGACTTTACTTTCCATAACGTGTCAGGTACTCATCAGAGCTAGATGGGCTCGGGGAGGTCAACGGACCCGAACCCAGATTCGAACTCGAGACTTTCGGATTAGGAGTCGTATGATCTACCATTCGACCACACCATCCCATACCTGCTACTGTAGAAAGTAGCAATGACGTCAATATGCTGTAGGAAGTAAAGGTGTGTTCCCTTCTAGTGAAAACAGGCCGTAATGCTAGATGTAAGATGTTACATACCTGACTGTGAGAATTTAAGATGTCGTGGTGGTACTGCGATGATTCAGCTGATCTTCTGCTGCGGTGTGGTATTTCAAACAAATAATGATCTGTAAGGCTACCGATCTGGTGAGAAAAAAATCGTTTAAATAGCTCATTAGCTTAAAACACAGTAAACATACGCTTAAATAGGGATATATTATTTGTTGTGTAGGAAACACAGAAGAAAAAATAAATTGTGTAGAACAAGGGATAATCTGTATTATAGGGCAAAGAAAAAAAAACGACATCTTAAATATAATACGCTTGACATCTTTCAGAGCCTCAAACAATAAATAAACATGGTAAGTAATACTTATTTGAATTTCACTAAAATGTCTTTTTTACAAAGACAAAACTTTGTAAGAAGAATGTTTTCTTGGTTGTTTTTTTTTTTTTTTTTTGGTAAGAAGAAGGTACATTTTTAGAAGTTGATATACTTGTTAGTATAGTTAGTATGTAACCACCCACCTACCTCACCTATCATTCCCCCCCCCCCCCCAACACAATGACATCTGACACAAAAACTGCTCCGCCAGCAAGATGCAGGAGCCGCACTGTTTCATTCATGAGCAGTTCACATCAAAATCTACCACTCCAGCCCCTCCACTTGAGGTCTGGGTCACCGAGCACGAGTTGAGCAGAGTGCCAATCACCGGAACATCAACGAGACGGCAGGTAGATGAGACGTGAAACACGCAGCTTCTAATCTACCATTAGGTCAAAAAGCATCAGCCTCTTCCACGCCATAGAACAGCTGCTCCGCCTCTATCAGAACTTCTACCTAATTGTAATTAGCAAACTATATCGGTTGTTTTTTTTTTTTTATATTTAGAACAGGGATTCAACAACTATGTCGTTACAGTGTCAAAAGATGGCAAAGGTTTTATTTTCAAAAAACAAATGAAATAGTGAAGAAATGTTGTAATAGCTTTCTCAAGACGCCCACATTTAAGTACCACTAGAAGGGATAGTCAAAAGTTTGATGTGTGAAATTTAAACACAAAAAAAAAGATAAGTTCTAACGTGAACTCTTTCAACCACTGAAAGTACTGTATTCTTAATGGTGTATGTCTTCGGTCTAAGCGCTCCCATTAATATCTATTCGTCGTAATACATCAAACGGCAAGAATAAACAGCTGGTTTTTACAGTTCAATCCCATCAACCAGATGTACACACCACTGGGAAGATGGACGCTTCATGTTACACGGCGTATAGAAGGGTTGCATATTGCAATCTGGTGTAAATCACACGGGGTGTTTTATTATATGATACACTCAATATTTTCTCTATCATTAGAATTGCATATATAAAAGATGAAACCCTACATTATTCCAATAATTGTTATCCCCGTTGTGTAATTAATACGGTATTAATGTACAACACACAAATATAAACTATGCAGTTTTTAATCATATAGCTAATGACTATCCTAACATCGTGAAAGCCAGAAATCTGAATGAGAACATAATGATTCGTAGCCAAGCTTTAATTTGCCTTTAACGTTTGAATTGTTTAAGACTCGTATTATGTGTCCTGGACGGAATAACTACATTGTATAACCTAACGCAAATAATCACACAGTTGCCCTAGCCTATAGAACCACACTGCTATCTGCCCTAGCCTATAGAACCACACTATATCTGCCCTAGCCTATAGAACCACAGTATATCTGCCCTAGCCTATAGAACCACTATATCTGCCCTAGCCTATAGAACCACAGTATATCTGCCCTAGCCTATAGAACCACACTGCTATCTTCCCTAGCCTATAGAACCACACTGCTATCTGCCCTAGCCTATAGAACCACACTACTATCTGCCCTAGCCTATAGAACCACATTATCTGCCCTATGCTATAGAACCACACTGCTATCTTCCCTAGCCTATAGAACCACAGTATATCTGCCCTAGCCTATAGAACCACACTACTATCTGCCCTAGCCTATAGAACCACATTATATCTGCCCTAGCCTATAGAATCACATCGCTATCTGCCCTAGCCTATAGAACCACACTATATCTGCCCTAGCCTATAGAATCACATCGCTATCTGCCCTAGCCTATAGAACCACATTATATCTACCCTAGCCTATAGAACCACATTATATCTGCCCTGGGCTATAGAACAACATATCTGCCCTAGCCTATAGAACCACATTATATCTGCCCTGGCCTATAGAGCCACATTATATTTGCCCTGGGCTATAGAACAACATATCTGCCCTAGCCTATAGAACCACATTATATCTGCCCTAGACTATAGAACCACATGCTATCTGCCCTAGCCTATAGAACCACATGCTATCTGCCCTAGCCTATAGAACCACATTAAATCTGCCCTAGCCTATAGAACCACATGCTATCTGCCCTAGCCTATAGAACCACATGCTATCTGCCCTAGCCTATAAAACCACATGCTATCTGCCCTAGCCTATATAACCACACTATCTGCCCTAGCCTATAGAACCACATTAAATCTGCCCTGGCCTATAGAACCACATTATATCTGCCCTAGCCTATAGAACCACATTATATCTGCCCTAGTCTATAGAACCACATTATATCTGCCCTGGCCTATAGAACCACACTGCTATCTGCCCTAGTCTATAGAACCACACTGCTATCTGCCCTAGTCTATAGAACCACATTCTATCTTCCCTAACCTATAGAACCACATTATATCTGCCCTGGCCTATAGAACCACACTATATCTGCCCTAGCCTATAGAATCACATTGCTATCTTCCCTAGCCTATAGAACCACACTGCTATCTGCCCTAGTCTATAAAACCACACTGCTATCTGTCCTAGCCTATAAAACCACACTTCCATCTGCCCTAGTCTATAGAACCACATTATATCTGCCCTAGCCTATAGAACCACATTATGTCTGCCCTGGCCTATAGAACCACATGCTTTCTGCCCTAGCCTATAGAACCACATGCTTTCTGCCCTAGTCTATAGAACCACACTGCTATCTGCCCTAGCCTATAGAACATTATATCTGCCCTAGCCTATAGAACCACATGCTATCTGCCCTAGCCGTAGATCTTCTTGACGTGCCTACGTCCGCTAAAATCTCCAGGGATACATGTGTTTTTTTTTAATCTGACATAATAGAAAGGCTTGACATAGAAGGATGACGTTCTGCCATAATCTACGGTTTTAAAAGCAATCATTTCCTCTGTGCTGCAGGAATTAACAGACCCCGGCGATTTTAATTAAAAGCTTACCGAAATCTCTCATTTAATAACATACTACCTAGGAGTGTAACGTTGCAGTAACGTCACGTGTAATATGTTAAGATTTGAGCCCGCTAATTTTTGGATCTAATGTTTAATTCTTGTTTGTACCGGGCTTCTAACAATACGTGTATGATAAGCAGCGAAGTTTTACTATAACATGAAGAAATCGCCTTTTCAAAAATTGATTTTTAAACAAAGGATTCTAGAGAAAAGTTTAGAACTTGGGATGGTTGTGATTTAAAAAGTGAAATTTTTTCATGAATTTTGTTCAACAAAAGCGCGATATTAAGTTAAAATATAGATATAAAAATTACTCAAAATTTGATAGAAGGTAGAGAATTAGATATTTTACTTACATGTGAAATTTCATTTATTTATCTGAAATAGTACTCAAGTTATAGGCTTTTGAAAAATTCAAAGTAGAAAAAGTACCACTTCCGGCTACCGGAAATCGCTCAAAAGTTGATCAGGATCTACGATTTTGATAAAATACTTAGTTATGAAATTTCATCAGCCTAGCTGTAAGGGAACTCAAGTTATCGTGTTTACACACAGACAGACAGACACACAGACAGACAGACACACAGACATACGGACAAGATTGCAAAATTATGTTTTACCGTATCAGTGAGGTGTAAAACGTCGAGATTTATAAAAATCTCGATTTTTTTTTTTGCACGATTACACTTCGTATATACGAGAAAGTAAAAATACTTAACATATTTTCATGCATCATTTTGACTATCCTATTATAGAGCCGTACATATTTGTTTCCAATAACTAAATGGGGTTCAATATGAAATCAGATCTCGGGCTTTAGAATTAATTTTACTGAAACTGAAACTAGTTCTATATCGACACAGATTATATGAAAGCAAGCACGACGGTTGATGAATCAAATAACGACCAGCTATCTTCAGTAAAATATATAACCAAGGTTCATCCGTCAGACTAAATATTATGCCTAAAAGATTTAACTACAGCATTGAATATATTTGGATGAGATCCCTCCAGCAATACAGTCTATTCCCCTGTCATAGATTCCGCCTAAGATGTGCCCTTATGAAAACAACGCGTATTTACTTGAATGATCTGCATGTAAAATGAGCTATAATACGAAAATTACATAATCAAGGAAACTGGAATAATCTCATATTTGATGTTTTTTTTATTTCCTTTTTTTTTTATCAAAGCAGGTGTCACGATATATATGAGTAGAATTAATGCAATGGCTATGGAATATATTTTAACTAAATTGTATAACCCAATTTTAATCCATTTTACACAAGGCATGAACTAGGTAGAATTTTTTTTTAACATTATCAGTTTTACAAAATACAAGTAGTATATTAAACACACTAAATATAGGAGTTGAACTAGATTCCCTTCATATTAGGAGATAAATAACAGCTAAATCTAGTTATAAAACTATATTTATGTAGTCTAGCCAAAGTCTCGTCTTGATACGTGTATATTTCAAATCACTACAGGGATTCCGTTAAAAAAAAACACCCAATCGAAACCAACGACTCAACATCACGAATGGCCAATGTTAATGTTTAATGTCCCCAAACTTGACAACTCCCCCCCCCCCACATTGACGTGTGTCTCGTGTAACAAGAGCCCCCGTGTACACCATATAATTAGTGTCGTAGACAACTGTGAACCTCCCTGTCTCCCCCCACCCCCACCCCGCTACCAGCACAGACATCACGTGAGAGCATGCCATTAAAGTCGACGTATCACACAGTTAATCGGGTCGGTGCATGTTTACGTAGGAGCATCAGGAAATTACCATTTATTTGGTTTCCAGCACCAGCTCCAACTTTGTATCAAGTTGACTGTCGGTGTCCACCGTGATTTACTGCATTCGATCTCTCTAACATTCAGCCTCATCTTCTAACCAGGTTATTCACCCTTATGTCTGGCAACACCCGACATAAATGGAGTTGGTGTCCATGTTGCAAGCCCCAAGATGCAACCAGTTTTGCTCTTGGGCATTAGGTCACACTGGTTCATTGCTTGATCATTGCGTATAGCTCAACATAAACGTGTTTAGTTACCCTGTTGTGTTGTTCGACAAAAACGTGTTTAGTTACCCTGTTGTATAGTTCAACATAAACGTGTTTAGTTACCCTGTTATATTGATCAACACCAACGTGTTTAGTTACCCTGTGGTATTGTTCAACATAAGTGTGTTTAGTTACCCAGTACGTACTTGTTCAAAACAAACATTCACATGGCACTCTCATCTCTCTGCATCAGTTTACCAGTTACTGCTTAACCTTTTCTTAATTATATTTTTAAGGGCGACCGAAGATTTAAATTACCGTTGAGCCTATGTTTTCAAGTATGACGCGATTAATTAATTATTTACGCAAACTGTTATTTACTTTGTTATTTATGTCAGGCTGTAATTAAACCCGTAGAACAAGCAAATGTGGATTGGGAGAACAACACAAGATGTAAGAGCTATATAATAACTATCATTTACGGCTTACAAAGATCTTTCTATCTATATGATTTTTAAAAAAAACTATCATTTAACATCGTTAAGGCTTTGAAACATAAGTATTAGTATATAATAATAGATAGATGGAAACGTATCACACAAAAACATAAAAGCCTATTCTCCAATATTCTCTCATTTTTGTTTAACATTTCCGAGGCAAGAAAAAGCCATTACCTTGATTGTTTCAAGCAAACAATGACAATCATAACGTATAAATGCCTGACAGCGGTTTGTACTTCGAAAAACTCTAAACCTATTATTACATCGATCTTCTGGATAACAGGTGTATACTATGTAAAACGATGTGATGTCAACCTAGTATCTATCCATTCTATTCTACTATGTCAAGAATGACAAAACAAGACATTACAAGGCAAGCCAGAACCCTGATAATAAAAAAATAGAAAGCACATTGAGAAAACGACCAGTGAGGGGAAAATAGCTTTGAGACGTGATAATTACTTCGTGTATAATTTAAATCTGGACTGGTCAATGAAAGGGTTTTGTCCTACAGTGACAAGAGTAAGGATTGTTTATATAGAATCTATACAAGAAAAAGACGTTTTTATTTATCAGATTTCAGTTCTTGACGTAAATGTTTTTTTTTATTGTTTTTTAATTTATTTATTTTATTGTTTTAACAAATATAAATTGTATCTTCAACTGTGTGAAAGTTCAGGGATTGGTCTTTTTAAATAGAAAAGCAGATGGCCGTTAGATGGCACCTACATTTACTATTCAAATGTGTTACTTGAAGACCTGTTAGCACAGACCCCGCTTGTGACAAAAAGACGTTGGCAGGTCAACTATATCTCTAGAGCATTCAGGTGATCTTAGATTAGAATAATTGGCCAGTCCGGCTAAGCCATCGTAAAAAAAAATTCGATACTTGTTTCAAGTAATTGATTAGCTCAACGATTAGGGGGAGAGAATTTCCTGGCAGCCGATTTTATCTATTCCTTGAGAGTCGTTACAAAAACTTCTGGAAGCAATGCATCAAAATTTGAATGTTTAAACTACATCTGCCATTGTTAGCGCGACGGGCACGCTCTCATTTGATCCTAATTATATGTTATGCGTTCGTGCCAAGTTTGTAAGAATCGTTATATTAAAAAATTTAACTAATTGCCTTACATAATTGTATTTATAAAAAAAAAACCAAGACACGCACTTGTAACAAAGCGTTCAGATGGAAAGACGTTTGGTTTTGGTTTCATGTCTGGTAAGATAAGGACAGATAAGAGAGATTTCAGAAAGGAAATAATAGGCTCTGGTACAATATATCTAAACAGAATTTAATTCAACACTATAGAATATCTATGAATCTGCACAATACAAAATAATGAGATATGATGTATTGTTTGATGATGTAACATGTGACACAAAGCTGAAGATGTTGGTATGCCATGTATTACTAATGTATACGTGTATCTAAATGATATTAGTAAGCCTTTTCTTTAAATTTACAAATCATGAATGTATGTAAATGGTAAAAACCACTGGACTAAAAATGAAAGATGCAAAAACAGCGTATCAAGTGCAGCACAGAGGAGTGGTGCACTTCCTGCGCACGCATTAGCCTGCTTAGAAATTCCCAGGATGTTAAAAATGCATCTGTTTCTTAGATAATAATTTCGCGGGGGGAAAAAACGGTTTGATCAAACCTAATTAGACTGATTTTGCTATTAAAAATGGTTTCAACCAATCGTGGATGGCGACATAATTTATGTCCCAGGATGTTAAAAAAGTTGTTGATCTGGGGTAGAAAGAAGAACAGGTTTTTTTTTTTAATAAGTGCTTTTTTCTTTTAAATATTGAGGGAAAAACATGATGCACCTGCTGCTTAAAAAGTAGGTCAGAAAACGCATATGTTAAATGTCCAGTAGCGGCGGCTAAAACTCCCCGTAAAATGCAGGTGAATTACCCAAATCCCGTCCTGTTACATACAATCATGGTGTGTCTGTCTATAAAGGATATTACTAAAACGATTTCCTAATGTGCCTCTTCAAGCGTATCCAGGAACTGGGAGAAACCATCTCAAGTTTAAACAGAAACCACCTAAGATTCAACACAAAATATTTTGTAAAGATAAAATTCCCGAAGCCCTTTTTTCTGTCATAAAATCATTTCATTCTTGTTTTAAGAAAGGATTCCTAATATATATATTAACATGTCACTTCAAGCGTAGTCATACTTTGGGAAAACCATTCCAGGTATAAACAGAAACCAACCAAGTACCTAAAGTTCTTGGTTACAAACGAAGGTAATGGAGACCAAGGAATATTTAATGTAAAAAGTCTCTTCTGGGAATACCCAAACCATATTAGTAGTCATAAGCTCTGATGGCAACGGCGGTTGGGTAGATTCAGTGTACAGGCGGACACACTTGAACCTGATACCGGAACTGTTTTTAATGCCTACCTTACAATTTATGCACGGCTATATTTAAACAAGGAAGATCAACAGGTATAATGGCTCTACAATTTCCGAGAATTTTATTCTAATACAAACAATTTTAAATACCGCAAATATGTTTTAACGTAAGTTACGCCATTCAAAGTTTAACTCGATATGATTTTCTCCATAAAACGAGATTTTTACACACAAAATTATGGGAAGTGAAAACAATGTGATCTGAACCAATGGAATAACTAGGCAAGGTATTACCGTTTCTTTTATCAAAAGTGCGCAGTAAAAGAAACAGAATCAAATGTCTTTCATTACTGTCTTTTCGAACAAATCTTAACCGTCCATCTGTTAGAATGTAAATAGCGTCGCGAGCTAGATCTAGAAGATTGAATCAACGTTTTGGAATGGATAGAACTCGTGGGTAGAACTGCCTTAATCAGACCTTAAAATAACCTAGCACATAGGAGCAACCTGATTTCACGACTACCAGATCCAATCAATTGATTGATTTAACTCCACCAACCGGGGACAAAGATCGGGTTTAAAGTTTTAAATCTATACGACAGTCAGTCATTACGAACTTTGTGTCCGGCAATCAATTTCACTCTTAATTTTATTCTCTAAAGATTTTACGCGACTGGCCTTGTACTTTATTAATGGGGTACATAAATCTAATTCGAGTTCCACAAGGAGATTTTCTCCTTAAAAAATGTGCTATGATTCAGATGGTATCTGGGAGTCTTGAATCTACATTCTGACAGACACCGTTTTCTCTTAACACTGTCCTTTTTTAATGTATTAAGACTTTTTTCCATGCCGTTAAGTAGCAGTCTTACGCAACTATCGCTTTGTTAACCCCGCGCTTTGAAAAGGTTTCTATAAGCCCAGTAATGACAACCTAAACATTAGCTTCCTGGTTCAACAGTTTCAAGAGGACATCAAACACACTCTATTAGATATAAATGGTTTTTTAATATAAAATAAGCTACTAGAGAAGTAGTTACTCGTGGATTTTATATTTGCCTATACTGATGAAGTTTTCTCTGGCACTGTGTTAGGTTGGGAAAAAGACAGATGACACCAAGACAGACATTTCAATCGATTACAGCATACTCCTGCAAAAGATTGTCAATCTGATCAACGAATATGATAGTGCTGTTAAAATAGTTCAGGCTATTTAATGACATACGATACAGTATGTCTGGTAGCTATTTATAAACTTCTTTGCCGTACAGATATCAAGTGATAAAACATTGCCAGGAAGGGAAACAATAGTTAACAACAATTTATGTTATTAATCTTGATATATTTTTAATACTTATTAAAGTAAGCAGGGAATGAGAAAAGCAATAAGAATATTTACACCCACACTTTAAAAACGTATTCATGCAGGCAAGCTATTCCAATAAGATAAACCAGATATTTTAATCACCTATCCAAGCAAATGTAGGCAAGCAATTCCAATAAGATAGCCAAGATATTTTAATCAACTATCCAAGCAAATATAGGCAAGCTATTCCAATAAGATAACCCAGATATTTTAATCCCTTATTCAAGCAAATGTAGGCAAGCTATTCCAATAAAATAACCCAGATATTTTAATCCCTTATTCAAGCAAATGTAGGCAAGCTATTCCAATAAGATAACCCAGATATTTTAATCCCTTATTCAAGAAAATGTAGGTACTCTTTTCCATTGGTCCAATAAGATAACCCAGATATTTTAATCCCTTATTCAAGAAAATGTAGGTACTCTTTTCCATTGGTCCAATAAGATAACCCAAATATTTTAATCACCTATCCAAGCTAATGTAGGCAAGCTACTCCCACACTGACACCCACGGTACATCTTTAATCAGCTAATTGAACTCCCTACCGACGCTGCTCCTATGGGAACAGCAAGCAGTGCTCAACATCCCGCTGTGACTACCAGAGACCTCGACTGGTAACAAACTGAGAGCAATCACCCACTCGTACGCTGACATTGGTGTCAGTAATGTGTCTAGCACGATGTAGCCAAACTTCTTTGCTTGGCTTCTATTCGGACATTTTACCGTTTTTTTTATGGACAAACATAACAGTACAAAAGAAAGACGTCACAAGACAATTTTATAATAGCTCTTTACATGCGGAGCAGAGGTAACGCTCCTTTTACCGTGTAAATAATTTTACAGCACACAAAAATCGGGTATTTGCCTCTGGTGATAAAAAAAATTGTGGCTAAGCCACCGTTAAAAGCTTTGGTTTTACTTAAATGTAGAGAGTTAAAGTTGATGACTGGAGGGTTAAAGCGGATGCCTGCAACGGTTGGTTGGTTTGGTTCAAGTGACAGCTAATTTAACCGTAGGCACATTGCTAATGGTAAAAACTCCAAACCTTGACCTTTGAACTCATACTGCACATCGTGCACTTAAAAAACATTACTCAGCCAACCGGAATCAAGAGAAATCTTTTAGATGTTTTAGCTACAAGCTGCATCAGACACGCAGCGTTAAAGTGTGTTGTTATGTTGAAACCACTTCAATAGCTATGGAAAAAATGAAGTAACATCTTCCGGGAAAAACATGAAGAGGTCGGTGATTGACGTTTCAGATCAATCAATGGCTTCGGTTATCGCAGTAAATGTGTGCGGGTAAAACGAATGAAGAAGAAAAATAAATCCTTTGTTCTTTGATTGGTCCATTTTAAAAATTGTTTTATGCAATCCGTGGTGCAAAATATTAGAGTTCATATTTCTAAATAATTAATGTCAATTTCCTTCAACTGACTGGAAATTAATTCAAACTAACCCTTTGAACATTAACTTGTAGGGTTCATACAATCGATATTACACACCAATAAACCGGCAATAAATACCGACAAAAAAACCGATATATTCGGTTTATAGTTATGACTCGTTTTAATGTTTGAATAGAGGGTAAGCTAGGCTGTTTTAGTAACACTATAGTAAAAACTAACAATAGGAATACGTGGATATTCATAATCTGCAGATACAGATTATATCAGCGTATGTTTGTTTGTTTGTTTTTTTTAAGGTGAAAAAACAACTTGGGGATAGTTTAAAAACAACAAACGCCAAATGACGCGGTGGCACGTAAAGCCCTGTTTACCCGACTCCCGGAGCATCAAGTCAAAGAGCCGACATGCAGGCTGTATAGGGTGGAAGACACGACAGGCAATAAACTCGCCGTGCTAACACCCCACATAAAACATTCATACCAATGGGGGGAAGTCAGGCTTCCCACCACAACGGAAGTGAACAAACAGAACGAAAGAGCATGATAGGGATTTATTGATTGCGAGCCCACTAAATCCAAAGGTAATATTTTCTCAACCGTGCCCTTCCACAAAGTCTTATTTCAGCGGGATCTTTGACTTCTTCGTGTCAACAACCGCCAAAAATTACATCATGGCTTTCACGTGCCTGCGGGATTTTTTTAAACAGTGGAATAACCGTCTAAACAAGATCGGACAGGCTTTGTCATTTTACTGAAAGTAGACAAATATTTGATAAAACAGACCTCGGCACTATAGGGATAAGCTTTTAAAAAGCATCGAATGCAATGAAAAAACCAAGAAGGTTTTTAAAAAAATGTTTATTTTATGTTCAACTTGCCGCGATTCACTCAGACAGTATCATCAAAGATGCCTGGATCTTCTGGTATTTTTATGTTAAAAAGGTTTCAATAAACGACGGCACAAATGAGGGGGGGGGGGATCTTGCGTGTTGTGACAATCTGGTAGGTTGTGGGCGCTGTAATTTGAGTTTAAAGCATGACTTAATCTATGGACGCCCCTTCAATTAGGACACGGTAAAAGACAAACATCGACAGTAACAATACACAAATCTAAACCTAGCCGTTCCTCTGGCTTAAAGGGAAAAAACTATCTGGTAATTAAAGCCCCACGTGGAGCAACGCCATGAAAAAATAAGTCACATCGTCAACCGCCCTAAAGCACCAACAGACGTTAGTTTTCACATCTAAGGAAGACGCCGCGGTCCCAAAATATACCCCAGGGGCTATTAACATCAGACAGCGGTTAAACTATTATTAATTAACATCCTTCTTGATATCCGCGCAACATCGTGTTTCTAAAACATTCTCAAAAGATGGGCGAAAGGGGAGAGTACCAATGACGTCACACGATCGATACGCACCGGAACTCCGCGGGATGATGAAACCGATCTGTTTATGGCAGCAGGGTATGATGCATGTTTGAAATAAAACTTTTTTTAAAGCGAAACAAAATATCCAGAACTGTCACACAGAGAAGATTATTAAAATATAGCTGGTGTGTGGGGTTTTTAACTCCAAAACGCGAGACCGATATATTATTCTCAGCGACACTAAGTCGTAAAAAAGGCGGATATTAAAAAGGGGGAATTAATAAAACGTTTCAGCATCCGGCTTTGAAGCTGCTGTTAAAATAAACATAGCGGTGGCTTGGAAAGTGTGGGCGTGGTAAATGACAATAGAACAGAACGTTGAATGTTTGTAGCAGCACACGCACCACTATGGCCATTGCTCATCCTCCCGCTTAATCTTATAATCTATAGCACGAAGGTCGGCCATCTACAACAAAATTATCTAAAAAGACCAACGACGTGATATGACGTGGCTACATTGCCTTTATCTCACACGATAATAATTTAGCTCACCAACAAAACCACTTTCACGCCATATCTATTAATATACAAGAATGCAATAACTGGCTCATTACAGCGGTCCTTCGTTCGGCGTATGAAGGGTCTAATTTAATATAAACTAGTGTCTACTAACGTGTGACTAGTTGTTCTGAGCAGGAGTTATATTTAAAGCAAGACTGGACCAGCAAGAAAACCGCAGGCCAGAACCAACTTAACCCATTCCTGACCCCAAACGACAGTAATCAATAGTTTGGGAACCCCTAGCATATCGATCTCGACAAACAGATTCGTACAATCTTGCATACGAATGTAATAACCGAGACCAAAAAAAATATTTCCTATGACTTACTCTATTTTTTATTTCTATGCATATATTGTAAATTGAACGCTGCTAAATATCACATGTAGTGTAACTCTTATGAAACAATCACTGGTAAAATAGGCCTGTATGTTTTATAGGCATCTCATTTTTTTTTAAATACATGTGCTGGCGCTTCATGGCAGTCACAGATTACACATGAGAAAATGCATTGTTGTTTTTTTTAACTAATTGTTTAAGTTCGAAAAGTTTACAAATAATTTATTAGAAATTTCCTAAATAAACTCTAAAACACATTTTTCAGACTTGAGTTAAAACCTTATTTTTTCTTGTTTATCTATTATTCATTAATGCAGGGCTGGTAATTGTGTAAAGGCTAATACAATTACAGAGCCAACGTCTGTTTTTTTGTCTGCTTTCATCACCAGACTCTCAAATCCCATTCTGGCCCATCAGGCATCATACACATGTTGTCATTCGCCGTCGTCCTGCAGACATTTTCAAATTATTCTTATTTCCTCTAGGGAGGTTTTGGGTACTCGTGTGATATTAGCAACGTAGAGAGGGGGAGGGTGGTATTTCTTTTAGAGATTTGCATCCAGCTTAGGGGTTTTAAAGCCAAAAATGGTCCACCAACCTAAATGTGGCATACACCCAAATAACTACACAATTTTTCTCCTTATATTAAGAGTACAGAGTGCAAAACATCACCTTTTTGCACAATTAAAAGAAACAGTTCGACATCGGTCGAGAAAATTGCCCATGACAATGAGAAATATTGTACGTGATTACTCCATGATATTTTAATGGTACTTATAGTTAAACTAATATGAGTGAGACCTCGTATTTTTATATCAATCTTCGATGCGACACACCTGCATATTACGCTTAGATGAAGCGTAACTATTCTCACAGAAAACATAATTTCAAATCCAAAGTCAATCAAGTCAGGTATAGAAATATGTTTGTACTGCTAATCAGTGGCGTAGCGAGGTCGGGTGTCACCCGGTGCGGCACTTAATGGTGTCACCCCCCAGAGGCATAGAGACCCTTCCCAGGGACAAACTTTCAAATTTTCGATTTGCACCCCCCCCCTCAAGTTTTCGATTTGCACCCCCCCCCCCTCAAACTTTCGATTTGCACCCCCCCCCCTCGAGTTTTTCTCTATATATTTTGCTATTTTTTGCCTTGGTGTCACCCCCCCTAAATGGTGTCACCCGGTGCGGTCCGCACCCCCCGCCCCCCCCCCCCCCCCCCGCTACGCCCCTGCTGCTAATCACTTATCGGTTTGAACTTACATTTCAAATGGAATTACTGTGGGTATTTATGACGAAATGTTTAAAAGCCCTAAAGTGAAATACAGAACATTAACTTTTCATAGCTTCAGACAAACGCCATTGGGGCCAGTCAACAACATAGATCTAGCAACTTTCGCTCTTTGGACGTATTGTACACTAGACCGTTGAAGATATAAACGGGATCACGTTCATTTATCGAACATGGGCCGGGGAAACGTGAGCAATATTTCATAGCCATGAAATATACTTTCGTTTAATTTAAAAGCATTGGGATTGTGTTCTATCACAAAATGCTCCAGCAATTACTCATAGATCGAATGAATAAACATGTAATTGTGATTTCAGGCTCAATTAAATGTCGTAGGCACTGTTTTGAATTTAAAAATCCATAACAATGCGACTAATATGGCCATGCTAATAAAAAAATACCGCGTAAATGCTTCATCCGCTCACCCCCCAAACAAAAATCTACACACTAGCCCACAGTTAGCAGTGGGTCGTTTTACAAGGATTTTACGAGATATTTGATATTTTTTATAGAGAAAAATATAATAGACACCAGTTGAAGTTGGTAACAGCTGTTTCGGTAGGCTTTATGTCAGGTAGGCTACACCTGTTTCATGTAATATTTCAGCTCGTTTGGTAATAGAATTTAATATCATGTAACTATGTATGCCTATTCCTTTCTAAAAGTATGAGAAATTCATTGAAACGACACATCCATTTAACCAAAAGGACAAATATCACGTGGTTAAGACAGACACTAAATAGGGTTTTGTGGGACGTGACTTCGGGCAAGCTTGACAACACATGTCCACTCAATGTACAGCAGAGTAATAAAACCAGGGATTTGAAATAAATTGGCCGGAAACACTGGCTTTCTCTCAAACGTACTGCACAGACAGCAGTTAGGCGGCTCATATTTTCTATACATTTTCTACCAGCGTAAAATGGGTGCTAGACAGCTCTGAGACGTGTACCACAAAAGTTTAACCTGCTTCAAATGGTATCTACATTAGTGATACATAACTTAAAAGTACGCTTTTCCTATTTGCACCTCCCTTCCCAGACGAAATTGAAAATATATTATTTAGCCAGTGTTCACCCCCTCCCCCGAAAGAAACACTGCACCCAATCCCCTGAAACTCGATTGTGAACCCAAATATTATCCCCTCGTCATTTCTTTGTCCCCGGCTTAACATGGAATCAGCGCATAATGGGATTGTTATCCATTGACACACGCTATTCTAGCATACCAACGTATTCTATAGCTTATCTCTTCAAATCCGACACAAAGCTAGTCCTCCACAAACAAATAGGAAAAATATTATAAAAGCTGAGCAAGAATAATAAAACAGATAATCTTATTTCAAACAAGCATTGTTAAACATTACAGCCAACTGCGTACCCCCATTATAGCGCAGCGTAAACAAAAATCTGTAGCGAAGAAGTGCAGAAAGGAAAAAACGGGGGAGAAATATGCCTTGATAAAGTCCACGAAAACAGAGACCAGCAATACCTGTTAAGACTAACGTCCTTATGCGGGCACGTGAGAGATTGAGACAAGCTTGCGATTTAACTCTTAGTAAACACAGACACGCACACATACAAACCCCCGTGGCTGTCTGCTTTTTCTAAAATCTGGCAAGTTTTCTCCCTTTCCTCCCATCACAGCATGAAAATATGACAATATTTTTAACTAGGATCGTAGGGTAAACACAGAATGTAAATACTCTTTGATTGTCTTGTTCTTCTGTGACATCTAAATATTGCATTATCCATAGGTTTACTTTGTACTTTACAGGAAAACCAGAGACAGGCAAACGGTTAAAGCAATGGCATTCAGATTGGCAATTTGTAATTCTGATTCAGGGTTGCTGATATGAGATCTTGACCTGATAAAAGCACTCACCCTGGTCAAAAACCTAAGGGGCTTGGTTTGCTGTTAACTTTACCTAATCAATACACCAACACTAGTCCTAAACCTAAGGGGCTTGGTTTGCTGTTAACTTTACCTAATCAATACACCAACACGTCCTAAACCTAAGGGGCTTGGTTTGCTGTTAACTTTACCTAATCAATACACCAACACGTCCTAAACCTAAGGGGCTTGGTTTGCTGTTAACTTTACCTAATCAATACACCAACACTAGTCCTAAACCTAAGGGGCTTGGTTTGCTGTTAACTTTACCTAATCAATACACCAACACGTCCTAAACCTAAGGGGCTTGGTTTGCTGTTAACTTTACCTAATCAATACACCAACACGTCCTAAACCTAAGGGGCTTGGTTTGCTGTTAACTTTACCTAATCAATACACCAACACGTCCTAAACTTAAGGGGCTTGGCTTGCTGTTAACTTAACCTAATCAGTAGGCCTACACCAACTCTAGTCGTAAACTGACTAAAAAATGAAGTACACTTCTTGTTCTTATTTTACCTTGTGCAAATGAAGGCAAAAAAGTTTTGACAAGTAGTAGTCTATTGCACACACATCTTAACTACAGGACAAAGACAGTCTTAACTTAAAAACTATTAAAAAAACATTGTGAAACTGCCCCATGCTGTAAAAGGAAATATTTTGACAACCTGCCAAAACCCACTGAAAGGTATTCAACATTTACAAATAAAGGAAAGTGGATAAATACTTTAAGATATCAGCAAATATTAAAATTAAATGACAAAACAAAAACAGATAGGCCCTAATCTATTGACTTAAGTCTCAAAAATTTACATATGTTAAAATTTCTTTAAATGACCAGTTTGTTTACGATGAAAAAGAGCAAAATAAGACAGTTTTATTTAAAGCAATGTCAACAAACAAAACTGTTAACCCCCAGATGTTAGCTCTAATCAGCATTATCATGATGATGAAAATCAACAGTTCAACAAATCTCACAAATTCACTCAGCTCTTATCAGCTTGCCTACAGGGCACTGTGCTTTGTGCTATCTAAACAAAACATGCCATAGTGACCAACAAATGTGAAATCTACATTCAATGGCATCTGCATCTATGTTTACAAAGCTTTTTTTTAATAAATAAATCCTTTCCTTAATAGATACAGCACAATAAATAAAAAGAAAATATCACATGCTATAATATTAAAACTGTCAATTATTTAAAATTATGTCGCATGTTGTTTATTTTCGTAACTTAGTGTTTGATACAAAAAATTATTTTAGCAAGGATTTATATATTTTCCTAAATGACAAATAATTCAACTTTAACAGGCAGGCCCAATGCTTTTATGAACTACAAAGAAAGATGTCATGTGTCACACTTAAAAAAAAAGAATCTTACTTGGCCTTTGTTAATAAATCCTGTTTCTCTTGCCACTCTGTTTGCAACATCAGGACCACCATTTATGTGCACAGCAAACTGGTTGATGTAAGTTTCTGACGAGGACAGTACAACAAGGCCTAGTATCCATACAAACACATACAGAAGCTCAGCTGTCCTAGTGTATGTTGTGTACATGATAGTGTACAAAAGCTGGTGCTATAGTGGTGATGTTAGTTAATTTGTAAATCCTTGTTCAAGAGCTTCAATACCTTTCTAAATCCTGAAATGAAATTTAAATTAGATAGTTAATAATTTGAAGTTGTTTTACTGTAAACTAATCACACTTGATGCATAGCATAGTTCTTATCACAATGAACATGTATGTATACCCCAACCTGGAATCATTAATAACAATACTTTAACCTTTTAAATGACTAGTGTTGAGTGAGTTCAGGGTTGATGTGTTGTTATAAGAGGTAGTAATTGTGCACACATAAAAGTGTGCATAATGGACACATTGCATTCTCTCACTTGTCAAACCAAGGACTTAATCATTTTTATAACCACCAGAGCATAGTTCGTAACAAACTATCATAATTAACATATAGATATAACTGGACTATAATTTAAGTTAATTCTCTGTAGGCATGAGTTTAATAAATCAATGTGATATTAAATTGTAAGCATACCTGATATATTTATGGTTCAAACATACAAACCATTTATTTTAAATTAATTGTGCCTCATTTAATATTATATAAATGTAGTCTGTACTAACAGCTAATAAAACATATGTTTTAGCAGCAAAATGACAGATTTACAATATTGTTTTCAGTACAAAATAATATAACAACAATATTTTCTATGATCAATTTATGATCAGTAGCCTTATATTTCTGTAGTTTTAAGTGGGCAGATGAAGTAGAGTTAATGTTTCTTGACCACAGCATATGGAGAGATGGTCATCACTTTAGGTACATAAAATTGGCCGAGGCTAGTAATGTGAAAAGAAGGTGCCTCATTAAATTTAAGTAGGCCTAATTATTTCACATTTTAAGGAAGATTTATGTTTTGAAAGTTTAAAAAATGTTTCAAAGTTTCATTCATGTACCTGTTTTTAAACAAATGTATTAAAACTTTTCAGTAATAAATAAAGCAATGTTTTCACCAAAGCTCGTGTACTTCAGCAGCCATCTTGTTTAAGTCATTTTTTGGTAAACATAGCGGAAGATTCAGGGGAAGACACTCTATCTAACAAATGGCAGTTGTTTATATATTATTATTATATAGCAAATATTGCTGGCAAACAATGCTGTTTAAAGTTAATTTCTAACCTGTAGGCCTATATTGATATAGGCCTATTTAATTTATTTTGTATTAGGACCCTATTTAGCCATTGATTTTGGTTTCTTATTTAATTATCTATAGGCCTAATATTTGACACAAATATAGGCTATCACAATATCCTTCTATTAAAGCCTTAACAATGAGGCAACTTTTTCTGACATAACTAGCCTCAGCCAATTTTACGTACCTAAAACAATAGATTACCCACAAATAATAATATTAATTAGGCCCATTTAGCCCTAATAACTTGACTTAAACTGGTCTTAACTTATGGCCTACCACTACCTTTTTAGTATTAGTACTATTAGGCCTACTATTTTAAAGTAATTTAAAGCCATATAAATATTATAAAAGGCCCATTAGTCAATAGGGCATTCATTAGCCGGGATTAGGCCTAATAAAACTAAAAGTAGGCAGTTTGATGAAAAATTAAAAAGAAAATTTTTTTTTAAAAAAGTATCAGTAATAGCTAGGACAATGGTAAACTAAGTCAATTTAGCATATATAAACTTTCTGTGCAAAGTCATTATGACTGAAAAAAAATTCCAAAGTCATGGGTCCGTGTGGCATAGCTAATGAAGAAAAAACTCCTAGACCTGTGACCTGATTTCATGAGTGGATATCTGGATTAATTTTTAACATTTTTCAATGAAACTTAACAGAAGCATATTAAAATAGCTTAGAAATGATTGTAGATAGCTAAAAGTAACCAAGATTGATTAATAACTTTAAAAAAATATTAATGAATAAGGTTGGCAGATATTGGTAACACAAAAAATTAGCCTTATAGTTCTAATTTTAAAATCATCCATATTTATTATTTTAATTACTTAGACTGTGCACACTTATTATTTAGGCAGTTTACAATGGGAGTCAGTATTTGAAGATCTAAAGTAGGATCTATTTTATGAAATTATGTGTGACATTTAATGGGCGTTTCCTTTCTATAGAAACTAAAAATCTTAAATGAAGCTATGTTCTAAAGCACACTAAATTGACTACATATTTTCTTTAGGCACAGAACAGTCTGCCTAAAGATAAGACATACTATATCAGATTAGATTTAAGCAATTGTGACTGTCCCCTTCTCTCTTTTTCATCCTTGATTTGGGACCAGGTTATGTCGGAGTTACACAACACAATACATACAGGCATAATAACAAACTAGTTTTACAATCATCAAATAAGCCTATGTAATATGTATGTACATATGTACACAAACAAGACAATAAATTGTAATTAATGTACTTGTCAATAAGTTTGAAAAAGATATATACAACACAGACGACAAGTAACAAGTAAATTCTTTAAAAATCAAATGTTATATGTACACATTTACACATGCAAGACAATAAAATTGTAAATAATGTACCTGTCATTGAAGTTGAAAAATTGAAAATAAAAAAATATACATGACCCACCAGTTTTGTGTTTTTTTAACAGTGTACAAATATTGACTTTAGATTGACTTAGTGTTCAGAATCAGTGCGATGTATTGATTTTTTTTGTATTGCAATACCAAACATACATCTCAGTTCATATTGTTTAAACTCCTGATGGTTTTAGCCAGACAAATTACTTCTGACAATGTAACATGTCAGTGGTGTATTGACAAATTCTGACTATGATGTTCAGAATCAATGTGTTATGGTGTAGGACATAATTCACATTTTCCAATTGTAAACTTCAGCCATCTGACAATGTAAATATGTCTGTGGTGTATATTATATTGAATGGCAAAACTGACTCTGATGTTCAGAATCAATGTAATATAGAATAGGACATAATTAACATTTTGTGAGAAAAAAAAGATTGACAAAATTTAATAATACTGAATATCTATATATATAATTCTCTTCTTCGAGCCGTTAGAAAACAAGCTGCAAACGCGCCTTACAATCCCCTCTCTTCCTCTCTGTCGCTATCACTACCACCCCCACCCCAACCCCACATGATCTGGTGAGCTGTAGTCACGTTAATGTTTACAAATCGTAGACGGGTTTAGTGACGGCTGTAGGGTAGGGGTTGGGGGAAAGGGAGGGGTGTTAGTGTTTTAAAGCAAATATTTTCAATGGCAGCATTGGTACTGTCGAATTCACAAATTATGAATTACTGAAAAGTAGAAAATAAAACAACTAAATAGCTGCGTATGATACGCCACGGGGCGGCTCGTTATCTATAAAAGACATCATAATTACACTCACCAACCACTAATGTCTCAAAACCACCACCAAAATCTCACAAAGTCCCACCCCACGACAAAAAACACAATTTCCCAAAAGAATGACAAAATAACGTACTATGTGACATTTTTTAAGCCCCCACCCGCCCCACCCCCTTCCTGAAGACGGCCCGTGCCATGATCATATTTTGTCAGAAACAATTAGCAAATTATTAATAAAGGTATGAATTACTCAAGTAATAATAATATAAGAACTGTTTGAAGTGGTATTTAATAAACTAACTAAGAATTATGATGACTATTATGAGTTCTTGGCATCTAACTAAGGCATCTGCCCTGCATTCCTAACTAGAACAGCACTTAAAGGTCAAGGACACACTCAGTCACACGCCATAAACAAAAAAAAACTGTCGATATATTAACAACGAGCCGGCCCGCGGCATAACATACGCCGCTATTTAGTTGTTTCTAATTTTCAATAATTCATAATTTGTGAATTCGACAGTACCAACGCTGACACTGAAAATATTTCTTTAAAACACTATAAGTAGCTCGTTAAGGACCATAACCCCCCCCCCACCTTCCTTCCCCCCCCCCCCTCCCCCCCTACGTTTAAAATCGTTGGCTCTGCTTGTAAACATTTAGAGTGAACACAGCTCACTAAAACCATGTAGGGGTGGGGAGGTAGGGAGAGCGTTTGCAGCTTGTTTTCTAACGGCTCGAAGAGGAGAATTATATATATAGATCCAGTTTTAAAATAAGTAAATAAAACATATCTGTCTCTTAATGGCTAAGTTATCAAAACTTTATTTCAAATTGTAAGCGCGAATAAAGTTTTTTTCATTCAAGTTAAGTGTTTTTCACTCTAACAGTCCGTCAATGCCAACCCCACCCCTTCACCTCTTCCGGAATCGGCAATTAGATTATTATAAAATGGCGTCTTAAAAAAAAAAGAGGGTTGGCCACTTACAGAAGCAAATGTATTGTTTTCAGCCTAATTTCATTAAACAAATCTAGTTTTATTTGATAGTAAAGATGTTATAAAAATTGGGTCTAATAAAAAAGTTATTGGGTAACGCACCTGCTTTAAATAATTCGACTTGAAACACAAGCTAAATAAGCGTGACTTTCTCTCGACGGCCTCGTGAAAGACAAAGGAAGAAATTAGGTCAAGCTGCCATTATTAAAATGTTAATTATTCGCCCTGTAAATACATGGGAAGTTTCGAGTACAAATCTTTCCGATTACGATACAATCCTTATTTTTAACTATTATGTACTTCATGAGAAAGAAAAGATTCGATATTTTATATGTCCGCCCAAAACACGGGTGCTTCAAAACCGCGAGAACGAGACTTCCCGAATCGAAAAACCTACTAAAAGCAATAATTTTATTTTAGGCCTAGAGTAGATCTAGATCTAGTCCCCTCTCTTTCACATTAACTTGTACACTAGTTTCAGATGATTTTACTCAGTAAAATTTACTGTCTTAAATTTAAAATTTAAATTAAAACAACTAGAAATTAAAAAAGAAATCTAGAAACTAGATCTAAGATCTAGATCTAGTCTAGAATCTAGATTCTAGATTAGTCAATGTCTATCTCTTTTTATTAGTCTTATCAAGACTTATCTAGAAATCTAATAACAAACTCTAACAAACTGTTAGTTGAACCAAGTTCTAACCTAAGGCTAAGTTTATTTTATGTGACTCAAGTACTCAAGTTAGTAGTCTAGGCCCAAACTAAGCCTTTTTTTTTTTTTACTAAGGCCTTCTAAAGTAGATCTAGATTCTAGATTAGAAATAAACTGAAAATGACAAACCTCCTACTTGTCCTACTAAATTAGATCTAGAATTGAGTTCTAGATGTAGATCACAATCCAATAGTTATTTAACAGAATCTCCCTATTATAAATAAAATATTAAGTACACATAGCCTAGATCTAATCTAGCTTCTTTAATAAAAATAACAGAACACACATCCCGTTTCCTATAGATAGGCCTAGCCTACATTTACAATATTCAGAAGACTGCTTGTGCTATAATCCTTTTTGGGTTTTTTTGTTTGGCCAGGTTTTTTTTTGGGTTTTTTTGTTTGGCCAGGTTTTTTGGAGTATTACTTGCTACTGGTTTAAATTAGATTTATTGTTTTTAAATAGTATTCTGTAAAATGCACGCCTTAATGAAAATAATTTTATTAATTGAAAAAAAAATGTACTGCTTAGAAAAATATGAGAAAACACATGTGTTTTATGCTTTTATGATTATCATTGTTATAACTAAAGTACTGTGTGCCATGTAGGACCTCTTCATCATTGTTTCGACAGCGTAAATAGCGCACATCGTATAAAGCAAAACCGATCTAATAATCTAATCTAGTGTAAATAATATTAGTAATATTATTAGTCTAGATCTAGTTCATAGGCTACACATTACAAAATATGTAAAAATTATTATCCTCTTCTACTTTTTGTCTTGGCATTAACGACTTTTTCAAAGATTTTAAAAGTTGTTTTTTTTTTAAATGCACGTTTCCGTTTACCCTAGCAACTAGGATGTCCGAGAAGCTTGACCGCGTATGCCTGGATCGAAGAAATACCGTTATAAAGCACAATAGCCGGCAGCGAGGTGATGTGAGGGAGGGGGGGAGACTGAGTGAACGACCTCTTTTTGCGCAGTAGCGTAGGCGGGTGAATGATGGAGGATCAGAGCACCCATTAAACCCCTCCCCCAAAATGAAAGATGCATCGCGGTAGGCCTAAGTTACATTACATCAATGGGTTGCGGCGGCGTGATCATGACACTTCTTTCAATTTTAAAATTTTGTTAGCGAGGTGCACCGTCAAAACGACCCCAACAAATCGGCCTAGACAAAAGGTTTTCGACATATTGGTGGCTCCAATCAAATGGGCTTCCATCAAATTGACTCGCGACTAATAGATTTTCGAAATATTGGCTCCGGACATTTGGGCTCACGACAAATGGGCTCGCGACATATTGGCTCCTGACAAAATGACTCCCGACAAATAAATCGTTTGGCCATTATTGGCATAGACGTTACCATTTTGTCCAACCCACAAACCATACGCAGTAAGTTCTTACCTCCACTACCACCATAACACCTGATAAACACCTTTTAAAAACTATTTTATGAACCAAAAGCATAAATTTGCATTGACATATGGAGATCGTAATAGCAAATAAATAAAAAATTGTCAACCACCGTTAAGATCTGTTGCTTAAAAGCAAGAACATGAGTTTGAAATGTATGATATACATGACGTTTATAGGATAAACGAAGTTTTGATTTAATAACCTACAAGCATACTGAAGATATTTGTACAGCGTGGACCTCACTCCCCACAAATTGAGTTGGAACAGCCCACAACCGACTCATTTCAGAGCTAGATGAAAAAGTAGATGACCCTGATGAAAAAGTAGATGACCCTTACCATTAAAATATAGGCCTTCTATTTCTTACACAAGGTAAAATAATTTTTAAAATAAGGCATGTCTAATACGAGCTACATACGTTATATTATTCAAGAGTATTGGCTAAGCTAAATCTGAAGAGTATTTATGAATGATTCCTACTGGCAGGGGTCATATCAATGAGACCGTTTCGACGAGATAGTGTATAGTCATAGATTTGACTAGTTAAAAAAGGGAAATAAGTCATGGAAGTAATTTGAACGTATGCTTATCTTTGCTAAGTTTATTTTAGGAGAAAGAGGACTCGGCTTTCACAGTGGTTTAAAAACAAAGGTAAAAAGAATATACAAGAGCGTGTGGTGGTGTCTATAGAATAAAGATAATCAAACCGCAGCTACGGTAATCGTTTTACAAAACAACCATCAAATCAAAAATTCAAGAAAATAATATTTTTAACTATTAAAAAAATATTATGGATGGCTATGGGCCCCTAAATGGCGTGCCCCCCCACCCGCATTGCGGGGTCTGGCGGCAGTGGCGTAGGCAGGGGGGGTTAGGGGGGGTCATAACCCCCCCCATAGACCCCTCGGTATATATAAAAAGTATGAGGGGGGGTGCAAATCGAAAGTTTGAGGGGGGGGGTGCAAATCGAAAGTTTGAGGGGGGGGGGTGCAAATCGAAAGTTTGAGGGGGGGGGTGCAAATCGAAAGTTTGAGGGGGGGGGTGCAAATCGAAAGTTTGAGGGGGGGGTGCAAATCGAAAGTTTGAGGGGGGGGTGCAAATCGAAAGTTTGAGGGGGGGGTGCAAATCGAAAGTTTGAGGGGGGGGTGCAAATCGAAAGTTTGAGGGGGGGGTGCAAATCGAAAGTTTGAGGGGGGGGTGCAAATCGAAAGTTTGAGGGGGGGGGGTGCAAATCGAAAGTTTGTCCCCGGGTAAAAATTGGAACCCCCCCTTGAGACGATCCTGGCTACGCCACTGTCTGGCGGCACTGTAGTTCCGCCCCTGGGTTCTTATATATATATATATATATATATATATATATATATATATATATATATATATATATATATATATATATATATATATATATATATAACTTCATTTAATAGATGAGGGTCTACTTTATAGTACTATATTATTCTACATCCGTTTGATAAATTAGTTTTTAAGATTTATATTTGTAAATTTGATATTTACGGTATACACTATTTTTTTACAAGCTTTTATTTAACTCACTTCCTCTGTCTGTCGTCAGTCGTCAGTCTAGATAGAAACGCAGGAGTGAAAATTCGGACAGTTCTGCTTGACCGATACGATTCAAAGTTGGCACGTGGGTCAAGACATGAAGACAATGCAATCTGAAACTAAATTTGACTTAATTGGATGCCTAATTAATTTTTTATTAATTAATTAAAATTTGGACCGAATTATTAGGCATGTCTAGCCAACCACACCACACGCGTCATCACGTTCAAAAGCTGCGCCATCACGGTACGTTCAATAGCTGCGCCATCACGTTCAGTAGGCGCGCAATGGTTTTTAGTCATGTAACTCTATTGTAAATAAAACATGTAAAGTACTGAAAAAAAATTCATAAAAAACGTTTTAATAACAAGCTTTTATGTAATGATGCACTAAAAAGTAGAAAATAAATAATACACTATTATTTAAATTACTATAAAGAAAAGCGTGGGTCTCTTCTCAAATATTAGTAAAGGTATCCAATCGGTACTAAAGTGACCCACGCTTTTCTTTATAGTAATTTAAATAATAGTGTATTATTTATTTTCTACTTTTTAGTGCATCATTACATAAAAGCTTGTTATTAAAACGTTTTTTATGAATTTTTTTTAAAAAATGCAAAGGTTCAAGTAAATTAAGCTAATTTTTTTCAGTGGACTAGAATAGATGGAATTTTATTTGAATTTAGGCCTAATAATTTACGCAATTTCGTTTTTTTTTTAATTAGGACAAATTAATTGTATTGATTTTAATTGAAAATTTAAATTGTGAACTAAATTTCTTCTTTTTTTTGTGTGTGGGTTTAAAGGCGTTTTACTACAGGGTAGTGTCTGACTGACGCATAAATAGCAAGTTTTGTTTCGGTGCGAAAGTTATTGTTGAGAATTTTTGAAACACACCGTAGATACTTCCTTTTCCGCTAACACAACCAAAATGGTAGGTGTTTAGAAATTTACGTCTTTTTTTCCCTTTCAATATCGTTTACGATCTATGTTCTTATTTAACACAAATACAGCAGAAATTATAATTAAAATTTTGTCATATCTGTACATGTTTATAATTCACTTATATAGAGTTTTGTACGAAATTGGAATGGATAAACAAAAAAGTGATGGCCAATTGACCCAACATTTTCTTGCCAGTCCATCCTCCTTATCCTACTAAAAACTAAACTCTACCAAAATGTTGACCTGAAAATGCTGAAATTGCTCAACATAGAACTGGATTTAGGTCTCGATCTAGATCTAGATCTAGTAGACATCTTTTTTGTGTGCTGGGCTCAGATAAACTTAATCAGTTAGGCGTAGACTCTGTTATGTTCAGGGCAGTGTCTACAAAAATAAACCTGACTTGATGCATGTAGGGATTTTGGTAAAAAAGCACTAATCATCATATAAAAATAAAAAGTACATATTCTTGTAGAGCTCAACAAAATGAAAACAAAACAAAAAAGATTTTTTGTCTAGCTCAAATAGTTTTTTTTTTGCGAATTTTTTTGTGAGGGGTGGAATCCCCTTACTTTTGCATTGGCCAATTGTGACAAGTCATGGTATACCTGAATAAATTGAGCATAGTTATTTTAATTGCATTTGTATTTTGTTCATATTTGCAGAGTTTAGCTAGAATGATATATAGAACTTGTAAATGTTGTTGAAATGAATAAAAATAATACAGAACTTATATTTTTGTGTTGGCTTCCTCCCATAACCCCAAAAAACTGTGTGCTGCGCAAATATGAAAATGTTTCTAAAGCCATATTTTATATAAATACAGCAAATGAAAGAACTACAAAGTTTGAAATCTAAAGTAAATGACTTGAACACTGTTATGTGCATATAATTGCCTCATTATTTTGGGCAGGTGAAGTAGAGTCCATCTTTAAGCCATTATGTTATAAAACTGCTGCGCAAATATGAAAATGTTTCTAAAGCAATATTTTATATAAATACAGTGAATGAAAGAACTCCATAGTCAGAAATCTAAAGTAAATGACTTGAACACTGTAATGTGTCTATAACTGCCTTGTTATTTTGGGCAGGTGAAGTAGAGTCCATATAAAAGCCATTTTGTAATAAGTGAAATGAAGTTATCAGATCAATGTTTTTATGTGTGAATTGTGTATGGATTCTGATATTCAGCATATAACTATATCTAAGGGTAAGTAGAACTTGAATACTTAAAATTACAGTTAGCACAATGCTAGTGTATAGCAACAGACAGGTAACCTAGATCTAGGTCTGACTCTTGTCAGTCTAGAGTCTAGTCTGACAAAATTGGATTTTTAGGAAAAACATTCTGCAAAACTAGAACTAGAGCTGAAAAAATTAAAGATGGGTATGTAAATATATTTTGAAATAAAAAATTAGATTTGTTTGCACATGCCATAAGAATGCTGTTATTAGTTGATCAAACTTAAAGCAGGAAGATCGGGATGAAAAAATATAACAATGGTGGCAGCGTGACCTACATACAGTGACTACGTTCGGAGGGGTATAACTAATGTCGGAGTCAAAATATCCAAAAACAAATTTCATTTCCAATTACTTAAGATATGTCTGATCAGTAATCTACTCTCATCTAGAGGAATCCTTTAAAAAATCGAGATTCCAACGTATTTGAAACTAACCTTGATACAGAGGGAAGACCAAAGCAGAGACAGCATGCAATCAGGTCGCAAAGCCATTAAAACTAAGGGACAACCACTCTACTTTTTAATTAACCTTAGGAAATGACCTTTTAAACTTAATTAATTACCATAAATTAAAAACTTATTAGTATGCAAAACCAAATCTCGTGTGTCCGGTATCAGAAAGTAATGGGCGATTTTGGGTCATGTTTTTACCGCGAACTCTGCGGATGCCGACAACCCTAATGCATGTGTTGAAAATGGTAGACTAGTTGGCTTTTTTATGTAGAATTGCTGTAATTTTGATGAGATCAGCTTGTTAAGATCTGGTTCCTATTAGATTACTAGACACTAGGTTTGTAAAACAATTTTGTCAGTAACAGTAGAATAAAAGTAAATTGAGTAGACCCAAGTTTTGTTTTCGAAGTGACTACTCGGAAGATTTTTCTCCCCAACGTCTCCACTTAGTCGGCAAAAGATAGCTGTGCGCATGCGCAGTGACCTAAGGTTAGGGCTAGAATGGGGATAGGATTAGGGTTGGTGTTAGGGTTCTGCGGTTGTAAACACAGGCATGTGCAGTACCATCGAAAACATCGCTGCGAAGGCAAGTCGTTTCTCTCCATTGCGCATGCGTATCTTATTCCGGCTAGTATTGGTCTTTTTTTTTAAGAAATGTACAGATTCTAGCCAATATCCTGTTAGATTATTAGATCGGTGTATTTTTAAAAATAAGCCTCAAATTTTTAGAGATAGATCTATGTCTTGCAATATTTTACACTGCATACTTTATTTGCTAGTTCTTCTTATTGCCTTTGGGAATTGTAGCCTAATTTAAAACTTTTTGTTTTTAGGCTCGTGTGAGGACCAAAACAGTGAAAAAGGCTGCCAGAGTGATTATTGAAAAATATTACACCAGGCTCACTGCTGACTTTCACACCAACAAGAGAGTATGTGAAGAAATTGCCATTATACCAAGCAAAAAGCTCAGGAACAAGATTGCTGGGTACATGTTTGTTTTCAACTTGGTTTTTCTGATAGAACGAATAGTTTTTAGATTTGCTAGGTTTTATTCTGATTGCAATACAATGCAATTATCATTGGGTTTGCGGGTACAATTGACCCTATTCTGTTTAGTAGACATAGTTCATTAGGCCTGCAGTTAATGAGGTGATGAACCTAGGTTATATTAAATGTTAACATAAATAGTCTTGAATAAGAGTTAACTTTTAAATTTTAGTACATCATGATTTGTGGACATGCTGTGTAATTAGCAGCTTGTTCTCCCTTCAACTCGTACACGTTAATGCCAACCAAAGTTTTGGGCATCATTATGAATTGCCACCTGATTTCTTGATATGTAGCCTTTTAATTACATTTGAATATTTTTAAAGGTTTGTTACACATTTGATGAAGAGGATCCAGAAAGGCCCAGTTCGCAACATCTCTATTAAACTTCAAGAAGAAGAAAGAGAGAGAAGAGATAACTATGTCCCTGAGGTTTGTATAGAGCTTATGTTTTTTGTCTGCTTGGCTGCCAAAATTGGTTTGTCTGTAGACCATTAACAAGCAGGCTTGTTGTTTGTTTTTGTTTTGTTTTTTTTTTTTGCTAAGTGATTTATAAGAGCTGTTTGTATTAGAATATGGATACACCTTGTTTCAGTCTTGTCAGCTTTCTCTCTCCTGTTTTAAAAATTTTTGTTTACTATTAATTGTGGACATGAGCAACATTTCTTTCCACTGTTGGCCCTGGAGATCATCAATCATTACTATAAACCATACTAAGTTACAATCTGTGGTAAATGTTATGAGCAAAAGTTCATTGCTGTGGTTGTGCAAATTTTCTCTAGGTATTTGTTTCCTTGTGACTATTTGTTAAAATGCCCTGCTGTTGTGGAATTTATGAGCCTATCAGTTTTCAACTTTAAAAAAAAAAGAAGTAACAGCACTGCAAACTTTTATTGTGTTTGTAATAGTGTTACAATAAAATATACTACTGGTCTCATATCCGCTTGATGTCTCTTTGGTCCTTGTTGCGCATAACGGTGTAGTCCTACTTGGTACGTTAAAAGTACACCAAGTTCATGCTGTTTTCTACTTAAAACTGGTTTATTTATCATTTTTCTGGTATTTTAGCGATGACCTAAATTATACATTTATTGTTTGCTAGTTACTTGTTCAATTTTACAGTTGAGTAGCCTTTAACCATTAATGTCCCGTAACGCCCGCTGCCGCCCGACACCGTTAATGTCCCGTAACGCCCGCTGCCGCCCGCTTAAAATACGCATAGAAAAATTAAATTTGTTTCATTAAAATTTGGCCTACAAATCCTAATTTTTAACCAAACAGGAAGTCGGTTAGTTTCAGCATCCTTTTCCGGTCTTATAATTTCAATGGCGCTTTTGAAAGATAAAAAATAATAGCTTCTTTCGATCTCGAAATTTTAGACTCATCTGTCCTTTTTTTTAGTAGATTTAATATTAAAAATAAAATAAAATAATGCCTCTAAACGTATCTAGGCATGTATTTTATGAATTATTTATCTTAAACATAACCAAATTGATATTTAACTGTTAAATTCGATGCTTAGTTGTTTAGACAAAAATAAATAAAATTGACTACCGAAAATGACCTGTTTTGAATTTTCTCCGACATTTTTTATTTTTTTACTGTACTTTTACCGAATATAATATATTCTATTTAATACTGTTGGAAAGCCAGGTTTATTCCCAACATTAAGCAGTAGTTTTTATCTTAATTTTCAATTTCATTTAGACAAAAACAAATATTTTGTGAAACTATTCACTTGATCATACAGACAGAGTTATGCTCCTTACATTGGGCCGTCATGGGTGGAGTTTTGGTAGAATGAATGGGACATTAATGGTTAATGATATATTTAGCTTAAGTAAGAGATTGGCATGTCTGATATATTCATATTATGACCTTAATTAAATGTTTTGTCTCTATTGTATGTTTATTGCTTCTAGGTATCAGCCCTGGAACTTGACATAATTGAGATTGATCCAGATACAAAGGAGATGTTGAAGGCTCTTGTGAGTACAGTTTCTAAGTGTAATAGATTTTTAATTTTTTGCTCTGTTTTTTAGATTATGCCTTTTTCTAACCTACATTTTTTTTCTTTCAAGGACTTTGCCAACCTCCCTCATCTTCAAGTGACACAGCCAACTCCTACCTTTGCTGGTAGAGCACCACCTGCTGGTCTGAGAACTTAAATTATAGCTTTGTAATGAAGTAAATAAATGATCGAACTCTTTGAATTTGTTAACTGGTTCTTTTCCAAGTGGCAAAAACATCTTTAATTTTTTTGAGATGGTAACTTTCCTTCACTGGTCATGTAGATAGGTTGTTTGTATTACTGCATTACATCCTTTTGGTTTATTTTTATTTGTAAGGGGGTGTCTAATTTGACATAGTTTATACATATCCGTTTACTCTGGAAACTTGTAAATTGTGAAGGGGTGTTTTTCCATTTGCACACAATTTTGTTTGGACTGAATGTTGTGTTCATAAAAGTTTCTCCTCATGGGGCAACTGAAAGGATAGTGTTGTTGGCCCCATGCCCAGCTACCTTTACTTTTCTGGAACTATGCACCCATTATAGCCGGGTGGACCCAGGGATATATTGCTTATTTCAACCTCGATTCTAACTTGAGACAGGTTTGCTTACTATTGTGGTACCACTGGGCCATATTGAACAGCTTCAAAGTACAAGAAAACAATTTTATTGCGTTTGTCAAAATTATCTAGGTTCAAATTACGTTTTTCCATTCCTTCTCATTTTAATCTAAGAATGAGGGTGATGAAAATTGTTTTGCCTACAAATTGGTGATAATATACTACTGGACTTGATAACTAGGTCTATACAAAAACAGGTGTGGAGACTTAATCTTACAAAAGTTATGGTCAGAAGCAAATGAATTGTTATGAAAAATCTACACAGGATTTATTATTATTAGACACCTTTGGTAATGATTAATAATAGTTACAAAAGCAATGAAATAGAAAAGTTTATCATAGTATTTTTAAAAGTGCAGGATGTTAAGTTTTTGTCTTATTTTGTGCCGATGTAATCAAAGATTGGTATGTATTTAGCCAGCTTTCGTCGTCGAAAAGAATCTGGCACAAATGGCAGTCTGTAAATCTCTAGCCCATCCTCAAAGTTGGATGCTCTCTTGGCACTTTCATCAAGCTCCTTGAGTAAATGTAACAAGCCTCTCTCTTTAAGTGTTCCTGTGTAACACGAGGTAAATGTACATGTAGTGTTGCAATTAAAATCAAAACTTGTGGTGCTATGAGAGTACAAGTATACACATGACTTGATTGGGTCTACCGGAAACAATCGGTGGCCGTCATAAAAGGTGCTAGTACTGTTTAAGTCATAATTTAGAGTCGAGCTTTCATTTTTTATCAAAAAAGAAGTGTAGGTATTACTATTAATTACACCATTCATTCATGCTAGGGCTTTGGTGGAGACAAAATGCACAATCTGGAATTGAGTGGGACCCTTTTTAAAATTTCCCTGGCTTCTTGGCTATAGTCAGTCGAACCATGAGCATACATGATCCTGACTACTAACTTTATAGAATTAGTAGCAGTATCATACAGTAGGAATATTTAGCTATAAACAAATCAAGGGAAGTAATCCAATCTGACATAGTTATACTGAGTTACCTGGGGTTGTGTTGTCCATGATGAACGCAAAAGCTCCACCTACAAATGATGGATTAGTTAGCAGCATCTTGAGAGAGGAGTCGACAGTCACACTGCCTGCAAATGCAAATAAAATGTTAGTTGAGACAAGTTTCCAGCATTAAGATTTAAAACGTTGCTGAAGTTGCAGCTCAGTATTTTGATGAAGCTTTCCTTTGTTTTTTTTATTTTAGTCGTCAAGTTCATTTAGGGGTCATCCATAAATGACGTCACGCTTTTTTGACGATTTTACCCCTTTCCTCCGCCACACGTCGTCACAAAAAGCCAGACCACACCCCTAAAATGACGTCACACCTCAACCTACAACCCCCCCCCCCCTCAAAATTGCAGTTGAATTTTTTTAAGTCATCGATATTTTTCTAACACCTTGTCTAAACTTTATAATTTATTAAAACAGTTATCTAAAACGCGAAATAACGTCTAAAATTCGTTTTCTAACATTGCTTTTTTATAATGCCAAAGTGTGACGTCGCAACATCTTAACCCCCCTCATCACACATCGTCACAAAATTACGGACCCTTCCCCCCCTACGAGTGTGACGGCATTTATGGATGACCCCTTAGTAAAGATTTACGAGTAAGTTGAAAACTGAAGTATTCAATATATCTTTGGCTAAGGTGAATGCTACCATGTGAAGAAAATATCAAGTGCCCCCCTGGAGAAAAAAGTCTGGAAGAAACACTGTTCACTTGAGGTTTAAAATTAACTCACTCACCTTAACTTTAACACTTAACGTTGTTTGACATCTTAAGATAAGTACAATTTAAGTGTAAACACCTTGTTCCTAAAATGTCTCTCGTTTTTCCTGTCAACGCGATTTTATCTTAGTTACCTGTATTAAATGCGTGAGGATTTTTGGCAACCCAAATCGGCATCATGACTCCAAGTAAAAGCGAAACTCCCATAATGGCCAGATTTCTGGTTGAGTTCAAATCCACAGTCTGAAAAAAAAAGTTTTTATTGTCCTTGTTTAGAAACTTACTTTTATTCAGTGAATTTTTTTTTTTAAAGCAAGAATAGAAATAACTAGATATAAATCAAGATCAATTTTTTGTCGTCCGTTTTTCTGTTGATTTGTAAATATAAATGTTTTCGCTCTCGTATGGTTTGCAAACTTACCTGTAGATAAGAGAGAATAACGCCGATGAAAATACCCATGATGATGATATTACATCCACCCAGGACTGAGTAGGGGATGGTGACAAACACAGCTCCGAACTTGCCAAAAAGGGCGAACAAAATGTAAATAACGCCTGCTAGTTGGAACACGCTTCTGCTTGCGACCTGGTAAAATGTTGTTATTGTTAGTCTAGTGAGAAAATATGACGACACGGAGTTTATTTTGTTCTTTGACCTCGGCAGATGAGAGGAAGGTGTGGTCAGCACCATGTTCAACAAACTTTACTTTCCCTATTGTGAGTCAGTAACCCATCAGAGCTGGGTGGACTCAGGGACGTCATACGGATTCGAGCCGGAGATCCGATCTCGAGACTTTCAGGTTCGTAGACGTGTGCTCTACCATCCGACCATGTAATCCCAAATGATTACATCAGCCTCTTAATAAATAAAGAAAATATACAGAGCACATAAAAAATAGTGCAGGCACGTTGATTTCAATACACATTTTTTATTAGTAGTTTATTTTAAATTAGTTTTTATCTATACTCGAATAATTTTGAGGCCATTCAGAGCGATCCCACTCTGAGCCATGTATTGTAACAATCGTATAGCCCTGCCTCCCCTTCCCCATAGAACGCCCACTGCCCCCCCCTCTAAGGCACACCGAGAAACTATCCTGGTTAAACCCTAAGACACACAACCCGGGTTTTACCCTAAGGCACAGACACACTACCCTGGTTATACCCTAATACATACAGACACACTACCCTGGTTATACCCTAATACACACAGACACACTAACCTGGTTCTACCCTAAGACGCATAGACATACTACCCTGGTTATACCAATAGGCACACTACCCTGGTTATACCCTAAGTCATAGACACACTACCCCGGTTATACCCTAAGGCACATAGACACACTACCCCAGAGGCGTAGCGACCCTTCCCGGCGCCCGGGGACAAACTTTTCGATTTGCACCCCCCCCCCTCGAGATTTCGATTTGCACCCCCCTCAACCTTTCAATTTATTTTTCCAACCCATTTTGGCGCCCCCTAGGGTCGGCGCCCGGGGACATATGTCCCCACCCCGCCGCCCCCCCCCCCCTCGCTACGCTACTGCACTACCCTGGTTATAACCTAAGACACATGGACACACTACCCTGGTTATGCCTTAAGACACAGACACACTACCCTGGTTATTCCCTAAGACACACAGACACACTACCCTGGTTATACCCTAAGACACATGGACACATTACCCCAGAGGCGTAGCGACCCTTCCCGGCGCCCGGGGACAAACTTTTCGATTTGCACCCCCCCCCCTCGAGATTTTGATTTGCACCCCCCCCCCCAAACTTTCGATTTGCACCCCCCCTCAACCTTTCAATTTATTTTTCCTACCCATTTTGGCGCCCCCTAAGGTCGGCGCCCGGGGACATGTGTCCCCCCCCCCTCTCGCTACGCTACTGCATTACCCTTGTTATACCGTTTGACACATAGACACACTACCCTGGTTATGCCCTAAGACACAGACACACTACCCTGGTTCTACCCTAAGAAGACACACTACCCTGGTTATTCCCATAGCTCCAATATTCCCTCCATAAGAAGACGTGGCGTGACAACAGCCTAGCGTGCCGCCCAGAAAGCTGACGAACCCCTCAACGGCGATGCCACGGTTGAAGGCGAACGGGGGCGGGGCTGGGACCCTGGCCGTACGAGCGCAGGCGTTGTAGTCGCCGATAGAGTCCAGCACGGATAAGATGGTGGCCACGAAAAAACTGATGAAACCTCCCACGCTGAACGTCATCAAGCCGAACATACCTGTCAGGAGAGAGAATATTCATTAGTGCACAGAAATAGTTAGGTTAGGTAACTTTAGCTAGTCGCCCCTCATGACAAGAGCTTTCCATACTATCTGTCCTGGACTAGTCTCCAGGTGTATCAAGTCTTCTTGGCGTTTTCTTCCGTAGTCGATCTATTTTTCTTTACGCACTGTGGATTCCAGATGAGGCCCTGTCTTGTTAGGCTGGATACGAGAGTGCAGTGTTTCTTCCAAACTTATTTCTCCGGGGGGTGGGGGGGCACTTGAAATTTTCGGGGGGGGGGGGGGCGGACACTGTTAAAAGTATATATTTTCTATATCAATTATATAAATTTAATTTCGTTCGGGGGGGGGGGGGGGGGCTGAGTAGAATTTTTTCGGGGGGGGGGGGGGAGGGGGGGGGGGGCTCCGCCCCCCGGAAGAGATGCCTGGATGAAACTCTGCGAGAGTGTGGCCATTTTCTCTGGAAGATCTCTTCTTCAGCTGGGAGTTGGTTACAGAAATGTTGGACTGGTCAAAATTTGCCTCAAATAGCCTTGTTATTTGACTTTTAATACGAGGCCTTTTAAACTCGGGGACGAGTTTTGCGGTCCACACCGGGTGATACCATCTAGGGGTGACACCATTGAGATGGTGACACCAAGCCGAAATATGGATAAATTTTGTGTCAAAACAATGTTTTATCCAGTTAAAATAATGAAATATGGAAGAAAGTTGACATTTTGTTGGAAGGGGAGGTTGGGATAACATCATCAATTACAGAACCGGGTGAGGCCTACCATGGACGCCACTGCTTGTTACTATTTTCATATAGCTTAATTATAAGCTAATATTGCTAAAATAAAATTCGTAAATTTAAAAACATTGCATTCTTAACTCCTTTTGTTTCGTGTTTACAACAAAGTACTTTTTTGTTATATAACACTCTTCACTCTGCATTTGAAATTTAGAAAGAAAAGATCCTAATGTTCAATTGTATTTGTCTATGCATGAAAAATCATTTGAATGAAATCAAAATTGAAATAACGTTTTTCGTGTATGCATAAATGTGTATTTCGAAAAGGAAGGAAAAGCTATCAACAACATATCTAAAACAGTTACCAGGATATGGGAAGATGAACCAGCCAATGTCTTCAATGACATGCGCACGAGCGTCAGTTCTGGCCATGTATTGTTTACTTTTGGTGTCGCTAGACAACGCTCCAGCCTCTGTCATGATGCCGCTTACCATCCAACCAATCAGAATGCTCAATAGAATCTGCCGAAAATTGTAAATCAAACTGGAGTTAAATTACATGTTTTGTAATCAGACATGGCAAAGTGTAGCTTTGTGAAAGGCCCCATTACACTTCGTTTACACTTGCGACATGATGTATAATATACATATATTGGGAAAAAAACTCATACCAAGTAACATGAACTTTTTGTGCGATTTTTTTTCCCTTGACATGTATATCATACATGTCGTAAGTGTAAACTCGGTATAAGTCAAAGTCAGAGCGCTGTAGAAATTTAATTAGCCTACATGTTAATTTTATCAAATACAATGCCTTTTACTAAAACCAATTTTTTTTTTTTTTTTTTTTTTACAATTCAGTCTGTGACGTTTTTGACTTGGAAATTACATTGAACTCTTTAATCGATACAGAAGCTCAATTTATGTCGAATAAACTGATTTTCAAAATACAATACAAACATGAGCCTTAAAGTATGTTAAGTCTGAAGTGAGTACTTACAGAAAACACCTGATGTAAAGGATACCAGAAGATGTAAAAGCCCTTGCCTCTGGCCCACATTGGAATCGGAGTTTTCCGGTTGGACAAAAATAACGAGAACACTAAAGCACTAAAGTTCTGCAATAATCGAAATATGTGTATCAAGCTTATCATTGATATCTGCATGATACGCGTCGTTCATTATAAAATTATTTTTGTCGTTCTTTACTAAGGTAACTACAGAGGCGAGCGACCCTTCCCGGGGACAAACTTTCGATTTAACCCCCCCCCCCCCCCAAACTTTCGATTTGCACCTCCCAAACTTTCGATTTGCACCCCCCTCCCTAAAACTTTTGATTTGCACCCCCACCCCTCAAACTTTCGATTTGCACCCCCCCCCCAAACTTTTGATTACTTTTTCCAAACCCATTTGGCGCCCCCTAACGTCAGCGCCGGGGACATATGTCCCCCCCCCATCGCTACGCCTCTGGGTAACTATTATTTTCTTTAAGAAAACAAGGAGGCCAATGGAGACGTGGAGGCGCACAGTAGAAAAGCAACTGACAGGAGCAGGACTGCTTGGGGGGAACTGCCAAGAAAGTTGTCAGAAACCAACAAAAGTGGAAAGATCCTTCTGTGGCGGCCCCATGTGTCTTGGGCACTAAAGGGAAAAGATGATGATGATTGTCCTTATAGTAAACTATTTTTAAACACACGCTCTCCAAACAGAGGAACCACTCACATCAAAGCCACGGTCCAGTTGGTTTCAGAAAACTTGACAGCCACTGTTTTGATTTCTAGTCCCACGAGAATTACTGTAGGCACCACGGTTATTGGACCTACGTACCTTGGCAAGTAGAAAAAAAATTCAGCTTTCCTTTCGCACTTAAAATAGTTGTTTCACGTACTTAGAATAATTGTTTCACGTGCTTTTTCGAAATTATAAAAAAAATCAGAATCAGCACGAATGAAGCTGATTCTGTATATATCAGTGCATTTTTAGTAAATCAGAGACAACACATATTCCTACTTTGAAAAGAAAATGAGTTTTTTTTAAAAATATTAATGACAACTTGAGATCTTTAGACTAACCTAATGATCACACCTACAAATCCGGTGATCCCGATCAAAAAATGTATACCGCCAGCCAACATTAAACTCCCAGATAGCTGTGAAACCAAGTCACACAATGTCAAGATATTTTCAACAATAAATTAATTATATATGAAATTATGTGCAAGTTTTTACATTTCATAAATACAAACTAAATAAATGATGAAAAATAATTGCCCAATTGAGTGGAAAGGAATATAATACAAGTCAATAGTCAATGACAATTATAAGCTAGCATATGCAGTACCTCATGGTTTTAAATCATTATGCTAGCATTCAGAGTCGATAACCTAGCTCAAACCACGAAAATAGAGTTATTGGAGGCCTCACATTTTAAGTGGCCCTGCAGTTTGTTGAACATTTAAATTTGCACTAAACTTAACCTAGGAATAAATAAATGGTATAGACGTGTATCAAGACGGTCACATAATTCATTAACAAGCTGCCGCCGCAGAAAGACACGTTGTTATCTTGAACTAAAGGTTTATAATTGTAAATAATGTCTACATCTAAAGCTATGCGTTGTTGTACTATTTCTTAAAATGTTTTTTTCAACGGGCCTCTATGGGGACATGTTTAAATATTTGTGTAAAGCACTGATGTACACTTTATTTTTTATTTAGCTTAGTTTTCTACTCACTTTGAGGATCTTGTCAGTAATGACCTCCTGCATTAGCACCACTGTGCCATTTCCAATATCAGCTTTCATAACTGTTCTATTCGTTTCCATGTCAAATTCTATAATAAAAACCCTATCGAATTATTTGAGTGCATCTTATTTTGTGAATAAGTATTGGCTGGACAATTTGGGAAAATTGAGGCCCATAAAAATTAACATTTTTGTGTGTGCATATAAGTAATTCCTACGATATTTTACGTACAAAGTTTTGTTCTTAATATAGATTTTCTTTATTTGTTAGGACAGATCTCCGAAGAGACATAGATGTTTCACCTCACCCGAGGATGATATGTAGGCATAATTGTATCTTATTATTATTCAGCTTTCCACAGGCGAAACTCAACTTTTAATTGAGACTAAAATGCTTTAAAATAATTATATATATATATATATATATATATATATATATATATATATATATATATATATATATATATATATATATATATATATATATATATATATATATATATATATATATATATATATATATATATATATATATATATATATATATATATATATATATATATATATATATATATATATATATATATCCTCTTTAATATTTATAACGCAGAGTTTCTTATAGGCATCTCTTCGTGGGGGGGGGGGGGGGGCTTCAACCTCCCCCCCCCCCCCATAGAAAGTCTACCGCCCTCCGTACGAAATGGAATTTATATAGAAAATATATACGCTTACCAGAGTGTGTCCCCCCCCCCCCCCCCGGAAATATCATTATCAAGTGCCCCCCCCCCCCCCCCCCCCCCCGGAGAAAAAAGTCTGGAAGAAACTCTGAACGCAAAGCAGCTTCAATCGATCGGCTATTTCTGAAATCGATAGGCAATTTCTGAAATCGATAGGTTATTTCTGAAATCTATAAGCTATTTCTGAAATCGATTGGTTAATTCTGAAAACGAAAGGTTATGTTTTGACATAAACATTTAACCAAAAGGGACACTCACCTTCAAAAGGTTCTGGACATTTCCATTCTTCAAGCGTCATTAAACTAATTAATGGCACCATGTAGCTAGAGGCTGGACCTTGAAAAATTGGAAGTCTGAAATCATGCACAAAATGTATTTTTTTTTAATTTAAATTAAATATTGTTTTCGTTTTAATTAATTAACTGAATCTCCATTTTTTTCCGAATCACATGCTCGTTTCGATAATATTCTATGGTAGGGGTAAATTCATACAAAATTTTTTTTAGTATAGGCTTACTACCTTGAATTTATGTCAAATGCTTAACACTGGGAAGCAGTGTAGTCCGGAAATTGTTTCAAATATTGCCTGATCCCCCACCCTCTCTCCACCCACAATACAGAACTGGGATAATGTTATAGGAGGTATAGCTTATTTATGTCCTGCTCAGATTTAGAAGTATCGGGAGATTGTGTTTTATTATCTGTACATTTTTAGATTTTCCTTATTACTACTTGCTTATCTTTGAAAAAATAGACGCATGCATTTTTATACGTAGCGCTGTTGGCTTAATACGGGTTAAAGGCGTATTAGTAAGTAAGTGCCAGGTATTATTTTTGTAGGCTACACAGTTTAATTTACCTGACCCCGATGGTCGACATGAGGAAAGTAGCCAATCCGGTCATGAGTAGAGTAGCACTCAGAAGCTGAGCTTTAATTTCGTCATCCTTGCTGGCACAAACAACCTCAGACACTATGATGGCCTTACTCAGCGGGTTCACAATACTCAGCAGGCATTGCTGCCAGGACATGGGGAAAATAGCGTTAATCAAATATACGTACATCATCAGTACAGTATATGGTGAAAATAGCGTTAAACAGATATACGTACATAATCAGTACAGTACATGGTGAAAATAGCTTTAAACGGATACATAAATTGTAAATATAAGATGAAACCGACATCCTTTTTACGACCCACCCATAACAGTTTCTTTCAGGCATCTCTTCCATGGGCACGTCTACACCCCCCCCCCATCCCCTTGAAATAAATATAATTTATTTAGAAAATGTATATGCCCTACTTTTACCAGTGTCCGCGCCCCACGAGGAAAATTTAGTCTTTACACCCCTTCAAAAGTTTTAAGCACCCCCCCCTTTCCCCTCGGAGAACAACGTTTGTTGGAGAATCAGCTGAACAGGACAAGTTCTGCACGGTATGTGAAGATCTCCACCCGATTCCAATATCAACAGGATGACACTAAAACCAGTGGAGACAGGCGGACGATAGGTTTAAGGATACAGCACCAAGATGGATCCCAAGCGATCCAAAGAAAATTGAGTAGGACACGCAACTCTTGAGAGGCTCGGTTTAACGGCTTTGCAATAGGACTGGTAAGTAGGTCACCAACCAGTTCTACGGCTCAATAAAACCTGTATAAGCCATAGAACTGTTTATTGACCTACTTACCAGCCCTATAGTAAAGGGAAAAATATGAAGTTCAAATACTTTATGCTTATAATACTTTCGCCCCTTTAAAGCATCTATTCGCAAATATGTCATATCCGCCCCCCTCCCCCATATAATGTGGAAAAAACAGCTTACAAAATTTTGAATTTTTATCACATTTAATACAGTTTTGACTTTCAAATTATGCCTTCAGTTAATAATTAAAAAAAAAAACCCGCACATTACAATACAAATACCCACCTGCATCGCAAACAACAACATGAGGGAGATGGGCGGCGACTGCGTGATGCGGTAGATCAAAGCCCTATTCCCTTCCACCACAATTTCAACTTTTGGCGTGTCTTCTGTTTCTTCCTGACTGGTCTTCTCTGGGTAGTCTAGCTCGCATTGTAGAGTAATCCCAGAGTCCGTGGAGATGGGTGAGTCCAACACGCTTAATCCGTTTTCTTTTTTAATTATAAGTGGGTCCATTGCGTTTAAGGCTTCCTGGGGTATTTATTGTGATTTACCGAATTCTCTTGAAATTTCTTGAGCTTAAGTTGCAAAGACCAACATGTCATACAGTGTTTACAAACGAGATATGTAATAGATTGAAATAATTGTGAGGTCAAGGGAACTCACTCTTCTGTATTAGTATTATATTTATATTGTTATCTTGAGTGATGTCCCTTGCATGTTGTTATGTATATAAGTCTCTCGCCACTTCCCTCTCTCTCTCTTACCAACATGGCGTCTGTACATAATAAAGGCTGTTAACAACCAACGCGGTTTCTCGTCAGTCATTACAATCCACTTCATTTGGCGACGAAGGATAAACATCGACTAGAAAGAGCACCTACTTACGCAAAAAAGAGGTTTGCTAGAGCTTATTAGCTAATTATTTCTAGAATTATGGCGCTGTATGGCCAAATAAAAGAATTTGATGCGAATGATGAAATCATTCAAGATTACCTAGAGAGGTTAAGCTTTTACCTAGAAGCTAACGACGTGACGATAGAAGCCAAAAAGAGAGCTGTTTTGTTAACAGTCATAGGGCCTCAACAATTCAGGCTACTAAAGGACTTATGCGCACCAGCTAGTCCAGATTCCAAGAGCTTTAACGAGCTGAGCAAATTGCTAACAGACCACCATGCGCCTACCCCATCAAAGTTTTTATGTCGAGCTAGATTTGACAGTAGGACTCGTCAACCAAACGAGTCAATATCAGAATATGTTGCTGCTTTACGTCATTTAAGTAGATTCTGTGAATTTGGAGAAACGCTGTCTGACAGACTATGTGAAAAGTTTGTGACAGGTGTAAACAGCCCTGATATTCAAAGAAAGTTGCTGCTCGAGTCAGATCTAACATTGGAAAAAGCAATACAACTTGCAATGTCATTCCAGCAGTCATCAGATGCGGCGAGATCTTTAGCACCTTCAGAGATCCATGCAGTAAACAGCAGGTTAGTCAATAAACATCAACCCCATCGGAGCATTCCAACTTATGCTAAACAGCCTGCTCGTTCAAATCCTAGATCTAAATCTAGTAATAATTATCAAAAATGTCATCGATGCAAAGGTCCCCATGCATCTCATCGGTGCAAGTTCAAGTCTGCAACTTGTTATAAGTGCGGTAAGCAAGGTCACATTGCCAAGGCCTGCTTCGCAAAGTCTTCGTCTGTTGCTAAATCTAGCCAGTCAAGACAGTACCGCAACCAAAGGCAGCACTATGTTAACTCTCACCAAGACTACCTAACCCAACCAATGAACCACTCTACCTGTGAAAATGCTCAAACTGATTCGCAGCCGGATTTCAACCTATTCTCTGTGAAATCAATAAGTCATGCTCCCATCAATGTACAAGTTAATATCAACGGTAAGAGCATCAGCTTCCAACTTGACACTGGAGCATCTCTAACAGTCATAACAAAGACAGATTTTGACGCTGTCGCAGGAGAATCAGTGCCTCTACAGCCATGTCACAAGTGTCTAACAACATACACTGGTGACAATGTTCCGGTAATAGGAGAGTGTATGGTTCATGTAAGTTATAATGGTCAAAGTGTTAAACTTCCTCTTCTTGTGGTTGAAGGAAATGGACCGCCATTACTAGGTAGGAACTGGTTAAGTGATCTTAAGTTAAATTGGGAGAGTATTTGTTCATTGAAGAATGTAAAAGAATCTAGTCTTACTTCACTAGATAAAGTTATATCTGAAAATAAATGTGTTTTTGGTAACTCAGGTTTACTAAATGATAGAACAGTGAAGTTAAGCATTAAAGATACAAATCCAAGATACTGCAAAGCTAGAGTTCCACCTTATGCAATGAGGAATAAAATTGAAAATGAGCTAAGTAGATTGGAATCTAATGGCATTATAAAGAAGGTAGACTATTCCGATTGGGCGACACCCATTGTGCCAGTGTTAAAGAAGGATGGTTCTATAAGAATTTGTGGAGATTACAAAACTACACTGAATAAGCAAATAGAGCTAAATAGGTACCCTATACCTAACATTGAGGAAATCTCTTTGAATTTGGCAGGAGGAGACAAATTCACTGAATTAGACTTTAGTCATGCTTACACTCAACTAGAACTGCATCCAGATTCAAAAGTCTATACGACAATAAACACACATAAAGGACTCTACCAATATGAAAGACTATGTTTTGGCATATCATCCAGCCCTGGAATTTTCCAAGCTGTCATGGACAGTATTTTTAAGGATATTCCAAATGTTTGTGTGTACTTTGACAATGTGTACATAACTGGTAAGAATGACACTGAACATCTTAAAACACTTGATAAAGTATTAAAAATTGTTGGTGAAAAAGGTTTAAAGATAAACAAAGATAAATGTCAATTCATGTTGACAGAAATTAGTTTTCTTGGTTATATATTGAGCAAGCAAGGCATCAGACCTCAACCTGAGAAAACAAAAGCCATTAAAGAAGCACCCAAACCTGAAAATACCCAACAACTAAGAGCTTTTTTGGGCTTGATAAATTACTATGCAAAGTTCATAGGAAATCTGTCTGGTAAATTATCACCACTGTACAAGCTGCTACAGAAAAATGCAACTTGGCACTGGGGTAAACAACAAGCTGCTTTTAATACAGCAAAAGAGGCTTTGTCTGCTGACACCTTACTAACTCACTATGACCCAGGGAAAAGACTTGTATTGACATGTGATGCTTCACCAGTTGGTGTAGGAGCAGTCTTGTCCCACATGGATGAGAAGGGTGACAGACCCATTGCTTTTGCCAGTAGATCTTTGAACCAGGCTGAGAAAAATTATTCTCAGTTAGATAGGGAAGGCTTAGGCATCATTTTTGGTGTTAAGAAATTTCACAAGTTTCTGTTTGGTAGGAAGTACACCATCTTTACAGATCATAAACCATTGCTAGGTTTATTTGGAGAAAACAAAACCCTACCGGAGCATGCCTCACCAAGAACTCAAAGATGGGCTATCACACTAACTGCATACAATTATGAATTGAAATACAAACCTGGATCTGATAATAGTGCAGATAGTCTTAGTAGATTACCTTTAAAAAACCAAAGCCTGAGCTATGTACCAGAAGATGTATTTGTTCTCTTCATGGATAACTCCAATATAAATGTGAATGATATTAAGAGAGAAACACAAAAAGATGAGTGCTTAATAAAAGTATATGAGTACTGTAAGAATGGTTGGCCTGAAGATTCTGTGAATGATGACTTAAGGACATATAAAATAAGAAATAAAAACCTTTGTGAAGATAATATAAAAGATGGAGAAGATACAGTCCATTATCAGTCAGAGCTACCTAAACAAAGTATTTGTAACTTAATAAATGATTATGGTGATATGGCAATTTCAAATGTTTTAAAGAAAATACATTAGTAAGAAGGAATGTGATCATCAAACAACTTTGCTAACATCATTAGCACTTACAGAAACTAAAAGGGTAACATCAAAAGAAAAGAGCAAAGATTTTTGCCATTGAATACACCCACTTCAAATACTGGATCACAGTTGCAAAGTGATATTGTCCAGGATATTACTTTTAAACAGTATGTTTGGTTACGAAAAAGCACTATCAGATTACCTGAGAAAATTGATCAATCAAAGAAATCTATGTCAGTTAAGGATCTGAATAACAGCATAATACTTTCAGATGCCAATTCAAAAATGGTTCCATTAAATCATGACAAACATTCATTGAAAGAGAATTTGATGTTAATAAGAATGTGTATCTAAGAAATTATGGGAGAAAGGAAAAATGGATACCAGGTCAAATTGTTCAATGTAAAGGACCTGTGTCTTATAAAGTTAAAAATAACTTGTGCAGATAATAAGTGTGAATCTGCCAATCCCACCAAATCTGAACAGTTCACACCAACTCAGTTTGTTTCACAACCAAGTTCTGTTGATATGAGTGAACCAAGTTGTCTGGAGTCAGAAAATGTAAATTCTGGAGTTAATGATTTAAATCCTAGACCTCCTGAGATAGAGAATCCAGATGGTCAGAATATTGAGTCACCAAATCAAAAGCCACTGAGAAGGTCAAACAGGACAATCAAAGTCCCAAATAAGTTAGACCTATGATTTTAAAGGTCAAAAGGACTTTGACATTATTGTTTTGTATCTTGATTATGTTGTGGCATATTGTGCATTGTTTGTAAGGATGTAATCTACCATAGTGTTCATGTTACAATATAATTGGTGATTTTAGGATACTATCAATTGTTCTATTGAGAGATGTGTTATTGTGTTCTAAGGGTAAAGGGATGTAATAGATTGAAATAATTGTGAGGTCAAGGGAACTCACTCTTCTGTATTAGTATTATATTTATATTGTTATCTTGAGTGATGTCCCTTGCATGTTGTTATGTATATAAGTCTCTCGCCACTTCCCTCTCTCTCTCTTACCAACATGGCGTCTGTACATAATAAAGGCTGTTAACAACCAACGCGGTTTCTCGTCAGTCATTACAATCCACTTCAAGATATATTAAAATTGTGTTATTAAAATCAAAGCTTCGTAGCTAATAGGCTTATTTTTTTTAAATATAAAGAGAGCTGTTAAAAGAATAATAAGTGACGTCTCTTTAACATTTTATAAGCAGAGTTTCTTCCAGGCATCTCTTCTGGGAAAAACGTCTACCACCCCGTCCCCCCTCCCCTAAACGAAATGGAAGTTATATAAAATATATACTTTTTCCAGTGTCCGCCCCCCTCCCCAAATTTCAAGTACTCCCACCCCCCCCCCCATGGAGAAAGAAACACTATTTATAAGTGAGATAACCGAGTCCAAGCATCTGTTTTCAGTTAGGAGTTGTAGATCTACATCTACACTATTAGATGACTAGATAATGTTAATATTTGAATTCTTTTTAACTCTTATCTTCAACCTACCACCCTTGTGGGTACTGTATAAATATTTGATGTTGAAATTATTTTGAAGACATCTACACCCATCCAGATAGTAAAAGACGAATATTTCAATAATAAATATTAAGGGGGTCATCCATTTTTGTCGTCCATAAAGTCCACTTTCGACCCCCCCCCACCCACCAATGTGGACGTTTACCAATGTAGAGACCTCTCAAAACATGTTTACCTATTAAAAGGTGTACACATAAAATATATTCAGTATTTTGACCTAAAAATTAAGCGTTACTCCAGAGTTCAGAGAGAAAAATAAATAGTAGATGTATTTAAAAAACAACAACACGAGCACTGCCGTCTTAATTTTCACTTTTTTATATGCAGGATAAGAGTTTTATGTTTGTTTAAAAATGTAAGTTTATATACATTAATTTTAAACTCAAGATGTGGACGTCCAGATGCCTACCCCCCCCCCCCATTCGCACGCGTCTATAAAAGTGGATTTTCATGGACTCTATTACCCCCTCTGTGTCATAAAAAATGGGAGACCCCTAATATTCCTCAGATCCCAGGATTATACTGTAGTATACTGCCCTCTCCCCCCCCCTCCCCGAGATGTCTGAAAGAAATAGCTTATAATTAAATTATACTTCTACTACAGACTTACATAAAGATACAAATAATAATTGAGGGTAATAATACGATAAAGTGATCCGCTAGAGTAATTTAAATAATTTGTAAACCAAATTCTAATAAAGTCGTTGGTTACTTCAAATTGATTCTTTTTAGATCTATCTAATATTGTGTTCAAATGCTTTAATAGTCTTTAAATTAACATTTTAGAAAAAACTTTTAAAACGAATGACATTTTCTGAAAGTGGCCGAAATAGTCCACCAAAAAACGTATATTTTTAAATTTTATTTGGTCTTGAAAACAAAGTGTTGAATAAATTATCATTTTTACAATACTTTTCTCTACATTTTTAAAGTAAAGGTTTTATTTGAATTATTTAACACGTATCTAAGGTTTCCGGAAATGCCCATGAATACATTAAAGTTAGATTACATTGACAACAGTGGAACAAAATGGCTGTTCCATGGAGGGCATTTAACAACAAATAATACCGAGCCATGTTAAAGTTTAAAAACTTTTTAAATAAATGATGTTCCTCCACAAAAAATGATCAGAGATGCTTGATACTTAATTATATTTCTTTACTACGTGGAATCTTTGAGTACAGTAAACATTTCAATTAGGCCTACGAGCCTACGTAAAACTACACTTAATTTTTTAATTTTTCTCTCTGTTGACGAGTTGACGACATTAAATTAAAATTCATTAATCATTAAATCTTAAATACATTTTCCCCCTCGACATAAAATTAAAATCCAGAAGTACAAAACTAAAGTATAGTAGATCTAGTGTAAACTCATAAACGTCTTAAATAAAATTCAACAAGCAAGTGGTCAAGTGCATCTTTCCAAGCTCTGTGGGTACTAGATTCCTAGGTAGGCCTACTGACCACTGTTTAAAGTTTTATAATTATTAGTAATAGTTATTATAATAATTAGACTCAAGTATAATAAGTAAGTATAAGTCATACGTTATCACAGACACACCACGTCCACATGATGGTCAAGACTAGACTCTAGGATCTGGTGAGGTCAAAATGACTCAAAAGTGATTCTAAAATTTTGGTAGTTTATGCAATAATTAATTGTAATTGAAACCCTACTCTACTAAATCTCTAATAATCAAGAACATTGTCCAAATCATAAAAATAGGCCTGTATTATGTATACACTGTTTATAGCAGTTATTATTTGAGGGTAAGGGTGATTGGATAATGCTGTACTGTACATAATAATTAGTAGATCTACATATTATTTAATAAAATGTTAAATGATAATCAAATTGTACAAATGTCACCATGATGAACTTACATTTCTTAATATTAAAGGCCCATAGTTTCTCAACCTAACTTCTAAGCCTCATCATCTAACATGCTGAAAACTTAATCATAACCATAGGGAGGTATGCCACTATATGTTTTAATCTGTTTTCTTTACTTTTTTAATCAAGTAAAGAAAAGGAAGAGTTAGCCTATAGTGACTTATAGTTTAATTGTAATCTGCTTTGCTTGTTATTAAAATTTTCCTATGTTTAACTTTCTTGACAGTTAAATAATGGCATCTGGAACAAAAATGTCATATAACCATTTCCAAGGTGGTAAATATGGAGGCTTTTCACAACCATCCCAAAAGGATATGGAAATTACACAAGACATGCATCTTAAGATGTCAAAGAAGATTGCCCAGCTAACAAAGGTGTTAAACTAGATTAAAAAAAAAATGTTTATGCTTTAAATATAGATCTATAGGTTTAGTGCTAGTTAGATATTTTAAAGTTGATCATTTTAAACAACATTTAATAAAAAAGTTTCGCCATATAGGCGTAGCTTATTAAATTGTTTGATCCATTATTAAAAATAATTTAAATTTAATGAAAATTATATATAGTTTAAAATTAATTTTAATATTTTAAATTTTAATAATTACTAATACATAACAATATTTTCTTTTTGAAAAACAAAAATCTCCAACCCCCCCCCCCCCCCCCCCCACAAAAAAAAACAAAAAAAAAACAACTCCTCATGCAGAATCAGTTCTTTAATTAAAAACTTACTGTTTCAATTTCATTTACTTCTGTTCAGTAATATTATTTAATTTACTTAAAAAATTGTTTTCTTTAAGTAAAAGATAACCCTTTATCTTAATTAAGTGTGCTATGTAACAGAAAATAAATTAAAATACATAGTTGTTTAAATGATAGATAATCCACTAAACACGTTCTTTGTCTCGACTAAAACTAATCCCCCTCAAAAAAAAAAAAACAACAACTCATGCAGAATCAGTTCTTAAATAAAAATTTTCTGTTTCAATTTCATTTACTTCAGTTCAGTAATATTATTTAATTTACTTCCAAAAATTGCTATCCTTAAGTAAAATATAACCCTTTATCTTTATTAAGTGTGCAATGTAACAAAAAAATAAATTAAAATACATAGTTGTTTAAATGATAGATAATTCACTAAATACATTCTTTGTCTCAACTGAAACTAATCCTTCTTGCAGCTAATTAATAAAGACATTTAATGAAAAAAATAGATCAAAAGTTTTTTTTTTTACCTCAGTGTCTATGTAGCCTGCCAAGTTAAAATTACTTAACTGGATAACTAGAATATATTTCTGCTTTTTGAAGGAAAAGTGTTTAGAGAATGTTAACATTTTGAACATATTTTGCTGATTAATATACACTAAGTTGTTATTTAGTATTCTGTTTGCTCTTGCTGATGACAGAAATTGTACAATAGGAATAATTCATTTACATAAAAATGTCACAGATGTATAGAGTAAATAATTTGGTTAACAAGGTTATGTTAATTTTTTTCTGTGAATCAATATTTGTGCTAAAACTTGGACATGTATATTTTTTTAAGGTAATTTATGCACTGAACACAAAGAATGATGAAAACGATACAGTACTTCAAAGCTTGAAAGATCAACATGAGGAGGAAATTCAGCGCATACTGGCTGACACCCAAAAGAAAGTCTCAGTCTATAAGTGTCAGCTAGATGAGGAATCAGATCACAGAAAGACTATTGAAGCTCTTCAAACAAAAATGGATGAATACAAAGACCAGAAAACTTTGGTTGAGAACCAATTTGCAGCATATAAAACAAAGATCAGTGAGCTACATGAGAAGGAAAGGGAGAGCTATGCTAATAGATTGTTTGATATGTCCCATGAAATGCTTAAAGCTAAGAAAGATTTTGAAGACCACATACAAAGGTTTATTTCCTGGAAGGAAAGGATAATTGCAGAGCATGCAACAGCTATTGCGGAACAAGAAAGCAAGCACCGGACTGAAATGGAAGACTTGAAAAGTCTCCAACGAGACCAGGATGATACCTGGCAAAACCAATGTGCTAAAATAGAGGAGAGGTTCAAGAGCCAGATTGAGGCTCTAAGAAATCAAGTTGAGGCTTTACAGAATGAGAAGGTGTCAATGGAGACGGAATATGTCGCCAAGTTAGAAAAATCTCAAGCGTTTTATGAAAAAGAGCTGGAGGCAGTACGACACAGCCAAAGTCAAGGTCACAACATGGAGGTAGAAAAGCTGCGGAAAGAAATAGACAGGATGAAATTAGATTTTGGCGCTAATGAAAGGGAGCTGCGATCACAGATAGACAGGCTGGTGAGGCAGCTGGCTGATACTGAAGACGAGCTGGAGCAGGTGAAGCAGGAGAAGGAGATGCTGCAGGCAGAGCTAGCGGGGAAAAAGTCTAGTTCTAGTGAACTATCTAAACATGTGAGTCTGTGTGTTGTTTAGTTTAGGTGAACTAGCTAAACATGTTAGTCTTTAGTTTAGTTCTAGTAAACTAACTAAACATGTGAGTTTGTGTGTTGTTTAGTTCTAGTGAACTAACTAAACATGTGAGTCTGTGTGTGTTGTTTAGTTCTAGTGAACTAACTAAACATGTGAGTCTGTGTGTTGTTTAGTTCTAGTGAACTAACTAAACATGTGAGTCTGTGTGTTGTTTAGTTCAAGTGAACTAACTAAACATGTGAGTCTGTTGTTTAGTTTAAGTGAACTAACTAAACATGTGAGTCTGTTGTTTAGTTCCAGTGAACTATCTAAACATGTGAGTCTGTGTGTTGTTTAGTTCAAGTGAACTATCTAAACATGTGAGTCTGTTTGTTGTTTAGTTCAATTGAACTAACTAAACATGTGAGTCTGTTGTTTAGTTTAAGTGAACTAGCTAAATATGTGTGTGTGTGTGTATTGTGAATGTTTGTGTTGTTTAGTTCAAGTGAACTAGCTAAACATGTGAGTCTGTTTATATAGTTCTAATGAACTAGCTAAACATGTGAGTCTGTGTGTTGTTTAGTTCAAGTGAACTAGCTAAACATGTGAGTCTGTGTGTTGTGTGTGTGTTGTTTAGTTCAAGTGAACTAGCTAAACATGTGAGTCTGTGTGTTGTTTAGTTCAAGTGAACTAGCTAAACATGTGAGTGTGTGATCTAGCTTGACTGTACCTAACCACAGGGTTAGATTTAGGATTTGGCTAGTTTTCATAATTACAATACTCAAATGAGAAAAATAGGTAAAGTGATATTTTTAGACCTAATGGTCCATAGAGGCAGATGAAGCAGTGTTTTTCAGTGCTGGTTAGACTCAGGGAAGTAATCAAACCTGGCAACTAATCTTACAGTGCTATAAAAAAAACTACAATTACATAATGTCAATTTAAAAGCAACAGTCCCATGCTTTGTATTTTTTTTACAATGAATATTGACACTTTTATGCTTACAATAAATAATGAGAAATTTTTCAAATAATTTGGGTGTGAAGCTCCAAGATTTAAAGGAGGAGCTGGCCAAGAAAACCACTTCCCTCCAGAACACAGAGACAGAGCTGGCAGGATCCAAACAACATTGCTCCAATCTGGCAGATGAACTCATGAAAAAGTCCAGTAAGTTTTACACTAGGATATACCACATACATGTACTGTGTTAGATTTTTATAGCCAAAGCTTTACAGCTGAGCTATTTTGGCTCAAAATGTAAATAAATTTAGTGTTAAATAGCGCTGCTTACAATTGTAATGTATTTAACCAGTAAACCTAGTTACTCACTTTTGTTACAATTGTCATAATCAAGGGTGAAGGATCAAAGTAAAACTAAATGTTCTGAATCACGGTTTTATATATGGCCTGACTCAGAGTTTTATAGTTTTATTTGTGGTCAGAATTATGGTTTTATTTATGGTCTGAATCATGGTTTTATTTATGGTCTGAATCATGGTTTTATTTATGGTCTGAATCATGGTTTTATTTATGGTCTGAATTATGGTTTTGTTTAAGGTCTGAATCATGGTTTTATTTATGGTCTGAATTATGGTTTTACTTATGGTCTGAATTATGGTTTTATTTATGGTCTGAATCATGGTTTTATTTATGGTTTGAATTATGGTTTTGTTTAAGGTCTGAATCATGGTTTTATTTATGGTCTGAATCATGGTTTTATTTATGGTCTGAATTATGGTTTTATTTATGGTCTGAATCATGGTTTTATTTATGGTCTGAATCATGGTTTTATTTATGGTCTGAATCATGGTTTTATTTATGGTCTGAATTATGGTTTTACTTATGGTCTGAATTATGATTTTGCTTATGGTCTAAATCATGATTTTCTATTTGTTTTGAATCATGGTTTTCTATGTGGGTTGAATCATGGTTTTCTATGTGGGTTGAATCATGGTTTTATATATGGTTTGAATCATTGTTTTCTATATGGTTTAAATCATGGATTTCTATATGGTTTAAATCATGGTTTTCTATATGGTTTGAATCATTGTTTTCTATGTGGGTTGAATCATGGTTTTATATATGGTTTGAATCATTGTTTTCTATTTGGGTTGAATCATGGTTTTCTATGTGGTTTAAACCATGGTTTTCTATGTGGTTTAAATCATGGTTTTCTTCATGTGTCTCAGATAAGATGGGAGAGCTTGAGGCACACAATGTACAGAATGAAGGAGTGATTTCTTCATTACGCTCAGAGCTGGACAAAATGAAGGACAGGGTGACCAGACTGGATGCTGAGAGGTCATCTCTTCAGTCGCATGCTCAGTCACTTTCTCTGGAACAGAGCAGCCAGTTACAGAACCTGAGACAGGTCAGTCAGACTTTACAGGTCATTCAAACTTTACTGAGACAGGTCAGTTAGACTTTATTGAGACAGGTCAGTTAGACTTTACAGGTCATTCAAACTTTACTGAGACAGGTCAGTCAGACTTTATCGAGACAGGTCAGTCAGACTTTATTGTGACCAGTCAGTCAAATTTTACTGAGACAGGTCAGTTAGACGTTATTGAGACAGGTCAGTTAGACTTTACTGAGACAGATCAGTTAGACGTTATTGAGACAGGTCAGTCAGACTTTACTGAGACAGGTCAGTCAGACTTTACTGAGACAGGTCAGTTAGACTTTACTGAGACAGGTCAGTCAGACTTTATTGAGACAGGTCAGTCAGACTTTACTGAGACAGGTCAGTCAGACTTTACTGAGACAGGTCAGTCAGACTTTACTGAGACAGGTCAGTCAGACTTTACTGAGACAGGTCAGTCAGACTTTACTGAGACAGGTCAGTCAAACTTTACTGAGACAGGTCAGTTAGACTTTACTGAGACAGGTCAGTTAGACTTTACTAAGATAGGTCAGTCAGACTTTATTGAGACAGGTCAGTCAAACTTTACTGAGACAGGTCAGTCAGACTTTACTGAGATAGGTCAGTTAGACTTTACTGAGATAGGTTAGTCAGACTTTACTGTGACCGGCCAAGTTATTAATAGAGGACATTCAACCTTTACCTGCTAGGTCACCCAAACATTACAAACAATTTTATTCAAACGTCATACACTCTGTGAACTTGAAAAATGTATACAGAATGAAACATTATATATTAGTGTGTTCAGCTATTTTTGTGCCCTTAATTTGCAATAAAACAGGCATTTGAATACATTTTACAATCAATTCAGAATCCTAAACCAATACATTTAAAACAAATGCCACTAGGTTTATACAATGGGTTTATGGTTTACATTTTTCACATAAAAGTTTTTATTTTAAATATGAAAATTATTCTATACAAATTATGTTGTGTATATGAAGTGTGTTGACATTTACATGTTTATGGAGATTTTAGTTTAATGGCCTCAATGACACAAGGTGACCACAAAAATATACATACAGTCTTCACATAATACATGAAAATGTCAGTAGAGTTTTATGACACACTTTGATGGGCCGTGGTTTATGTTTTGTTTCAGTAACTAAATCTGGTATTGTTAAAATGGGTGTATTTTTTCCCTTTATAGTAATGTTTTAATTATTAGGAAAAATAATGTATTCATGAAAAGATAAAAAATTTTAATCATAGAAACAAAATTCTGAATAAATTGATCTTTGTGTTGCTGAGTGTTGCTGAATGGGTGAAAGTTAGGTGTTTGTAAGGGGGAGGAGACTTTTAAAGACCCTTTGAGTTTTGTACATAATGTAAATGCAAAGCTTGGTAGAGTTCAGCCAGCGCTACTCTTACCAAGTATGATGATGTTAATTTTTAGCCAGACATAGTGATGGTCATTTTTAGCCAGACATAATAATGGTCATTTTTAGCCAGAAATAATGATGGTCATTTTTAGCCAGACACATTGATGGTAATTTTTAGCCAGGACTACTTTAGCCAGACATATGGTAATTTTTTAGCCACATAAAAAAAGTGTCTGTTAATCTTTATTTTTGTGCCAGGTACTGACTTTAGCTGAGTGAGCTCAGAGACTTATTTTCTATAGTAAAGTGTATAAGTACATGATACTATATAAATTGACCAATATTTTTGGTTTTGACTATTGAGTAGGTCTACCTCACACATGTAAAGAAGTTAAATGTTTTCAGGCTCTTGAGGATATGACTGTGGAGAAAGAGACATTGAAACAGTGGTCAGAGAAACAAATACAAAGTCTGAATGATGAGCTGGAGAAGAGAGAGAAAAAGCTGAAAGAGGAATTCCACCTGCGGTTGACAGAGATGGAGGTTCAGCAGAGGGAGGCCATAGAGAGGGAGAGGAAAGAGGCGGGGGATGTTCTGGCATCAACAAAAGCTGTGAGTCTATGGGTTTCTTTCTTTCAGATTTGATTTTAGCAGTAATTTTTAGCATTACTACAGTAGTTTTTAATCTGTCTATGGGTTTTGTTCATTCAGATTAGATTTTATCAGTAATTTTTATCATTACTATAAAAGTTTTTAAACAATATTTTAACAGGAATTCTTAAATATGTTTAAAAATTAATTTGACTCATTTATATTTATTATTTATAACAGCAGTTAAAAAAAAACAACATTCTTGTGTTAGGGTATCATCCCTAAATGATATCACGCTTATTTTGAATGATTTTTACCCCACTCCCCAAAGTAAAAAAACAACCCCACCCTTAAAATGATGTCCTATTTCAACCTACAACACTCCTCTAAATTGCAAAATTTGTTTTTAAAATATTGATTTCTCTCTCAAATATATTCTGAGTTGGGTCAGCATTGAGTATATTAATTAATTTCTGTTACAATTTATAAAAAGAAGTTATTAAAAGTCAGACAAAGTTCAATTTTCAACTATTCATTTAAAATGCAAAGGTATGTTTTCATACTTTCTAAACCCTTCTTCTACCTCCCTTACCCCATTAATGGGGTGGCATGGCCTAGATGTAGACTGCCAGACTGCTAACCCAAAATTCTTGAGTTTGAATCCCAGTTCAAGGCCGTAGAATGTCCCTGAATCCTCCAAGTGCTGATGAGTACTTAATTGATGTTAGAGAAAGTAAAGGCGGCTGGGTATAGCACTGACCACCCAACCATTCATGTGTCGATGTCACTGAAACAGTTGAACTCTACTTCACTTGCCCCATGGACCGTTAGTTTTAAAAAGGGAACTTCATGTTTACTTACCCCTAGGAATGACATAATTTACGGACTAGGTCTTAAGTTTCTAAAAAACCTGCTTCCTTAAATTTACTACATTCAGTTTAAAGTAAAATTCTAAACAAAAAGTAACTTATAAAATTATTAATCAAAGGATTAAATTTACCTTTAAAAAATGTATTAATTTGATTAATAGAATCCTCCTAGCACAAATAAAATGATCAAAGTTATTTTGTGTTTGGTGTATGATCTCATGTGATGTTGCCAGAGTTTGACTGAGCAGCATGAAGAGATCATGAGACAAATGGTGGCAGAAAAGGTCAACCTACAGCAACAGCTGGAGCACCTGAGGACAGAGCTGAGCTCTAAGCTTGTATATGCTGAGCAGGAGGTGAGCAACTGACACAGGGTTAATTGTTGGGTCAGGGTAGTACTTGTAGTCATTGTTTGTATCATGGGGGGGGGGGGTGGACTGATGGTCAATGTTTGTATCATGGTGATACAGATAGTCTATGTTTGTATCATGGTGATTCAGGTAGTCAATGTTTGTGTCATGGGGGTACTAATAGTCTATGTTTGTATCATTGTGATTCAGATATGTTTGTATCCTTGTGATAGAGATAGTCAAGTTTGTATCATGGTGACACAGATAGTCTATTTTTTAATCAGGCTATTACTGATAGTCTATATTTTTACCATGGGGATACAGATAGTCAATGTTTGTATCATGTTGATACAGATAGTCAATGTTTATATCATGGTAATACAGTCCAAGTTTGTATCACTGTGATATTGATAACAATGTTTGTATCATGGTGATATTTAAGGTTATAATTCTATCTTTGTAATACTGATGTCTTTTTATTCCACGTTTTAATCTTTTTTTATTTGCTAATATTCAGAAAAAAATATATAATATACATTTTAGGAAAGAGTCAAGGCTTAGATACTTTGCTTTTAAATCTAATTAAAAAAAATGAACACATAGATTTGGATAAAGATTTAAATTATGGTAATACTAATTTGTTTCATTTTAATATTAAGTCAATGTTTGTGCTTTTATGATAAGGTTAAACATTAAACAAAAGTATTTTGAAAATAATCATAACAAAAAAATAAAATGCGAATAAGCATATTACATCTAGGACTACTTAGAAAAAAAAGGTATTTAAAGGGAAGCTATCCTTTATCTTTTAGTTCGATGTGTATTTAATGCAGCTACTTCCCTTAGGTCTAAAAATAAAACAAATTGATAATGTAAAACAAATTTCAGATTGCCAGGCTTGAGAAAATTGTCAAAGACAGCGAGGAAGGTCTCGGGTCAGCTTCAGGTCAGCTGGCCAACCTAAGGGACGCTGCCACACAACTCAAAGCTGAGCTAGACAAGACTAGGTCTGACCTCAAGGAGTCTACAACTAAAACAGGCAAACTCCAGGTTAGTTGTGCTTGGTTCTCTACAGTACCCTATGGTTCCCTACCCCCATCAATATGACCCACCCCATCAATATGACCCACCCCATCAATAAGACCCACCCTGTAAATATGACCCACCCCATCAATATGACCCACCCCATCAATATGACCCACCCCATCAATATGACCCATCCCATCAATATGACCCACCCCATCAATATGACCCACCCCATCAATATGACCCACCCCATCAATTAGACACACCCCATCAATATGACCCACCCAATCAATATGACTCACCCCATCAATATGACCCACCCCATCAATATGACCCACCCCATCAATTAGACACACCCCATCAATATGACCCACCCAATCAATATGACTCACCCCATCAATATGACCCACCCCATCAATATGACCCACCCCATCAATTAGACACACCCCATCAATATGACCCACCCAATCAATATGACTCACCCCATCAATATGACCCACCCCATCAATATGACCCACCCAATCAATATGACTCACCCCATCAATATGACCCACCCCATCAATATGACCCACCCCATCAATATGACCCACCCCATCAATATGACCCACCCAATCAATATGACTCACCCCATCAATATGACCCACCCCATCAATATGACCCACCCCATCAATATGACTCACCCCATCAATATGACCAACCCTGTCAATATGACCCACCCCATCAATTAGACACACCCCATCAATATGACCCAATGGTTGCTAAAATAATATATGATGCACCAACCATTCATGGTGATCTACATTGCTAGGTGGCTCTTTATTCCATTACTGAGTGATTTCTGGGGAGGGGGGGGGGGGAATTATACTATACTGTCTACTTAGACCTAAATGAAGAAGAAAATTCGAGTCATATCAGACCTGTTTTTTATTGGATTGTTGGGAAAAAGGGATTGTATTAAAATATCTTTTACATTTCATATGTAGCATTTTCCGTTCCTGCCACTGCAAACCTAAATATAGCAGTGTTTCTTTCAGGCATATCTTCAGTGGGGAGTGGGGGGGGGGGGAAGGCATCCTCCCCACCTGAACTCCCTCCAGATGCATGTCTACCGCCCCCACCCCCTCCAGATTCACGTCTACCTCCCCCTCCCCGAACGAAATAGAATATATATTTAGAAAATATATACTTGCACTACTGTCCGCCCCCTCCCCCCCCACCCCCTTCCGAGTAAAAAAAGTCCTAAAGAAACACTGAAGCGTGGTGACTTCTAATCATTGGGCCTATTCATGATTGGGTTTTGCATCTATTGGAAGAAAGGCTCAGCGACGGCATCAAAACCCCATTTACAACACTACAACAAATCCGCATTTACGACCCTGCAACAAATCCACATTCACGCCACTATAACAAATCCACATTTACGCCACTACAACAATCCTCATTTACACCACTACAACAATGCACATTTACACCACTAACAAAACCCTTTCGCCACTTGACGCATTCTTGTGTGGCTTCATTGATAAACTGCAGCTGCCTTTGATTTAGTTATCTCCCTTTTATTGTCGGGCGCAGGACCTGCCTTGATGTGGCGATATTTTAAACTGCTGCAAACTGTCAAGCAGCGACTGCAAAGATTTAGGGTTATCTTCTGCTGCTGCCAACGCTGTCCGGGTCGACACGGTTGTAGTTGTGACTGGTGTCTAGCACGTGATTAATGGCTCGCGCTCCCCAGGATCGTGCACCTGCTTGAAGGTATCTCCAGTATCTGGTGCGCTCTGGTCTGACATCATTTTATGACGTCAGTATACAGGAGGGGAGGTGGAGACGGAGAGGATGCACGTGTGGTTGTCGTCTGCTACACACAATTCATGCAGTCTGGAGATTTCTCTGGAAAATGTCAGTGTTTAGTGATTTAAGAAATGGTCTTTGTTGAGCAGTTGTGACAACTGTTATGATTCATTCAACCTTTATGTTGTAACTTTTGTTATGATTCACTCAACCTTTCTGGTATAACTTTTGTTGTAATACACTCAACCTTTGTTTTCTAACTTATTTTAAATTCACTAAATTTTTTTATTCTTGATGGACAACTGGCTTTTATTCACTGGCCATATTCCATTGATAAACTGGCTTTTTTAATAAACCAGTTTTCTTTAATGAGTCGGGGTTTCTCTGATAAGATGGCTCTCATTAAAGAAGTTAAAATACGCACCTGAAATAAATCATTTTTTCAGCCTTATGCATATTTCTATAACTACAGCGTTTTCTTAGTCCGAAAGTATTGCTCAAACAACTCCTGACCACATATAGGAACCGACTCAAGACCTACACATCCACCCACACAATCACCCACATACACACCCATACAATCGCCCACATACACACCCATACAATCGCCCACATACACACCCATACTATCGCCCACATACACCCCCATACTATCGCCCACATACACACCTATGCAACACTCATACAAACACCCACACCGACATCACAACAATCATGCACACATACACCCACAGAACAGAACATAAAAAAACTATTTCAGTAGCATCATTACATTTTATTGAATTATTACAGTACATAAAAATATCAAATAAAAAACGACCAAAGCTTCCAATCAGAATAACTAGTGATACATTCTTGTATTGTTGATGTTCATATTTTCTAATTCATTGTGTGTGTAATATTGTACGGTGCATATGGCTTATGATTTATGGCAATAGTGAACAAATAACAAAGTTTCCACTGCAGACTTGCATAGCACATCATTATTTGCATAGTTTATGTTACTTACACAACTTCAATTAAGCTTATATTGAACAACTAATTCGATGCTGTCCTTTTCGGACATCGAGTGTGTAGCCATAGCGATACCACTCATCCACAGCCATAAGTTAAAACTCTGGTAGCCATAATAGCTAAATCCCTGTAGCCAAAATAGCTATACTTCTGTACCCAAAGCCACATAGCTGCAGCGTTGTTCTATATACCAGGAAATGCCCGCCGTACATTACAAACTCGCCCTCGTAATGTATTTCTATTTCTGATTACCCTCATGTAACTTGGCAAAGTACCCGGATTAAGAGCAATGTTTACCAATTAATTGTAAAAACAGAAGTCTATATCATTACTTAAACCAGGTGACTTGATTTATAGGTGGGTTCTTTTAAGTTGCGTTTGTTTGAGAAAACATGAACCAAATGTATGGAGGAAGCGAGCAGTAAACTTCAATTTGTTTAGCCAATCAGACAGGGGAGTGTTTCCTGTCTTCTATTGCTGGGATTTGTGGGTAAATTTTGGTTCTATTTTAGAGAGCCGACCAAAAAGCCGGCGTTTGGTGATTTGTTGAAGTTCGCAGGTTAAACCTGGAAGCCGAGTTTTTTTTACTGGGAACCCCGCAGGTCTATTCAGGGTAACCCGAAGGTTTATTCAGGGTAACAGGCAGGTTAAACCTGGGAACCCAAATTTTTTTTTACTGGGAGGCCGCAGAGATTTGCTTATAACCCTCAAGTTTTAGCTTGGAACCTCGCAGGTCTCTTCAGGGTTTAAACCTGAGAGTATTTCTGCTTTTTATATCAATAAAAATTTTAGCACAACGATAGATAACAAAATATGCCATTTAAAATTCATTAGCTGAGTATATTATTTTAATTATTATTCAACTTGTCCATGGACATCAGACTAAACGTCTTTTCTTAACTTTCTCCCAAGTTTTATTATTCTTGTTTCCTATATTATTAACAAAATTTTATTTAAAAAAAAATCTGTCTGTACTCAATTTTATACGGTAATTAAATATTTTACAAAATCATTACATGAAATTTTAATAGCAAAAGACATTTTAAAAGACTATGTTATATTATGTACATATATTATTAATGAGAAACTCTAGAAGGCACACTTCAGTTGTGACACACAAACAATGCTCGTAGCTTTACTTGGTTTTCATTCTCTCTCTTTTATCTGGCAAATAGAGGGGGAAAAGGCGGGAAATGAAATGAGCTCACGTGATCCTAACCTGCGGCGGGAGAGGGCAAATGTTATGCAATGGGATGCTTATCAGATAAGGGTTTCGCTATAAATAGCAAAAGTGGTTTTCATTTCTTGACTGCAGAGGTGACGCCCATTCTTTCCCGAGGCAATGGAGAACTCTTGGTCCCAGGGGGGATAACTCTTGTTCCCACTTACAAACTCGAGTTCACGGCACTTCCTGTTAGCTTTAGACACTTGTCTGGGTCTATGTACATCAAATGTCAAATTGTTTAACGAACGAGAAATATACGACTTGCATGCTTTCATCACAGACTTTTTTTTTTATAACTGTCACTTGGTTTTTACAATACTCTCATTATGTCATATGCCATATTCTGCAATGTCACATAACATAACATGAACTGTTATATGCCATTGTTTAGTCTCGTATGACATGAAGTATCATGTATCATACTCTATAGAGCCATATGCCATAGTTTAAAGAATCATATGTCATACCTGCAAGCGGAACATGACATTTCCTCTAGTATTGTATGACATACAGTGCAATCTCTCATGCCCCAGGCCCACGTGAATTATTTTTACCGCTTTTTTGTAGACCAAAAAACTTGCATTTGCTTTCTGGGTTAAACTGGCTGAGTTGAGTCGACTGTCTCAATGTTGAGTCGACTGTTTCAATGCTCTCAGTGTACTCTAACTCGTAGCCCAGGGTAGCAAATCTTTGTCTCTGTCAAACCCGAGGCAAGGTTTAAAAAAATGAAGTATAAACGATTGACGGTCTGTGCTACATCTCGTCGTTCTGCTTGTTCATTGTGTAGCCGTCATCTCGCGTGAAGACACTGTGTGACGCCCCGTTTGACGTCACGGACTTGGACGACGAGCTGTAGATTTTTCCGTTGGTCGCTCTCAGGTTGGTGCCAACGGTACCGGTGCTGTTCTCGCTTAACGGCATGGCCGTTGTCCAGGTGTCTCGCCTGGTCAGACCTCTCTGGAAGACGTGCAGGAAAGTTTTCCGGAACTTGCGGCTGATGGCGCAGTAGAGGAGGAAGTTGACACTGGAGTTGACCATGACGAGGAAGGTGTTGATGGATTTGAGGGCCAGGTACGCGGGCCGGCTGAAGACGTATTTCCGGCCTTTTGAAGCGATGGTCAGCGCTAGGAAAACTCCGATAGCGTGGCAGAGGATGAAGACAAGGACAGTCGCCACGACGATAGCGCTGACGTGAAGCATGTCTACCGAGGTCATGTTTGTTGAGGCGGAGGCCTTATGCCGGAGCATTCTTCGCCGGTGGGTGGCCAGGAAGTAGATGAGGAAACCGTTGGCAACGCCGAGCAGAAAGACAGGTATGATGGCTGCCAGAGCGATGTTTGCGATGTGCACGAAGGTGTCGTAGGAGGGCGTGTGCACCAGGTGGGTGGGGATCAAAGGGGTTTTGCTGCTCAGGTCGTGGTTGGGGACGTACTCGAAGAACTTGGAGAAGTGGAAGGTGAAGGAGGCGATGAAGATGCCGATGATGACGAGCCTGGCTCTCTGTATGGTGCAGACCAGGCGGGGGTGGAACATGAAGCGGAGGGAGATGAACCTCTCGGTGGTCACTGCCACGGTCAGCCAGCCCGTGCAGGTGATGAACACGTTGTTCATGACGTACCTGTGGAGCAGCAGCTTCATATTAGTGGTGGTTAGTGCTAGTTAGTGCTAGTTAGTGCTAGTTAGTGCTAGTTAGTGGTGGTATGTGGTGATACGTGGTATTTATATTGTAACTGTGACTGTAAGGAGTGGTATTTGGATGGTGGAAGCTAATGCTGATTGCAGAGAATAGTTTAATGTGAATTAAAGAAGGTACGGATATTGCCACTTTAATTTTGTAACAAACAAAATCTAATAGACTAATACATTGTTTTCAGCTCCGTCGTAATACGAAGGTATTGCATGCACCTGTACATGGGTAATTTACTCCAATTTGATTTTCAAAATTTTGTTTTGCTATGCACCTGTTGGTTAGGGTATTTTTTAAACCACCATTTTAAAGTTGAGTAAGATTTTAAACAAATTGCATTACGTGCGAGAATTTGAACCACTAGCAAGAGGACTACTTTTTAAAATTACAAAGTGTCATGCACTTTGTTTATTACTTGTGTTCGGTAAACTTTCTAAGAGGTCTTAAACGCTGTAGACCGAATTAATTATACTCGGAGTGCTTATCTAAGCTTGTTACGGATACACTGATAGTTTGCCTCTACAGATGGGCTATAGTATACTCTACAAATGTACTACAATCCAACCCAACAGGTGGTCTATAGTTTGTCTATACGTGTGGATCCAATTCTGCCTTTAGACTATAGACTGTAGACAAAGCAACATGAATACAGGTAGCGTTATGGCCTTGACTTAGCGTTCAACTAGTTCAACACTAGAGATTATAACTCTTTAAAAATAGCAAAGCTACCCTTTTAGAACGAGGCGGTGCAGGGGACAGATTAAGCAGTTCACCTGTGTTTTCGGCACATGAAAGGATAGTATGGTCAGCATTATGTCCAGCCACCTAGCGTGAGTCATGTACCCATTAGGGTGGACTCTGGGACGTATTGCGGACTTTTGGGCGTGCGTTCTAACATCCAATTCTTCAGTCCTATTCTAAAATATCTTTGAATGTATAGAAAAAACAACCCACCACCACCCAAGTCTTACCTTATAACAGTGTAGTAACGAAAGAAGAGTTTGAAGCTGTCACCCTCGGCTATCCTGGCGTTCGAGTTGAAGAAGGACGGCACTTGGAAGATGAGAAGCAGCAGGTCAGACACTGCCATGGCCGTCAGGAAACACGTGGTGGCCGCCGCCATCTCCCGCCGGGTCAGCACGCAGAGGCTGAGGGAATTCCCGATGATGCCCAGGCAGCAGATGATGGGCACTAGGACCTGCTCGCAGATGTAGTGGGCCCTCATGACGTAGTCTGGCATCATGGGGACCTGAGTGACCGGCACGACCGGCCCTGCACTGGCGTTCTGGATCACATGGGTCATGTTGGCCAGGGCGGTCATATTGAGTGCCATCGTCTGCTTACCTAGCTCGGCTAAAGTCCGATATTTGATCTTGTACCACTCACTTCTGAAATTTTTACCTTTGTAAATTACACACACAATTATCTAATTAAACCGGCTTTCACTTTTTTTTATTCACAATCCTGTTGAAGTGTGTAAAGAATTTTAAAGTCCCTCACAACACCGTGTAACGTAAAGCTGTTGTTACCCCCTCCGTTGGTTCAGTCTCTATCCTCCCACCAACTATTCGCTTCTCACGGCTGCTGCTCTACCAAGGATATGCTATACGCGGAGACGCGAGAGTAGCACAAAGTACCGCGAGAACAGGCTCTTACCCCTGTGGTCACTCTGGCGAAACGCGGGGATCGACTTTTTATATCCGCCGCCGTGTGTGTGAGCACTCAATACAGGCGTGGAGCCAACCATTTGGGCGGAGCGTGCGCCTGATTGGGTCACCACTGCTCAGCTACGTACTTCTCTGTGTCAATACGATTTATGTCTATTTTTATCTTTTTTTTTTATTTCACGTTTAGGAGAGCGGTTGAGGGGGGGGGGGGGTAGAATGGAATTCTGTTAAAAGAGGGTCGGGACGGAAGCGGAAATCGAGGCCGTTATGTAAGAGGAAACAGTTCTTCCCCTTATGTTAGTTGGCGTCTGCTCCGTTGTCTGCCGGCTTTTTAACCTTTGCGGACGCGATAAGACGTAAATACGAGGGAGACGGTGATCCTACTGTGACCATCAGAAACAAATAGTGCTCATTATGTGCTATCTTATGGGAGAGTGGGGGGGGGGGGGTGGCATATTTGTTTTTACATTGCATATTATATATATATAGTAAACATTGTTTAGCAAGCGATGAAATACTTATGTGTATATATTTTGCATACATATATATGTATATGTATTTATATCTATATGTATATCTATATCTATATGTATATCTATATCTATATCTATATATATCTCTCTCTCTCTCTATATATATATATATATATATATAGTAGGTATTGGTACAAAGTTATAGCTACATGTAGCCATAGCCATAACTTTAGCCATAACCATAGCCACTGCCCCAGCCATAGCCATAGCCATAGCCATAGCCATAGCCATAGCCATAGCCATAGCCATAGCCATAGCCATAGCCATAGCCATAGCCATAGCCATAGCCATAGCCATAGCCATAGCCATAGCCATAGCCATAGCCACAGCCACAGCCACAGCCACAGCCACAGCCACAGCCACAGCCACAACCGTAGCCATATCTTTAGCCATATACTAAAGCATGTGCAAACGGATATGCCTATAGATATGAATAAGACTCTGGATATTTAAACAAGTTGTACAATGCAGTAGTTGAGCACAAGCATGTCTCTGTTACCTGGTGAGGTGGGAGAGGGAGAGCCCACCCCCACCTCACGTGTCGCTTTTACCTGACACAATCCCAGCATTGTTCCATCTCAAGCAGACTAGAGCTGTAATCTGCGCGCGCGTCTAATTCAATGTCTAGCAGACGAGAGGAAGTACGCGGTGCCGGTCCACAATTTTGGGATTTCCTGTCGTTCGAATACCATTTTGATGGCACTCGACATAGAATAGCTTTTAAAATAGTTCTCATTTTAGTTTCACAAAAATATGATTTCACCTTTGACGGGGTTTGGTAAACGTCGCTTTACAGCACGATGTTTTGTTTGGCTGACATCATTTCTAAGCAAATATCCAGTCGTATCAGTAACTTGTTTGTGGTTAAACTAGCGTTAGTTTTGATTGACTGCTGATGTCTAGAAGATGAGTGTTCAGACAAGAACATTTTTGTAATGATTTTTTAAAACTTATTTATCACCATGAAGCATAGGATGAGTCTAACAATGTCTCCCTCTTATGGATGTGGTCTTGTGACCTTGTCAATCATATCCATAACATGAATGTTGTCAGGTTTACGTCGGGTTTGATCAAATTATGTCTTACTAAATCAGCTTACAATATGACAAGTTATTAAAACATGTTACGGTTTTGCCAGTTGTACTTTGTAGCTACACTCTAATAACGTAGCTTTCTCGCTCTCGTTTTTGTTCTCTACGTCCACTCGAGTATTGTAACGAGTTAATGATTTTCGCGAGTTGAAGTACACACACACACGCACACACACACGCACACACACACACACGCATACACACACGCACTTACACACGCGCGCGCACGCACACCAACATGTCCAGCAGCTTAACTGAATAGTCTACTTTCATGGAAAAAATGCTGGTATTGTCAGTGTATAAAACAAAATCAAATGTCCTTTGCCTTACACTTATACCCTAGTGTACCTGTTCTTATGTGTGTCTTGTCTTGCATCGTGATATACAATACACAGTGGTTAAATCGTGTGAAATACCAGTCACTTATATGCAATACACACACTGACAGTTAGAACATAGTCAGAATGTTGCAGGGGGACGCCGTGATCGGCCAGTAAAGCTCCTGGTTTTTAAAATGTCCCCAGTTCGAACCCCAGGGCAGATGAGGTTTGATAGCTGGGGATAGCAACCCCAAAATCAAGCAAATGTTGCCTTGTAGTTTGTTCTCTGATGGACAAAGGCTATGGAAGTAAATCCAAAAAAGAAAATCAGTCTTTATTTGGAGTCAACAGTCTATATGGCGCATTCACAGGATTGACTTGTAAATGTAATACTTTATTATTTGGAGAAAATCCCTACAGCATTACATTTAAAAACGAATACGAAGAAAGAAGAAGAATGTTGCAATTTATAACATTTTTTAAAACGAATTTTTTTTAAAAGACCGGAGATAATCTTTTAATTTATATGTAAAATAATAGGCATTAATTATTTTATTATATTTGAAGATTTAGTGAGATTAATTACACCAGACACGCAACGCATTGAAGATAATATTCAAACCGTCATTTCACTTGCTTGATATATTGGCTGAAAGAATTTTTATTGCGCTACGTAACTATCGCGTACGTCTATTTCTCTTGTGACGTATGGTCCGTCTATCTGACAAAACGAGCATCTGGTTTTTCCCGGGATTGATTCCAGCGGAAGTGACGTCACGAAAGCTATCTCGGACCAACACTCGTCCATGAGAGGTATCTCACCTTCCCCGGGTCTGGTCTGTCTCACCCCATGTCACCCCCTGCCACCCACACACCCTGTGGATCGTCATGCAGGCGGTGATCGGGTGATACGGGAACCCTGCGGGGCGTCGTACGGTCGGTGGTCGGGTGATAAGCGTCTTGGTTGCCTCAAAACCCGCTAATCTGGTCACGTCATATTCGAGCTGGTATTAATGTCGGAGTTGCACTCGCTGACTTCCGCTACAGGAGAGGAACATGAGGATTTTCTCATGGTTGATGCATTTATCATTGTTGAGATTTAATGATTTTCTCATGGTTGATGCATTAATCATTGTTGGGATTTGATGATTTTCTCATGGTTGATGCATTTATCATTGTTAAGATTTGATGATTTTCTCATGGTTGATGCATTTATCATTGTTAAGATTTGATGATTTTCTCATGGTTGATGCATTTATCATTGTTGAGATTTGATGATTTTCTCATGGTTGATGCATTAATCATTGTTGGGGCTTGATGATTTTCTCATGGTTGATGCATTTATCATTGTTGGGACTTGATGATTTTCTCATGGTTGATGAATTAATCATTGTTGGGACTTGATGATTTTCTCATGGTTGATGCATTAATCATTGTTGGGACTTGATTATTTTCTCATTGTTGATCATTGTTGGGACTTGATGATTTTCTCATGGTTGATGTATGAATCATTGTTGGGACTCGATGATTTTCTCATGGTTAGAGTTTAAATACTCTTTGTGACGATGATTTTCTCATGGTTGATGCATGAATCATCGTTGGAAAGGAATAAATATTAAAAAGGGTTCGGTAAATGCACGTAGAAAACTGGTGGGGTTCGGTACCTCTAAAAAGGTTAAAAATCACTCAGTTTAGCCGACAACTGATTAAGAGCTAAGATTCGGTTTTAAATAATGTCGCTTACTGCACTCGATCTCTCGATAAACCACTATACACCCACGCTATAGCCCACGCTATAACCCCCTTTATAACCCTCTGTAAAACTTACTCTATAACTCACTCTATAACCCACTCTATAACCCACGCTATAACCAACCCTGCTACATCCTAAAACCCATACTATAGGCACATTTAACCCTCCATACCCCCACTAACCTGTCCTGTAAATCTAAACACTAACCTAATTCTATTCTACTGAAACGCTCCCAAAACTCCCCTCCCCCATACGGCTTGTATTACACACACTAGCAAACATTACTAAAGGTTAGAAAATAATAAGAAAAATTAGAAAATAAAAAGTCTATTTGAATGATTAACTCGTTTTTTTTTATGCCAACTGATCTTCACCGTTGAAAGAAAATTGTGCTTCCCTCAGCTAAAATTACGTGAGGTTTTGGGCGATTGGCGCCTGTGATAAAAGGTGTGGTAAAAGGTGGGGGTAAAAGGTGGGGGGATTTAAACAAATTTCAAAACCTAAATTTGCTTTTAGTCTTTAAAAATAACCATGAAAGCAAATTTAGCTCATTGAAGTTGTGTCATTTTTTTTAGTGTGGGCAGTGCTAAAAAGGTAGGATTTATGGTGTGTGGGCTATGTTAAAAGGGTAGGATTTATGGTGTGTGGGTTATATTATTAGGTTAGGGTTTATGGTGTGGGTTATGTTACAAGGGTAGGGTTTATGGTTTTGGGTTATATTACACGTGTAGGGTTTATGGTGTGTGGGTTATGTTACAAAGGTAGGGTTTATGGTTTTGGGTTATATTAAAAGTGTAGGGTTTATAATGTGTGAGTTATGTTACAAGGGAAGGGTTTATGGTGTGTGGGTTATATTACTAGGTTAAGGTTTATGGTGTGTAGGCTATATTACTAGGGTAGGGTTTATGGTGTGTGGGTTATATTACGAGGGTAGGGTTTATGGTGTATAGGTTATATTACGAGGGTAGGGTTTATGGTGTGTGGGTTATATTACGAGGGTAGGGTTTATGGTGTATAGGTTATATTACGAGGGTAGGGTTTATGGTGTGTAGGCTATATTACTAGGGTAGGGTTTATGGTGTGTGGGTTATATTACGAGGGTAGGGTTTATGGTGTATAGGTTATATTACGAGGGTAGGGTTTATGGTGTGTGGGTTATATTACGAGGGTAGGGTTTATGGTGTATAGGTTATATTACGAGGGTAGGGTTTATGGTGTGTGGGTTATATTACTAGGGTAGGGTTTATTGTGTGTGGGTTATATTACGAGGGTAGGGTTTATGGTGTGTAGGCTATATTACTAGGGTAGGGTTTATGGTGTGTGGGTTATATTACGAGGGTAGGGTTTATGGTGTATAGGTTATATTACGAGGGTAGGGTTTATGGTGTGTGGGTTATATTACTAGGGTAGGGTTTATGGTGTGTGGGTTATATTACGAGGGTAGGGTTTATGGTGTGTGGGTTATATTACGAGGGTAGGGTTTATGGTGTGTGGGTTATATTACTAGGGTAGGGTTTATGGTGTATAGGTTATATTACGAGGGTAGGGTTTATGGTGTGTAGGCTATATTACTAGGGTAGGGTTTATGGTGTGTGGGTTATATTACGAGGGTAGGGTTTATGGTGTATAGGTTATATTACGAGGGTAGGGTTTATGGTTTTGGGTTATATTACAAGTGTAGGGTTTATGGTGTGGGTTATGTTACAAGGGTAGGGTTTATGGCGTGTGGCTCATGTTACAAGGATAGGGTTTTATGGTGTGTGGGTTATATTACGAAGGTAGAGTTTATTCACGTTTGAATTTTTTTCATAAGGGAGGGTAGGGTTACGTTAATAAAGGGGCCAATAAGGATGGTGGAAGATGCTAGTATTGCAGAATTTTGTGTTGAATGATGCAGGATTAATGAATGTGTAGGCAGAGTGTTTAAAACTTGAATGAACAAAAGTATGCAGACAAGTTATTTCTAAATATGCTTGTTCTGCAGCTATACAATGGAGTTTTATTTTTCTTCGATGGCTCTTGTGAGGCCAATGCTTGTTAACTAACAGTCCAGTAATTAGGCTAATTATGTTCGTGGCTTAACAAGTTGGGCGGAGCTTCGTTGGTCACAGGCAAGCTTGTCTAAAGATTGATAAAACAGGTCATCCTTTTCTAGCAGAATATTATTAATGATAAACATATAAATAAATGCATTTTTACATACTTATATATATATATATATATATATATATATATATATATATATATATATATATATATATATATATATATATGCTACTAAATTATCTGTACGATTGAGTCTGGATGTTGTGTACAGTGGTGCTATTGTTAAAGTGCGAACTTTCTCTAATTTAATTTAGAACATCTCTCCTGATTAATCCTCGAGCCCTGTAAGATTCGTCTCTGATTGGTCTCTAGGGTAATCACTGAACTCGTTTTCTTCTGGCACGGCAGGGGTCGTGTTATTCACCGGAAGTTGAGATACGACGCTTCCGGTCTCTCAAGGCCTAGTTGGCCACACGACTCTCCGCCGGTCAAGAGGCCGGTTCGTTTTACTTCTTGAGTTTTTTATCGTCTTGAAATAAAAGTGTTGATTGTATCATGCCAAGAGGCCTGCGTATTACTATCGTGTGTTATTTATGTTTATAGAGAAGTAGGGCATAGACCTATGCTGGATGATGAATGGAGAGGGAGGGGTTTTTCCAACATTCTGATGTTTAGAATTCGCACTAAAGTAACAATAGAAAATGTTCTCATGTTTGTTCACGACTTTTGGATAGGGGCGGTGTAATTAGTTTTGATATAATTTTCGAAATCTTTTTTGTTTTCTACTTCTACTTTTTCTTCTCATTCGTTCTAAGTTTTTATATTGGAGGGGATTTTCTCCAACGCAATGAAGTTTTACATGTCAATATGTTATGCGCATATATGCCAGTGACCTCGACTTCAACCTGCTTTTCTATCTGGATTTACAGCCATAGCCTTTGTCCACTTTAGAATTAACTACAAGAGCAGCTGTTTGATGTTGAAGTTTTCTCTCCTGGATGGTTTGTTGTCTCCAGATATCCTGCCTTATCTGCCCTTGGGTTTAAAACATGAATAATTAATCGTGTTAAAAACAACGTATAGAAGTAGTGGGCAAATCAAAGTACTTATAATTATTATTAGATAAAGACGAGTATTGTTTAAATTGTTATTGTCTTGAATCGATACGCGCTCTTCATGTTATGTCATTAAGTTTTTTTTTCTAATTAAGGATTAAGCTATGCCCACAGTTCCATCACTAATTATATTTTTCTGATTAGAGATTAATCCGTATCCATAGCCCTACCAAAGATTTTCGTCTAATTAGAGAGTAAAGCTTGTCTATAGCTTCACTAATATTTTCAACAGTTCAGCCAAGACGGGAATTGTTGTCATGTAGACGCTATCCACCGCGTACTTGTTTTCTTTAACTGAATTCACTTTAAATCTGAACCCCTTATTTGAAGGGCCTGTACTAGCAACCATACAGTGTTGAAACATATATATTAGCTATAGAGATAGTTTAGAACTTCCCAATATGTTCTCTACATAGATAGTTTAGAACTTCCTAAGATGATCGCTATATAGATAGTTTAGAACTTCCTAAGATGATCGCTATATAGATAGTTTAGAACTTCCAAAGATGATCGCTATATAGATAGTTTAGAACTTCCAAAGATGTTTGCTATATAGATAATTTATAACTTCCTAAGATGTTCTTAAATGACGGTTAAATAATCCCAACGTAAGCCAATATCGAGTTGCAAGTAAACTATCAACATAAGCATACTCATCTCTGTCTTTGTAGTAATACTTGAATATGGGTGTTAAAAAAATGTCTGATCATAATAAATCTAGCAGAGGTTTAAAAACACCCTCACAGATATATTTCCTTCACCGTATCTAAAAACCGGAAGTGGTTCTAACTTTCCCCATAAAAAACGGGGATTCCCTGACACTATCGGAAAAGCCCAATTTCCCACCAACGCCGGCAGCAGATAGTCCACGCCCCGCTCACAATGCGCAGTTTTTCATGTCTCCTCAGATAAGAGAGCATCTCTTTCAAATTATCCCTGCCTTTGGCATAACTAGCCTTCTTTATTACCGCCGTCCTTCAGCGGTTCTCAGCGTGTGGCTGACACAGGGACCGCCCAAATCGTGTTACTGATTAACGTTTCGTTGGACTTTTTGACTAATATATTCTTCATTATATATTCTTTCATTTTTGAAATATTAATTAATTTCCACTCAGCTTAACAGGAAAAATAAATCCTATACAATTTTGTTAAAGCCAGTTATTCTTTGATAAACCTAATATTGATGTTAAAATAAAATAAAACTGAAATATTCGCCCATTAATCGACGGCATATTCTGCTACCACGGTTGAATATAGGAGTAAATGATCTGGCACAACTACGCTATTTGAGACAGGCAGATATAATATGTAGAGTTCTCGGGACTTAAACAAACTTTTTGATGCCTACGGATAGATGTACAGTTTCCGGGTGTTAAGCTAACTTTTTGAGACCCCGGGATATATGTCAGTTCTCGGGTCTTAAACAAATAGTTTGAGACCCGCATGCTAAAATGTGCAGGCTTCGGCTCGTAAAAAACCTGATAGATTTGTTTTCATCCAGCTAGGAAAAGTACCCCGCCCTTGTAACTTTCGGCTCTAGAAAAACCTGATAGATTTGTTTTCATCCATTTAGGCAAAGTACCCCGCCCTTGTAACTTTCGGCTCGTGAAAAACTTGAAAGATTTGTTTTCATCTAGTTAGCCAAAGTACCCCGCCCTTGTAACTTTCGGCTCGTGAAAAACTTGAAAGATTTGTTTTCATCTTGTTAGCCAAAGTACCCCGCCCTTGAAGGTACGTGCAAATGAACACCGCTCGCCCTCACACTCCCCCACTTCCGGTCTGTGGAGGCCACATTAAAAATTTTGATTGACCCCAAGATTCGGGCTATCAGTTTCCTGACAGAAGCTTACCAGTTACTTAGCGTGTTGGATTGAAATTTTAGTCCGTAATTATAAGAAGGGAGCTTGTATTCTGGGAAATATTAATGCACCGGACTAATCACACATTTCTTGTAACAAAATCTTACATAAAAATCAATACACTGTACTTTTCAGTGACTCAACTTTAATGATTAATTTCCCCTGTGTTGTTTTAAATTAGATAAGTATGTTGAGCGAAACTGAGCAATTAGATCTTATGGCCAGTAGAATCAGCGTCACTTTAAAGAAAAATTGTAAAATTCGAAAGCGAATGTATTATTTCTTCCGTATGTATGGAGTAAAATGCGTCATTTTAAACCGTGGACTTATTTTTCGAGTTACTTCTACTATTCTAATTCTTAGATGTAATATATTTGAAAAAGTATTTGTCGAACTAAAGCAAATTAAAAAAAAAATATTTCTACAATACCATCATCTTTTTCCCGTTCGTGCCCATGGGGCGGATGAAGTAAAGTTAACCTGTTTAAGTTACCTCGAAATATGAAGGGACAGTGTTGTCAGCACTATGCACAGCCGCCTTTATTTTCACTAACATGAGTTAGGCACCCATCAGAGCTGGGGCACCCATCAGAGCTGGGTGGACTCAGGGACGTTCTACTTACGGTTTAGCAGTCAAGCACTCCACCGCTATGCCACACCGTCCCCTTTTGTATAATATGGAGTAATATAAATGGGTTAATTGAAGTTATTTTAGATAAATAGAACGTCATTCATAGAATATAACTTCTGGGACATCATTTATAGAAACGTCCGTAGTACGTCACTCTGTGCTGCTCTGCCTGTAGGACGTTGAAACATCTACAAAAACTAAGAGAATGTTGGGCAGTATGGCACAGTGGTCATTTGTTGTTCAATGATCAACGTTTTTAACAGCGAGAAATGTCTTTATTTTAATCTGAGTATGCTATTGTTAGCAAATATCTATTTTAAGCATTTGACGTCACTTTATTTTGTACAAAATGTTTTTGTTAATTTAATTAGGCCTTTTTTTAAAGCGAGTTGACGTCATTTTGATATTTTTTTAACCGAGTCTTTTACTGTAGGCGACGTTGGGTTCGGTAAAAAAATTTATTTATCTAACTTAGCCTCCTATTTAATTGTCACTAGGCTAACGTGGGGTGACATAATTCGCTGATCCACACGTGTTAAGATCATCCTAAAATGTGACAAGGGTCGACCTATTTCGTCACATTGTTGTCACATCTGTGAAGATCATCCTAAAATATGTCAACCCCTGTCCTTGTGACATTTTGTTTTCCTTCTCTGGGATTTCGTCCCAAAAAAACCAAAATGGCAGCTCTATTGTTTTATTCCAGAGAACAGAAAAACGAACTATTCTATTCCTTCCTTAATTACAAATAGACAGATGTCCTGTCTATGGGGTATTAGAATTTTTATTCTCATCATGAGCTGAGTTCATCATATTTAATTAACATGCTCTAATTTTTTAAGATCATTAGCGGTACAATAATATTAATTTTATAAAAAATCCATACTACAAATAGTATAAAAAGTTTACCATATTTAATTAGCGTTATTTAGTTTTTATTTTTAAAAATATTTGGCCGTACAATGATCAATTTTAAACAGGCAGTGTTTGTTTTTAATTTCAAGCTTTGTAACCCCTCTTTCGTTTTTTTCCAGAGCTTTTGTTTTTCGATATTTTTTCCCTGAAAGTTCAATATATGGAATACATTATACAATCCTTGACATTTTAAAATTAGAGATAAAACCACTTGAAATGTTGTATTACGTCTAGAGTTGTTGTTTCCTTGTAAGAATGTTTTTAATGTAAAAAAACAACAAACCTGTTCTTATAGCAATCTTTAAGAAAAACCGTGCTGCATGTTGTGTTATTTTGTCTTTTTATTTGCGTTCAATAAACGTTTTTCGTCGTAAATTTACAAGTTTTGCCATTCTAACTACTTTAACTAAATGCATTGTTTTTGTTTGCCCACAATTTAGAGAACAAAAAAGTGTTCTTTTTTAAATATAGCATCGCAGTTCAACAGTTGAACATAAAAATTGTCAAGATTTTCAAATGCCGGTAGGCTTTGTTTTTATTAGAATAAATCGCTTTGAACCGCAATAACTACAGTAGTACCCATCCTCTACCAACAGTATCTTGCCATGTCTTTCTCCTACTAGAAATATTCGCCAGGATTGTTGACTTGACGGATGAGCTAGGCAACAGCACATGGGATGTAATCACCCAAACATGGGCGTTACCTGGGTAGGTGTCAGTTGTAATGGTTGACCCCCCCCCGTCCTAAAGGCGGCATAAATAACACACAGACCCATGGGCGTTACCTGGGTAGGTGTCAGTTGTAATGGTTGACCCCCCCCCCGTCCTAAAGGCGGCGTAAATAGCACACAGACCCATGGGCGTTACCTGGGTAGGTGTCAGTTGTAATGGTTGACCCCCCCCCCCGTCCTAAAGGCGGCGTAAATAACACACAGACCCATGGGCGTTACCTGGTAGGTGTCAGTTGTAATGGTTGACCCCCCCGTCCTAAAGGCGGCGTAAATAACACACAGACCCATGGGCGTTACCTGGGTGGGTGTCAGTTGTAATGGTTGACCCCCCCCCCGTCCTAAAGGCGGCGTAAATAACACACAGACCCATGGGCGTTACCTGGGTAGGTCTCAGTTGTAATGGTTGACCCCCCCGTCCTAAAGGTGGCGTAAATAACACACAGACCCATGGGCGTTACCTGGGTAGGTGTCAGTTGTAATGGTTGACCCCCCCCCCCCGTCCTAAAGGCGGCGTAAATAACACACAGACCCATGGGCGTTACCAGGGTAGGTGTCAGTTGTAATGGTTGACCCCCCGTCCTAAAGGCGGCGTAAATAACACACAGACCCATGGGCGTTACCTGGGTGGGTGTCAGTTGTAATGGTTGACCCCCCCCCGTCCTAAAGGCGGCGTAAATAACACACAGACCCATGGGCGTTACCTGGGTAGGTGTCAGTTGTAATGGTTGACCCCCCCCCCCCCCCGTCCTAAAGGCGGCGTAAATAACACACAGACCCATGGGCGTTACCTGGTAGGTGTCAGTTGTAATGGTTGACCCCCCCCGTCCTAAAGGCGGCGTAAATAACACACAGACCCATGGGCGTTACCTGGGTGGGTGTCAGTTGTAATGGTTGAACCCCCCCCGTCCTAATGGCGGCGTAAATAACACACAGACCCATGGGCCTTACCTGGGTAGGTCTCAGTTGTAATGGTTGACCCCCTCCCCCGTCCTAAAGGTGGCGTAAATAACACACAGACCCATGGGCGTTACCTGGGTAGGTGTCAGTTGTAATGGTTGACCCCCCCCCCCCCGTCCTAAAGGCGGCGTAAATAACACACAGACCCATGGGCGTTACCAGGGTAGGTGTCAGTTGTAATGGTTGACCCCCCCGTCCTAAAGGCGGCGTAAATAACACACAGACCCATGGGCGTTACCTGGGTGGGTGTCAGTTGTAATGTTTGACCCCCTATCCGTCCTAAAGGCGGCGTAAATAATACACAGACTTATGGGCGTTACCTGGGGTGGGTTTCCGTTGTAGTGGGCGATAGTGGGATAGTGTGTTCGGGTTGTAGTTTGTACAACTGCTCGCCCGAATAGTTCGGATCCTGGATTCGAGATTGTAGTCCACCTTACTTCAAAGAAAAGAAAGAGTTTGGTCCCAAACAATTGCCTTTGAATGGATATTAACCCATGTACGAAATATGGAATATTTTTAGCGCAATTTCCATACTGGAATTGCGATTATTAATTCGTCATTTCTGGATGTGTGTCCGCAGCTTTACCGCAGCTTTTAGTCGTATCTCCTCCTCAACGAAGCAATATCGAGGACTAGTTCCAAAAGCAAATATGTTAAGCAAGTTCCGAGGATGATTGTGGGCCAAAAAAATTCACGGAATTCCTTCCTGGATTTCCCGGAAAAGCCAAAAAAACCTCGAAATTTCTGGATGTATGGATGTGTGTCCGCAGCTTTACCACAGCTTTAAGTCGTATCTCCTCCTCAACGAAGCAATATCGAGGACTAGTTCCAAAGCAAATATGTTAAGCAAGTTCCGAGGATGATTGTGGGCCAAAAAAAATCCCGGAATTCCTTCCTGGATTTCCCAGAAAAGCTAAAAAACCTCGAAAAAATGCAGTTTTTGGCCCATATCTCGGCAACCAGACAACTTAGCGACTTGAAACATTTACCAATCGATTCCTGTCATAATTTAGAACTATATCGCCGAAGAAAGTTTTCAAAAATATCCTTTCGTTCGGTCACACATTTTTTTAAAAAATTACATTATACATAATACACTACAGTACTATATAGCAATATATAGAGCGCGACAACTAAATACCCCCTACAGGTCCGCAAATTTTTTAAAATCTCGTTAATACATATTTTTTCTATTTTGTTTTGAATTATTAAAACTACTTGTGTTGCATTATTTATTTGCCGAATATATGATTTATCTCGATTTAAAATTGTTATGGATAACATAAGGAAATTGCGCTTAAATTGTCGCTAGACTTTTTATTAACTTGTTTTACGATTACGTTTCACTTTTTGTGTCAATGGCGGATGGGAAAACATGCGATGGAATCTTCAAACGGAAGCTAAATGTTTTTAGTTTACGTGCAAAGATTTACTGATTAATCTGCCGATACTATTGTTCTTTGTTTCCACTTCACATCCCCATTACAATACGGATTAAAAAAAACCCAACAACGATTAACTTGAAACACAAAACGTGATGTGTAAAGTTGAGTGTTTTTAAAGATAGCATTGACCAGGGGCAGATAATCTCTTAAGACTTCAGCAGCATACTCAAGTGAATTACTTAATTGACGTAAAACTCTTGTTTTCGTCATTCTACTTGCCCCCGTCATTCTACTTGCCCCTTCCCCCCCCCCTCCCGGAGATAAGAGTGGGGATCAGAGTGGTGTCTTTAGGGGGTGGGGGGAGGTGGACTCTCATCCCAGCCCATCTACTACTTGTTCCCTATGTCACGACCATCTCTCTCAAATTCTCTCCCAGCGTTATTTTCAGGCATCTCTTTGAAATATACATTTATATAGGAAATATAAACTTGTCCACCCCCCTCCCCCCGAAAGTTTCAAGTGCCTCCTCTCCCCCGGAGAAAAAAATCTGAAAAAAAAACCCACTGGCTCTCTCCTTATCCCAGCCCATCTCTCTCTCCCAGCCCATCTATTGCACGTTCCCCATGTCACGTCTATCTCTCTCTCCCAGATTTATTTTCAGGCATCTCTTTGAAATACAAATGTATACAGAAAATATATACTTTTACCAATTTAGTCCTCCACCCCCCTCCCCCGAAAAAAAATCTGAAAGAAACACTGCTCTCTCCTTATCCCAGCCCATCTATTGCTTGTTCCTTATGTCACGTATCCGTCGTTGACTTATCTCCCCTTCTCATACCCGGGTAAACAGCGGACAGGAAGTCCATTCTATTATTAATTCCAATAATTTCATCCCCGCCTACAGAAGCCGCTTGTCTGGGGCTGTGAGCGAGCCAGGCGACGCCTTCCGTCCGGGCTTATCAAACACCGAAAACAAACAAACCTTCTGTAACGCGCTTCAATAGCTCAGCGCACACTCTGGTTAACTTAGAACATAACTCGCCTTTGAATTTTTTAATATGTTTATATCTTTCATGCGCCTGGCTTTGTGCGGCTCATTACCCCTTGAGCTTTATGTTCCAAGTATTGAAAAGTTAATGCCCCCACTTGTGTATGAATAGAAGAGACAATCTTTTATGAACTCAACTTAATGATGATGTTGTACATGAGTGGTGGTTATCACGTTTACCCTAAGCGTATAAACGTTAAGAGTTTCTGTTTTCTACATAAAACAATTGAAAAGGCAAGTTTATAATACTGTCATTATTTTACATAAGAGTTTCTTTGTAATCATGAGGTAGATATTGCAAAATAATTAATTGAATATCAAGCGCAATTTTTATGCTATACTAAAGCTTATATTGAAAATTATTGCTATATCAGCGCAATCTTGGTCCACTCAAGTATTGCAAGCGGCAAAACTCACACGTTTGAATAATGTGAAAATATTTTTATAGCTATAGGCAATAGACAAGGAAGGTTAGGTCTGAAACTACTTCTATCATCCCTGGGGGAGGGGGGGGGGGGGCAAGCAACAATCAAAAACGGCTTAATTTATTGTCTAAAACTACTTTACACAATGTTTATTCAGACGAACACCTCAATTTAAAAGCGCTATTAGTTTTTGCTATTTTCTTTGATTCGCGCATGCGTCAAATCTATTTATATCGTTTGCTTAAACACTTGAACATGTACGATATACCCCAAGTAATGGGATAATTTCTCAGCGTTAATTGTACCACCCAGTCTAGGAAGGGAAACTTTAAAAAGTGATCCATTATCTGAGTCATCTATCTTAGTGACTGTAGGTGATTGCGATCTATCTTAGTGACTGTAGTTGATTGCGATCTATCTTAGTGACTGTAGTTGATAGTCGACCGTTCTAATGATCTCATCACTCTTGAGCTACCTACAAGACTTGCCCAGCACACGGTACATTATCTGGAGCAGTCTCGTGGCGTTCCCTTGTCGAGCCGGAGAAATCTTATTATCTCAGTTGTTTCACTTGTTTGGAGGGCGAAGATCAGGGCGGTGACGGGGTTTTATTGATGAGCTATGCTGGTAGATATTTATTAGGCTCAGTTTTGTCTTGAAATCTAACACACACATGCGCGCGCACACAGACACACACACACACACACTCACATACGCATGCTCACGCACGCATGCGCACACACATATATGTATATAAATGTATATATATATATATATATATATATATATATATATATATATATATATATATGTATATATATATTAAATATAATACACATATAATATATTATGTGCATATTGTATTTATACGTAAACAACATACATTTATAATATCTTAACAAACTTAAACTCAGATCGTAATGCCGTCTAGCAGTAGTATCAAATTTAGCGAATAAAATCACAATAAATAATTTATGTGTGTAATTCTAAACTCCAACCCCCGTCCTCCCACACTCGAGCATGACGTAATTATCGCATTATATGTCATCACGATTTGCCCAGGCTGACAATACACCCCCCTCACCCCCCCCCTCCCCCCCGCCGTCTGCCTTACCGACAGCGCCTGTAGACCACTAATGATAAAACCAGAGACGCTCAACACAAACAACTCTAGAAAAAAATAATTTCTGATTCAATCGCTCTTTTGTCCTGGAAACAACTCCATGTTTTCTTGTACGAGTGAGCGGTGTGAGGGCGCTATGTGTAAGCTGTGGGCAGGTTTCATGCCGTTTGGGAAGATAAAACACAGTGGTGAATCTAAGGGATAATCCCTCTTTGTGACGTCGATTCATTTTTTTAAAAAGTTTTTTCAGAACATTACTCACCTTGCTAGCTATCATTTATCTAGACATGGATACATATGTATATAAATACACACACACATATATATATATATATAAATATATATATATATATATATATATATATATATATATATATATATATTATATATATATATATATATATATATATATATATATATATATATATATATATATATATATATATATATATATATATATATATATATATATATATATATATATTATATATATATATATATATATATATATATATATATATATATATATATATATATAATGTCCACCTGGACAGAGACATGTCACGAGCCTACCAGGCAACTCGTCCCTGGACTAATTTCTCCAACGTCCACCATGGTAACCCTTCTTTCTTGTGTCAAGATTATCCTCGGTCTGCCGGTTTATTCTTTATCCTTTCTGATTCCAGGTATAGATTCCAGGTAAGGGCCCTTCTTGCTATGCTGTCTGTCAGCTGCTAAGGCTTTGACCGATCTATTTCCCTACACCCTAACCCAACACTGGCCTTGAGCTGAGGTGGACCCGGTGCTTTTAAGAGGCCCGGGGAAAAATAAAACATCTTCCACATATGCCTTTATTTTTTTTTAATATTACCGCCTGATTGCTGTCCCCCCCCCCCCCCCCAAGGATTATACCCGCTCCCCCGTCGGCCTAGTGAACGTGGGTATGCTAGATCATTGTCTGCCCACATTCTTTATATCTAGTCTGAAAAATGTAGTCTGGAAAATTAAGTTGACGTGGGCATTCAAAAGTTTAGCAATGTCGATGTACGTGCCCTGATGATCCTGATACCACACTAAACACGTGACCCATGTTTCCGTTATCCCGAAAACCCACGTGACAATCCGTTCTTATACTATCGTCGACATGAATCGATCGTTAAACTTTACTAGTGGATTGAAACTTGAAAAACGGGGTGAAATACAGCGCTTACACTATAAAACAATGACGTTGTAGTATAATTTTCATGGTAAGGTTAGAGGGGGTCCTTTGATAACATAGAGTAAGGAGTAACGCGTTCATACGAAACATGTATAGATGTCTGCGTCCAAGTGGAGGCTGCTATTTTTGGTGGAAATCAAGTAGCTAACGTCAATGGCAGAAAGGAAAACTTAACCTAGACATGAAAAGCTATCAGATTAGCTCGCCCCTTGACTGCTTGTCATAACTGGCGCTAACGTTTGCCGGCCATCTTGTAGGGATTTAAGTCGTTTTGTTTTTTGATTTGTTCTACTCGCCTGCCGTTTTAGCGAACGTTTTACTCGAGATGCACCCATACACGTCTAAGTTGCCAGATCAAGATATGAAATCATTGCCAAATTTTAAAAAAATATGTTCATTAAATATCAGATCCTAATTTAACAATGGTAATGCTTTGATTGTGTTAAATGTAGGTATTAAACAGTTGTAAAATGGAGCAATTCCTTCAAAATTTAAGTAATGCGTAGAGCAGGGTTTTGTAGTGATTGCTAGAAATTATTTTACTCCTTCGCTCGTAAACTAAAAATAGCTTGAGAACAGAGTTTCTTCCAGGCATCTCTTCGGGGGGGCTTCGCCCCCCCGAAAATATTTTACCGCCCCCCCGAACGAAATGAAATTTATATAATTTATATAGAAAATATATACTTTTAACAGTGTCCGCCCCCCCGAAAAAAGTCTACCGCCCCCCCGAAAATTTCAAGTGCCCCCCCGGAGAAAAAAGTCTGGAAGAAACACTGCTTGAGAAACAGACGGACAGAATTCAACTTATCTGACGTGACCTAAATAAAATTAATGATTCAGTGCGTGGCGTAATGAATTATTTAACTGGGAAATTAGTTCTTGCTTTGCCTAGTATAATGGTAGTTATATTTTTTTGCTGTGCAAATAAAAATACATTTTAAGGAAAACTGGAAAATATCAATATTTAAAACTCAGACCGAATTTCTAAATTTGGCAACGTTTTTTTCCCCACTAAATGACATACTTTACAGTACGCGAAGGAAATCTCTAAATGAATGAATTTCCCCAGAACCTATAAATAGATTTAGCACTTGATGCTGCCCACGGTGATAAGTTGTTTTATTATATTTTTTAAGTTCCTGTGGCCAGATTTTTAAATAAACATAAGCCATAACTTACTTCCCAGGTTAAAAAAGACCCTGAATAGATACACGAAATACGGAAGTTTGTTCTACATAAAAACCATTTTCCCCTGTAATTTATGGTTGAGATTTTGTCTGTTCTACGAACAGATAAAAACAGAAAATTAAACCCGAGGTAAGAAAAGGCACATAAATATTATTATAAACGAGTTTTCGCGTCCATAAAGTGATACTAGATTAACAGCTTCCTTCCCAAACTCCCAGCTCGAAGAAAATATCAGGATAAGAAACTTATAAACAGACACCCTCTAGCTGTTTAAAGAGCTGCTAACTCTATATCAGCGCTTTTCAAAATGTTGCTGCGTTACTCTTGCTAAACAAAATAAACTTGAGACCTACCCAGCCCTTCCTCACACATACGCCATATATATATATATATATATATATATATATATATATATATATATATATATATATATATATATATATATATATATATATATATATATAGTGGGGATCTGCCTCAGTTTCTTTTATTTTTAGCAAAACAATATCTTTATATAGAATTCCCTCAACTCATCGCCTTATTGGTTCCCATCGTCAGTGACCGTAAGTAGATGTAATAGTTTGGTAATCTCCCCCTCCCCGTGTGTTCCGTCTACCTATACGAATTACGAAAACCAAATTATGTTTAAATGTGAGCAGCGACTATAGAACATCATAAAACGACCGTGGTTATCTCCCCTTATCGTAGTTGTTGCAGGGTACCATCGCTCCCTGCAGAGGTCAATTCCAATTTTCACAGCGCACATTTTTTTCCTGGACTGTTTTTATTCACCATCGGAGTCAGTAGGTCGAAATTTTTGTTATATCACGTGGTGCGTGTGTTATCAATGAATAAGATCACGTGATGCGCATTGTTATCAGCAGATCGGAATTGAAATTCTTTGAGTTGCTTCCCCCCTTGCGCTAAACAGATGTTTTTTTTTAAAAATAATTTGTCTAGTCTGATAAAACTGTTGTATTTTGTATTTCACGTTTTGGTGGTTTAATTTTATTTAAGTATGTAGCTGTTGAATTAGTAGTGCTACGAATAAATTTAAAACATTTTTGGGTTTTGGCTGAAATTATACGAAGCGAACTTGCGGGTAACTATCATAGCCTTACTCGTTTATAATAATATTTATGTGCCTTTTCTTACGAGACATGTGTCCTATCCTAGATCAAGGGATATGCCCTAGAAACTTGTGCCGTATCTTAGATTGAGGAATATGCCCTAGACTCAAGGATATGCCCTAGAAAAGAGACGTGTGCCCCAGCCTAGACTCAAGGATATGCCCTAGAAAAGAGACGTGTGTCCTAGCCTAGACTCAAGAATATGCCCTAGAATCTAGACCACTGTACCTGAGTTACGTCAGATTGTACTCGGGGGTAAATGAAACAAACTCGGGCGACTTGACTGTTACACACTTGTATAAACACACAGCAGCCTTCGGATTCCAGCACTGTGTTATAAACAACCTTTACTTAAAGCACTCACCCCCCCCCCCCTCTTGCTCCCTCTCCACCCCTACCTACCACCCACACCCTTTACATATTGTGTGAGGCTAAATGTATGTACCGTGTCAACTTCACGAATACAATGTCCATTTTTCTCATTAGATCTGATCAGTGGTTGAAGAAGTACATCTAGTCTTCTAAACCTCTGAAATAGTTGGAATCGTAGTTCACCTTTTTAGATCAATGTACTCACGACCTTGCAGTACCTCAGTCAGACCGGTGTAAATGTTGAGTTAACTCTGCGGGCGCGTACTACGTCATAGTAACTGCGGTGAGAAAAAAATGCAACGTTAACCCTTTCAGACCTGCACAATGCTCTCCCAGCCTCTCAATATCACTTGCATGCGTTCTTACTGTAACATTAACCCTACATGTAACACTTCAATGCCGTAATTTTTCTTATCGCAGCCATTTCCGTTATTCACACCACCCCCTCACCCCTGTCGTAAACACCCCACCCTATTAAACAAACACAGGGACATTTATTTTTGGAATTTCTTTCCAATTCTAAAAATAAACAGCGGAGATTGTTTTAATTGTGGGAAGGCGAACGAGCGTTGTGCTGTAATATTAAACCGGACAGACGGATTGGTCCGGCCTTGTTGCTTAGACAAGCGTCCAAGTAAATTAAACATGGAATTGAATGGACTGGTCTACAGTTTACAAACGTGAAATCTAAAACTTGTTATTTGTTTTGTTCGTAGTGTGGAGCTCTCGGCTCTCACGTTGTGTGGGTGGTGGTACATGTGTCCATGTGTTTCTGTTGTCGTTCTGTGTGTCTGTGTGTCGGAGTTTTTTAGTGTATGTGTTGGCTTGTGTGTGTAGGCCTACCTGCAGACCTGTTGTCCTTTTTTTTAAAAGCCCACTCTTTTATATTATAATTAAAAATAATTCAGAGTTTAAACTTTGTAAAAATTCAACCAGGAGTCCTTTCTGGAACTTTTCTGTTGGAAGGGGGGGGGGGGGGGGGGGTGGTAGAAACTTCTGGGGTGGGGTGGGAACTGATTAAAGCATATATTTTCTTCATAAATTAAATCCTTTTTTTCTATTTCCCCCAGGAGAGATGCCGAAATAAGCTCTGATTGCGACTCTAGTTTAACGATCTGTTAGTTTTACTCTCTGACCAAATATTTTGTATGTAATTCGACCATGTTTTAAAGCTCTTGTAATAAATGTAGCCCCAAAACGCACTAGACCAGGGGTCGGCAACCTGCGGCTCGCGAGCCGCATGCGGCTCTTTTGATATCAAGATGCGGCTCTCCAGCTCCTTGAACAAATACTAATAATCATAATACAAAAAAAATATTTGAAATAAAAAAAATGTTAGTGGCTCTTTAAAACCAGGGAAATTTTGAAAATTGTAACTTTTGGCTCTTCCGCTTCAAAAGGTTGCCGACCCCTGCACTAGACAGATCTAGTCTACTGCGTCATTGTTGTACAGGCGCCAATGCTGCATTACTGCCCTTTGTCTTCAGCGTTATCCCCCTTTAACTCCAACATTATCCTTCTATTAAACAAAAAATTCCATATGGCATTTTTTATTCCCTTCAAAATTTTAAATTTATCTCTTATAATTTTTATCTCTTATACACTTCTACCCCCAACGTAGCCATTAACACCCAAGTTATTGTGGACATCCTTTACCTTGGCACTTGTTCCGTAGGGATCGTTTAAATTAATTTAAAATTAGACTCCACATGTCAGCTGTAATTATTCCCCAAGTGCTATAGAACCCTAGGCCGCCTACGTGATAAGCTGGAACAGTATTCCCCGACCAGCGAGGCGCCAAGCATTACTTACCATGTCAAATATCAAACTACTTAGTAACTTATAAAACCTCGCATTTCTCATGATCCTTTTACATCAAGACTGGGGGGCAGAACTCTTAGGATTCTAGTCCGTACAATTAACTCCCCTTCCTCACGGTGTTTCACTTCATCAATCACTAGTATTTCTTCGTGGTTATGGCTGTTTTGGGGGGGGTCTTAGAAAGTAGCGGCTGGCGCCAGCGGAGGTTACCGCCCCTTCTCTCCACTTGTGTTGAGGAAACGGAGACCGGAGCGTAAGTCGAGAGATACTTAGTGGACAGAGTGTCGTCACCAGGGGGGGGGGGGGGAGGTCTGTTCTTTGAGCGGCGCTTGCCAGCATTGTCAGGAGGTGCAGTGCCGCACGTATGCATCATTGCTTATCAGCGCCATCGGTTGATCTCTTCAACCCAGAGAGTATCAACTTCATCACGTATCTGCTCAACCCGTGCTTGTGTCGTCAGCGCATGCGCGGCCTGGGACTTGACATGCTGAAGAATTGTGGAGAGTAGAAAAAGAAAACGACGGTGTGGTATTCTCACGATCTTTTGTCGTTCGTCTCGGCTCGTTGGTGTCAGTAACAGTGTTTCTTCCAGACTTTTTTCTCCGGGGGGGGGCACTTGAAATCTTCGGGGGGGGCGGTAAACTTTCTTCGGGGGGGCGGACACTGTTAAAAGTATATATTTTCTATATAAATTATATAAATTTCATTTCGTTCGGGGGGGCGGTAAAAAATTTTCGGGGGGGCTTCGCCCCCCCGAAGAGATGCCTGGAAGAAACTCTGGTCAGTAATGCGTGAACAGAATTTATTTGACGTCTGGCTTCCACGCCACCCGAAACTAAGATTACCCCCCCCCCCCCCTCAACCACTTAGCTGTGTAGATTGTAAAGGTTGTAGCAGCTTCATGCGAATTCCATATGTTATATTTGTCTGCGGAGTTTTGGAGAATAATTGGAGGAGTATTGGAGGAGTATTGGAAAAGTATTGGAAGAGTATTGGAAGAGTATTAGAGGGGTATTGGAAGAATATGAGAGGGGTATTGGAAGAGTATTGGAGAGGTATCGGATGAGTATTGGAAGAATATTGGAGGAGCATTGGAAGAATATTAGAAGAGTATTGGAGGGGTATTGGAAGAGTATTGGAGTGGTATTGGAGGGTATTAGAAGAGTATTGGAGGGGTATTGGGAGAATGGGGGATGGGGGGGGGGGGGTTAATTACGTTGTTGCATAGAGCTTGAGCATGGGTCAGTGTGTTCGCATTCTTAAGATCCAAGTCATCGAGTCGTATAGTTAGGATGGTATATCGCCTAACCTCGTTATATATTTGTGTGCAAGATGGCGCTACGTTCGTCACAGTTGCGCACCGTCACAATAGCCTTGTTAGAGTTGTAACTACACCCAGATGGGCGCACTGTTTGATGTAGTCAATAAGTGGGGGGGGGGGGGGGGCAGGATAGAGGGGTGGGCATCTGTAGGAGGGTCTTGCTTTAATAACAGCACGATGAAGTATAGTTGGATCTTTTTTTAACTTAAAAATAGTTTTAATATCTCGTACATTCTTAGAATGCATTACATGTTACTTGTTTTGTGTTTTGTGATGTGTTTGTGTTTATCGATGTCCACCGTGACTCCACACAGAGATGAACCATTTAATTGGTATGTTAGACCAGTCACAAACATACACCAACACGAAAAGATGAACCATCTAATTGGTATGTTAGACCAGTCACAACCACCACCACCACGAAGAGATGAACCATCTAATTGGTATGTTAGACCAGTCACAAACATACACCAACACGAAAAGATGAACCATCTAATTGGTATGTTAGACCAGTCACAACCACCACCACCACGAAGAGATGAACCATCTAATTGGTATGTTAGACCAGTCACAACCACCACCACCACGAAGAGATGAACCATCTAATTGGTATGTTAGACCAGTCACAACCACCACCACCACGAAGAGATGAACCATCTAATTGGTATGTTAGACCAGTCACAAACATACACCAACACGAAAAGATGAACCATCTAATTGGTATGTTAGACCAGTCACAACCACCACCACCACGAAGAGATGAACCATCTAATTGGTATGTTAGACCAGTCACAACCACCACCACCACGAAGAGATGAACCATCTAATTGGTATGTTAGACCAGTCACAACCACCACCACCACGAAGAGATGAACCATCTAATTGGTATGTTAGACCAGTCACAACCACATACCACCACGAAGAGATGAACCATCTAATTGGTATGTTAGACCAGTCACAACCACCACCACCACGAAGAGATGAACCATCTAATTGGTATGTTAGACCAGTCACAACCACCACCACCACGAAGAGATGAACCATCTAATTGGTATGTTAGACCAGTCACAACCACATACCACCACGGAGAGATGAACCATCTAATTGGTATGTTAGACCAGTCACAACCACCACCACCACGAACAGATGAACCATCTAATTGGTATGTTAGACCAGTCACAGCCACCACCACCACGAACAGATGAACCATCTAATTGCCACGGCGAGCTGTTAAAACTACATACCGCAGTAAATTAACGGAGCATTTTTTCAGCTTGTTTCTCGCCTCTGCTGATGGATCACGTGACAATCCCGCTCCACTCGATAAATCCTGGTCACGGGTGGTGGGGCCACCGCACGGTGTGATCATCACGTGACGGTAGAGAAACAAAAAAAATGACACAATCTTTTTTGAAATTTTAAAAGGAAATATTTTATGTTGTTTTTATATGTAATTCACGGCATTTTATCCTTTCTACTTTTGTTTTTATGGCTTATTTATGTTGAAGCCATCAACAGATATTTTGCAATTATAACGCTCAACATATGCTTACACACAAGTTTTAAACATTTAATTTTAACGTTAAGGCGTCGTGGGTCATTTTGACCCGTTCCACTAATCCTTATAACATTATAACACGATTCCATATGCTGCTAACCCTTACTATTTCTAGCGCCCCCCCCCCCCCCCTACACACCCAAAACATGGTCACATATCACCACAAAGTATGGTGCTACAAGCCACATCATTTTAGAAAAAAAATATGGGGCTCTTCGTGGTCGGGTCGGTAAAGCTCATGGTTGCTTAACAGAAAAGTCCCGAGTTCGAACCCAAGACAGATGAGGTTCGATAGCAGGGGATAGCACTCTCTCTCAATGAGCAAAAACTATAAAATTAATCAACTGCTGACATGTAGTTTGTTCTTGGATGGACAAAGGCTGTTGAAGCAAATCCTAAAAGAAAAGCAGGCTGAAATCGAAGTCAACCGGCCATACGTCTTTAATATAAAGTATGTGTCGGTAATGTGTCTATCCATCCAACCATTCTAGACTGCAAGAATTTATAAAAAATACATAAAATCAGACAGTGTTATATTGCATTTTTCTTTAGAACAAACCCATTACTCTATATAACATAGTATAACAAAACGATAAACCGCCATTACCATATCCACCTCACATGATTTTATGAATGACTTGAACTCGCATCTAATGACGGGAAAGTAATATTACTTCTAAAGAAAAAAAAAACATTTTTCAATGTTCGGTTACGTATCTCTTAGTTTTGGAGAATTTTTTTTTTAAATTCTGGAACCTATCTTGAAGGCACCCCAAGAATGGAGACTGATTGAGCTATCGCTCTCTGGTAATTTAATTTAATTTTCTTTTTTTCCATTCGTCATCTACGTTTTTTTTTCGATGGAGAGGGGTTGGGGGTCGTAAATTCAAGGTCTTGCTCTGAGATAAACGCGTTGATTGAATTGTTTCTCGACATACCTCACGTGAGTTCATTCTCACGTGGTTGGCGCAGGCTTTCTGGGTGAGTAGAGGGTAGAGAACCACCCCATGGGGGAAATGTGATCAAGTTGTTGGTGACTGGTGTAGAAATGTGTTTAATGCTTGTTGTAACACTGTGTTTATTGACTGGTTTAACACTGTGTTCAATGGCTGGTTTAACAGTGTGTTTAATGACTGGTTTAACAGTGTGTTTAATGACTGGTTTAACAATGTGTTTATTGACTGGTTTAACACTGTTTATTGACGGGTTAAAAAGTGTTTGTCGACTGGTTTAACAATGTGTATAATGACTGGTTTAACACTGTTTATTGACGGGTTAAATTGTGTTTGTTGACTGGTTTAATAATGTGTATAATGACTGGTTTAACAATGTGTTTATTGACTAGTTTAACAACAGCATGTTGTAACTATGTGTTTACTGTTAGTTATCTTTTCCTATGGCCGTCATTGGTTATCTACTGTAGCGCTACCTCTTGTGGATTATCTACCACTTGCGCCACCACCTGTGGATTATCTTCCACATGCGCCCCTGCAATGATAAACGTGTGTTTGTGAAGCAGATACCGACAGACTCCAGTCCGTAATCAGGGACAAACTGAATGTCAAACACATAACAGAGACACGAGATGCTACATGTCATTTGGCTCAGTCCTACTGGACTTGGCCGATACCTTCCCATACTTAACTCACCCTTTCTATCATCAACATTGTCCCGCTATTTCATTTTAAAGCGTCTCAATCCCATCTTCTCTTAAATTAAAATTAAACTATAGACTAACTAAATTACCAGATATTTTTCAAAAAAAAAAATTGTCGTAAAATGCTTCCTTGTTTTCCAATATAAAGAAAATGGCGAGTTGTTTATTTTGTGTCAACAAATTGAGAGTTAATTCCCCTGAACGCGTGATACTCCATTTAAGTCAAACACAATAATAAACCTAGTTGTAAAAATAGTTTTTAAAAAATGTGGCAATCGAATAAATTCCAGCTATGTAGTGTACTGGTAAATAGACTGGTTTTTGGAGGTCTGATGCACCGCTGGTAGACATCATGATGTGTAAGGACTGAAGCACAGCTGTTACGTCAGACATCATGATGTGTGAGGATTGAGGCACCCTGGTAGACATCATGATGGTGGAGGATTGAGGCACACTGGTAGATATCATGATGTGTGAGGATTGAGGCACCGCTGGTAGACATCATGATGTGGGAGGATTGAGGCACCGCTCATACGTCAGACATCATGATGTGTGAGGGTTGAGGCACCGCTGGTAGACATCATGATGTGTGAGGATTGAGGCATCGCTGGTAGACATCATGATGTGTGAGGATTGAGGCATCGCTGGTAGACATCATGATGTGGGAGGACTGAGGCACCGCAGGTAGACATCATGATGTGGGAGGATTGAGGCACCGCTGGTAGACATCATGATGTGTGAGGATTGAGGCGCCGCTGGTAGACATCATGATGTGGGAGGATTGAGGCACGGCTCATACGTCAGACATCATGATGTGGGTGGACTGAGGCACTTCTGGTAGACATCATGATGTGTGAGGATTGAGGCACCGCTCATACGTCAGACATCATAATGCCAGGTGGCTGTTGCAAGACGTCTCTTTAGATAGCGTCGGGAGTATAAACAAAGTAGGTCGACCTGTCATGGTGAGGGAAGGAGGTGGGTGTGGGGGTTAGGGGGGGGGGAATCATGGCCCAAGTGAATACAAAAGAGAGTGAGTAGATCCACCAACAAACATAGGTATCAGAGAGGAGGTGTATTGTTGTACAGCGTGGACGAGATTGTTGTCTCGCCTCATACATAGGTCATTGTTTGTAACTGTACGAGTCTTTTGTTTGTATGTGTATGTACACGCGTGCGTGTATGTGGACGTGTGCGCCTACGCGTATGTGTGTGTCTGTGAGCAGACTGTTAGGGCCATTTGTGAGGACTTTGTTCTGCATGACATTTAGAGATTTATAAAATAGGCCCTACTGAATTCTCTCTCCAACCCCTCCCCCCTTCTCTCCCCTCCCCCCATGTGTCTGCCCCTGTTGACACGTTTTGTCTAAGCCATACTAGCCTGACCCTATACACAATGAACGGAGAAATTGACTGAGCGTGGGGGGTCGACCAGAAGCTTTGTTAACTTTATTCTATGTTAACATACACGCTAAAAAGATTATACACGCCGCTCTTGGCTTTTAGATTTATACGATTTATCGCCCTTTAACTGATTATTTCAAAATAACACATTACATAATTTTTTAGTTCTGTGCCATAAGATGTCGGTCAAACAATGTTATATTTCTACTTGTGTCACGTGTGTAAACATGAGGGTGTTTTATGATTAAAACGTCAAGATTATTTATGTTAAGTTTCAAATAATTACAGACAATTGCCTTTAAATGTTTGGGAACGAATTTTTTTTAAAAACAAATATTTGAATGTGCTGCGCAGAATAGGCAGACAGGACAGATTGTTTTATTTTGTGTGGTAAATTGGTTTTGTTTTTCCTCGCACGTCCGCCCACTGCTTGTTGAAAAACGAAATGTAGACCTCAGTGGTTAGAAGTTTAAGTAGGACAGGATTTGAAAGAGTTGGACATTGACCTAGATCTAGTAAAAAAACGTAATAATTGTTAGTGATGCGAATCTTAGGTTGTAGTTAGATCAGCTAGTGATGTTCAGTTTGGTAGTTTGTTTTTCTGTCAGGTGATAAAATAATTTTCGGAAGGCTTGTTGTGAAAGCGATCGTTAGATTTTAGGATTTGATGTTTGCCGAGGTCATATAAACACCAAATCTACTACATCTGACTACTTTTTTAAAAAGGAGTACGGTACAGTTGGTGCTTCACTGCCTAACTATCTTTTGGTGCACTACCTACCTGTATACTGGTGCACTGCCTATATGTCCACTGGTGCATTACCTACCTGTCTATTAGAGCAATACCGAGATGTCTACTGGTGCACTGCCTAGCTGTCTAATGGTGCACTACCTATCTTTCTGTGCACTGCTAAACTGTCTACTGGAGCTATAACTAGCTGTCTACTGGTGCACTGCCTATCTTTTGGTGCACTGTGGTGCACCTGTCTACTAGTGCACTAACTGTCTGCTGGTGCACTGAATAGTTATTCTACTGGACCAGATTATAGCCTCAGGGTCACCTACTTCTTGTAGCTCTCCATCTCCTCTCACACCCCACCTCCCACACTGGGGTTGAGCAGGTTTAACCAACCCCCACCCCACTTTCCAGATTCTGTTGAATCAGCAGATTGTGTAATACACCCCATACCGCGTCGGTTAAGCCGATTTACAACACCAATTTGTGCTATTTATGTGTTGTAAAACTACAAAGAAAGAAACACAATGCAGGAGTTTACGCGACATGCATCAGACGTGTGACCCACTAACAGAAGGCGGTGTTAAGTCGTGGGCTGTGGCTGTCCCCCAGGTGTGACCTGTTTCCTGGTGGGATCCCGCTGGGGTCACGATGTACTCGTACAGAGGGGTCACACTGGGATCATAAGAGGTGTTACGGTGTACCTCTACATGGGTCATATTGCCATATTACAAGGGGGTATCACTGTAATCTTAGAAGGGGTCACGATGTACTAGTACAGAGAGGTCACACTGGAATTATAGAAGGGGTTACGGTGTACCTCTACAGGGTTCATATCGCATTTCACTAGGGGTCACATTATAGTTTTACAGTGGATCACATTGTAATATTGCAAGGGTCACGGTATAATTCTACACTGGTTACATGGTAATATTATAAGTTTTTACAGTGTATTTACTGGTGTTACGTTGTAATATTACAAAGAACCACACTCTACTACTATATAACTTTCCATGGGTTATAACTGACTTGTTCAAACACTTCGATATAATGCTTAAAAATCTCGAATTTTCACATGTATCGTGGCTAACTCATGTTTCCCTTTACAATTTTAATTTCGTTATTTCACTTCGATCGTTCCAGTCTCGTTTTTCCCTTCAGTTTTCATCTCAACATGCTGTGTCTATGGGAATGTGTGAGTTGCCCCAGAAGGTGGCACTACTACCGTAGAACAATATGACTGATTCTATTGTTCCATGTAATATGTCACGTAATGGTGACACAATTTAACACTACTGGACATATCGGTGCCATATATCTACAGGTTCCTCCGTTGTTCCCCATATTCCTGTCACATAATGCGGGCGCGATTTAACACTACTGGACATATCGGTGCGATATATCTACAGGTTCCTCCGTTGTTCCATATACACTGTCACATAATGCGGGCACGATTTAACACTACTGGACATATCGGTGCGATGTGTCATCTTTTGTTTACAAGCTGCCAGCCGATTCCATCTGATTCCTACCAACAGCTTGCACTGGACGTATCCAACAAAGACATACGATACACTGGTGGGTTCCTGCTTGTAGTGCTTTCTAACCTGAGGCATTGTTTTAGTCAGTTATCTGAGGGGGGGGGGGTCGTAAATCAGGTGTCAGGAGTTTGAAATGTTTGAAATTTCTTGTCCCATCTAGCAGAACTGCTAACTAGAATGGACAATTGAAGATATTCTGGAAATTCTACACCTGCGATTTGATGGTTCCTTTTGTTTGCTTCTCTTGTTTTATTTATGTAAACATTGCTTTTTTAGTGGGAGTGTCCTGTCAGATGAGTAAGGCTAGAATTAGGTAACCGATAGAGCAGATTTGATGTCATGCAAGAAATGGGTAGATGAGCGATTGTAATCTTAGTTATTGTTACAAGATGCTGGGTAAAAAAACGGAAGAAAAACTATTTTCCATTTTTTTTACAAGTTAGAGAGTAGTGAGTGGGTTGTTATGTCATGTTTCAGATCGGCAGTAGGCTACCAAAAATAAATGTAACAATTAAAAAATGATAATTTTTTTTTGTGTTGAAAATGTTACAAGCTGGAAAGTTGTTACTAACATTTCAGACTTTTCGTATTAAAAAAATAAACCGGGAGTGGTCTCCCCGAAACTTTCTCGAATATTCTAATATAACACTACGTGGGATGGCAACTCGGAATATAGACATGCTTTTTGTTTACTTAAACTTTTAAAGATAGAATAGAATCTAGATCTAGTAGAAAAAAGAATTGCGCACCAAAGCGAACGCCAAAACAAAATGTGCATAATAGTGCGCAATATTATTAGTACTTTATAAATTTACATGCGTTTTTTGAGAAATCGGAAACAGCGTAAATTAGTACTTCCGGTCAACGGAAATTACTCAAAATTTGACAGAAGGTAGAGAATTAGATTTTTTACTTACATGTGAAATTTCATTTATCTATCTGAAATAGTACTCAAGTTATAGGCTTTTGAAAAATTCAAAGTAGAAAAAGCACCACTTCCGGTTATCGGAAATCGCTCAAAAGTTGATACGGATCTACGATTTTGATAAAATAGTTACATATGAAATTTCATCAACCTAGCTATAACGGTACTCAAGTTATCGTGTTTACACACAGACAGACACACACACACACAGACATACGGACAAGATTGCAAAATTATGTTTTTCCGTATCAGTGGGGTGTAAAACGTCGAGATTTGTAAAAATCTCGATTTTTTTGCACGATTACAAGACTTTCTCTATACTTCGTATATACGAGAAAGTAAAAATTTCAAAATCTTTTGCAAACTTTCCAAGGTGGTAAGTTTCCAGATTGGCCGTATTAAAAATGAATTTAAAAAATATATTTTACTTTAAAATAAAACAAATGTTCCAAGCTGAAAAGTAGTGAATGATTGTAAATTAACATTTGAGATTGGCCGTATAAAATTTTTTTTTTAAATGTCACTTTTTGTTTGCAAGCTGGAAAATAGTGAATGAATTCTTACTATTTCAAATTGACTTATAAATAAAGAACTTACACACATAGTATACCAAGTGTCAACAAGAAGTTGGCAACAATGATTTGATAACAGTTCAAGTCTTGTTATGTGGAGAGGCTAGCTAGTGTTGAATGTTTATAACTCTTTGATTCTTATTAGTGAACAGACCGTCTTTGTTCAATCCAATGCTGTATATCATATATTCCCGCCATACCAAACTAAATTATAATACCTTTTCGGAAATGTTTTTAAATACCATGCAACCTTTGAACCCGACCACACCCCTGCACTAGCAGCAGGCCCAGCCTTAAAAAATAAATGAAACCTCCGTCTATCTTTAATTTTAGCTCAAGTGTTTACATACACCATGCTGATAGCAAATTAAAAAAAAAATAGGGTCTCGCTGGTTTGTCTTTCAATTTATGAATGGAGCGCGTACGTAAAAAAATACTCGCTTCCTGATATACGTTACTCCCACCAGCTAAAAATAGACGCAGAGCAGGTTCGTATGTTGGTGAGGTGGATTTGTTCACTCAAGGTTAGTGTGGTGAATCTGTTCATACAGGGTTAGTGTGGTGAATTAAATCAGACATGGTTTGTGTGGGGCAGACATGGTTTGTGTGGGCCAGACATTGTGGGACCAGACATGGTTTGTGCGGGTCAGACATGGTTTTTGTGGGGCAGACAATGTTTGTGTGGGGCAGACAAGGTTTGTGCGGGCTTTTGTGTGGGCCAGACATTGTGGGACCAGACATGGTTTGTGCGGGTCAGACATGGTTTGTGTGGGGCAGACAAGGTATGTGTGGGGCAGACAAAGTTCGTGCGGGCTTTTGTGTGGGCCAGACATTGTGGGACCAGACATGGTTTGTGTGGGTCAGACATGGTTTGTGTGGGTCAGACATGGTTTGTGTGGGTCAGACATTGTGGTGCTAGACATGGTTTGTGTGGGCCAGACATTGTGGGACCAGACATGGTTTGTGTGGGTCAGGCATGGTTTGTGTGGGTCAGACATGGTTTGTGTGGGTCAGGCATGGTTTGTGTGGGTCAGACATGGTTTGTGTGGGGCAGACAAGGTATGTGTGGGGCAGACAAAGTTCGTGCGGGCTTTTGTGTGGGCCAGACATTGTGGGACCAGACATGGTTTGTGTGGGTCAGACATGGTTTGTGTGGGTCAGACATGGTTTGTGTGGGTCAGACATTGTGGTGCTAGACATGGTTTGTGTGGGCCAGACATTGTGGGACCAGACATGGTTTGTGTGGGTCAGGCATGGTTTGTGTGGGTCAGACATGGTTTGTGTGGGTCAGGCATGGTTTGTGTGGGTCAGACATTGTGGGGCTAGACATGGTTTGTGTGGGCTTTTGTATGGGCTACCGCCCGCCCGCCCCCCCCCCCCCCCGAACGAAATGAAATTTATATAATTTATATAGAAAATATATACTTTTAACAGTGTCCGCCCCCCCCCCCCGAAGAAAGTCTACCGGCCCCACCCACCCCCGAAAATTTCAAGTGCCCCCCCCCCCCCCCCCCCGGAGAAAAAAGTCTGGAAGAAACACTAGTTGTGTGTTGGGCTCAAGTAAAAAATACGTTGTTAAAATTTAGCTAAAAAGTGTTGTTTAAAGTTAAACTGAAGACACTCAATAGTTGAATAAAATTAGGCCTTAAACACTGTATGGTTGTATAAAGTTAAGTTCTAGACAGGCAGTTGGGTTTTTAAATTGTAACAGAGAGAGGGTCGATTTTCGTCCGGTCTTGTTTTAACAGGCTTATCTCTAAACAATTAAACCCCCTTAAAACATGAATGGGAACTATCTGGGACAGCCTAGTTTAGAGTACCAGTGAAATGGCCGTGTCCCGTATAAACAAACCAGGTCTAAATATAGCAACACACGTGAAACATAAGTCCTGGTGAGCCACCCACCCACGTGGATTTGTTTGTGCACACCTGACAGGTATAGGGGGCGCTGCTGATAATTGGCCTGTGAAGTATGAAGGTCACGGTCACAAAGACTACAAACGATGACTATCACAGGGCCAGATACCCGCGTATATCAACACGGGGAGGGGTGGTATAAACTTAGGGGCTGGGGTGTCAAGATGGGTAGACTATAAAGAAAGGGGGTAGAAATTTATCAATGGTTTGTTGCTCAGAGAGAGGGTAGGAGAAGGCGACATGTGTGGCACAGAGGTGATGGGGGGGGGGGGGGGGGGGGGGCACACAGTGGTACTATAACTAAAGTTAAGTAAGAGCAAAGGGGCGTCGCTTTGATAAGCTCCCTAGAAAGTACTAAACGTTAAGTTTGCCTTCTTGTATAACCGAGGCTGGTTAAATGTTGAGCAAATGTTGTATACCTTTCTTAATTGAATGAATTAACTACAAAAGATAAGTCATTTTTATTAAGCAAACCAAAAGCTGTGAGGTATCACTTCTTTGTGATATCAAAGTATAGTATAAGTTAGTGAGTGGGGATTACAACTGACTTTAAAGGGCTTGATCTAACTACCACAACTAACTTTAACGGGCTTGATCTAACTACCACAACTGACTTTAAAAGACTTGGTCTAACTACCACAACTAGCTAACGGGCTTGATCTAACTACCAGAACTGACTTTAAAAGACTTGGTCAAACTACCACAACTGATTTTAAAGTGCTTGATCTAACTACCACTGCTGATTTTAAAGGGCTTGATCTAACTACCACAACTGATTTTAAAGGGCTTGATCTAACTACCACAACTGATTTTAAAGGGCTTGATCTAACTACCACAACTGATTTTAAAGGGCTTGATCTAACTACCACAACTGATTTTAAAGGGCTTGATCTAACTACCACAACTGATTTTAAAGGGCTTGTTGTACGTACATAAAACTTTGGGTTGGGGTTGGTCCTTTTATCCAGTTTATCAGCTGTTTGTCTTCAAACGCCCTGTCGTCCCACACCGTTACACAATGACGTCATACTAAACCTCACCTCACCCTGAATTTCTCTCGCTATTCTTATAAGTGTTGTACACAGTAAATATGAACTGGGAAAAAGTCGACCAAATATCTAACATAATACATTCCAGACTTTAAGCCACAAGGGATTTAATTCATTTTCTTACTGCTAATTAAATAATGTAACTTAGGCATTGTGTTTCTGTATTTATTGTTCATTATAATTGAATCAAGAAAGGGCAGTATTTTGATATATTACACTATCTTAATAATGGACGTAATTTGTTTCTAGGTGCGTTTAAGGAGCATTAAAACACAAGCAAACCTACAAACAAACCTACAAGCAAACTTACAAGCGAACTTACAAACTTACAAACAAACTTACAAACAAACCTACGAGCTAACTTACAAGCGAACTTACAAACTTACAAACAAACTTAAAAACAAACCCACAAGCTAATTTACAAGCGAACTTACAAACTAACAAGCAAACTTACAAATAAACGTAACAAAACAAAAACAAACGAGGTAGCACTCGATTACATCCAACAACAGGCTGGCTACTGAGTCGGCAATGACTGAAAGATAAGTCATATTTACTCTTACTGAGAGATAAGTCATATTTACTCTGACTGAAAGATAAGTCATATTTACTCTGACTGAAAGATAAGTCATATTTACTCTGACTGAAAGATAAGTCATATTTACTCTGACTGAGAGATAAGTCATATTTCCCCTGACTGACAGAACGCATCAGAGTGAGGGGAGCTTCACACGTGCGACACCTGGTGGGGGCCGATCAAACGGGGATAGAAGGGATGGTGGGGGGGGGGGGTCGAAAAATTGATCCCGATGAAAGAGGGCCACATCGGCACGTGCCGGATGGGTTTAATTATGTCGGCGTGGGGCGGCTAGGGGTGGCAGAAGATCCGAGGGAGAACCAACTGGGGAGGGTGACTTGATATGGTTAATACGCTGTGGGTGGGGGCTGGAGACAGTTACAGAAATGTGCCTGGGTAATTACGTGAAGAGGATCGAGCCGGTCAGTAGGTTTTTGGATCATGTTTGTTTATGTCAAGTCAGAGAGATTTGGACTGAAGATGGGAATAATGCCATACACTACACTAGTGTACTCGGCTTTTCATTATAGTCAAGTTTATATAGGCATATACACACAGACACACACACACATATTATGTGTATATATATATATATATATATATATATATATATATATATATATATATATATATATATATATATATATATATATATATATATATATATATATATGTATGTATGTGTGTGTGAGTCGTTGCAACCAGGATTGTTTTATCATAGTTGATTGCTCTTGTAGTTAACCTCATGTGTTAGGGTAATATATAACAGAACAAATGGCCTCCGAAGTTCTTAGCAATAGCATTCTCGTAGCGTTTCCTTTTACCTTTTATTTTAATTTAATTTAATTTTTTAGTTTATTTTTTTTTAAAGTTTCGGCGCTTTCAACTTGAAAGCTTGAACGATTTTCTCTTGGCTGAAGGAATAAAATAAACCGGGAGTGATCTCCCCTAAACTTTCTCGAATATTCTTATATAAAATAACAGGGGATGGGAACTCGGGTTATAGACATGATTTTTAATCCATTTTAAATACTTAAAGTTTTAAAAATAGAATAAAATCTCGTAGACAAATTAATTGCACACCAAGTGAACGCCCAATAAAAAAGCGCATAATAGTGCGCAATATTATTAGTACTTTTAAAATTTACATTAGTTTTTTGAGAAATCGGAAGTAGCGTAAATTACTACTTCCAGTCAACGGAAATTACTCAAAATTTAACAGAAGGTAGAGAATTAGATCTTTTACTTACATGTGAAATTTCATTTATCTATCTGAAATAGTACTCAAGTTATAGGCTTTTGAAAAATTCAAAGTAGGAAAAGTACCACTTCCGGTTATCGGAAATCGCTCAAAAGTTGATACGGATCTACGATTTTGATATAATACTTATATATGAAATTTCATTAACCTAGCTGTAACGGTACTCAAGTTATCGTGTTTACACACGGACACACAGACAGACACACACACACACACACAGACATACGGACAAGATTGCAAAATTATGTTTTTCCGTATCAGTGAGGTGTAAAACGTCGAGATCTGTAAAAATCTCGATTTTTTTTTTTTGCACGATTACAATACTTTCTCTATACTTCGTATATACGAGAAAGTAAAAAACAAAAAACCTCCCTGCTTATAATCAAGAGACCCCTACCTTGACCCCCCCCCCCGCACCACCTTGACCCCCAGCACCCTTACTGCGGGTGTTACGGGGATTACTTCACGTACGCCATCGGCACGCATTTTGTTTTGCTCGCAAATTTTTTTTCTTCATTTCCTGTCAATTTTAGGGTAAATTTGACATTACCTTACCCTCGGTGAAGAGTCGGAAAAACACTAAAGTTCGTCTCAAATAACTCTTGGCCTAGCTTCACCCCAAACCCTCCACGTCCAGTGTTTCTTCTAGACTTTTTTCTCCGGGGGGGGGGGGTATTGAAATTTGGGGGTGGGGGGGTGGGGTAAACGTATATATCTTCTTTATGAATTCCATTTTGCCTCCCCCCCCCTTAGTGAGCGCCTCCCCCCCCCCCCCCCCAGAGTCTGCCCCCCCCTCCTCCGAAGAGATGCCTGAAAGAAACTCTGTCCACTTCCCTATACTTTTAAAACAAAACAGCATTGCAATCGTTAACTCAGGAATGTTGTGACAAAAAGTATTCTGTTCAACACGAAATATGTTCTACTCGTGCAGTGGCCAAATACCCAGTTAAACGGTAAACAAACAAAACTGGTTTATTTACATTTGCCCGAGATGAGTTAAAGTACAAGAACTTGTTTACGGATAGCTGGGTCATGTGGTAGTTTAAGTTTATAATAAATCGTAGGAAACATACTAAAAGATAATATTCATAAACATAAAAACCTTTACTATGTATAGGTTTTTATTGAAAGTACGACTACAGAAATATACTTACGCTGTTCACAGGACTGTTAATGTCTATAGTCTATACATTTAAAAAAATCAAAGCTTTTATTATATTTTGTATGATCGATTAATAATTTTAAAATGTTTTTTTCTTATATGAGAAAGCTGGTAAAAAAAAATAGCTGGTATTTCTAAAATGTTGCATTAGTTTTTTGTTCCGTTATTTATTTATTTTTGTTTTTTTTGTTTTACATATTTTGGTATAAACTTCACCCCATTAACATAACGCGAAGCGAATGACTCCACTGTACTAAAAAGCCCATCATTATTTCCCGTATTTGTGTAACGCTACCGATAACCATCTACCAACTCATCATAAAGAGATCGCGGCTCACCTCCCCTGGTCGTGTTTAGTCATACAGACCCAGGAATTGATAAGGTCAGACCTAATAACCGAACTCAGGTCCCTGACTCAGATCCCGGTACCGATAAATACCCCCAGACGTCTCTGTTGGTCTCCGTACTCCCCGGGAACAAAGCGCTATCTTCTGCTTGCATCCAGTCCAGTCACTCTATGTTTATATAATCCTGTACAGGCCGTTGGTTTCTACGTCGTTTTTTATTTTTATTATAAATTCGGCGAATAAAGAGTTGGTTTGTTTAGCGTATAAAACACCGCTCTACTGTTTAAGTAATTTTTTTTTTTTACTTATTTTACTAATCTTGACCCGTGAATTTAGATTAACCAATCAACGAATAGAGTGTGATGTGGTTGCTGGTTAAAAATAGAAGGAAAAAAAATACTATCTAAAAAAAAAAAACAGAAGTTACGTTTCATTTCGTTGAAAACAGAAATGTCTTTTGTCATCGAGTGTCTTTGATGTGCTTCCGGGTCAAGATTTAGGGTTACTGAGTCTATATTTAGATCAGGGTTTCCGGTTTTCCCGCCCACCCAGGCTGTGATTAAAATCACATGAAATAATTTTTTTTATTACTGGACCTCTGTTTGAACCCCCTGAATGTTCACATTGTGAACTCTGGCGGGTCAGGTAAAATTTTGAAAGCTGAGTTTGTAAGTGGTGATGGGTGAGTTACAATTTTAAGTAGAGGAAAAGGTCAAGGGTGGGTTTTCCGTCAAGACTATTTCTAAAGATATTAATAGAAATAGGTCAAGGTGGGCTATTTCCAAAGATATTAATAGAAATAGGTCAAGGGCGGGTTGTCCATGCAGGCATTAAGATAAATAGGTCAAGGTTAACTGTTTCTAAACCATTAATATAAATAGGTCAGGTGATCTGTTGCTACAGACATTAATAAAAATAGGTCAATGTTGGGTTGTCCGTAGAAACTTGAAGAGAAATTGGTCACGTAGGTGTTAATGGCCCGGGGGGGGGGGGGGGGCGGAGGGCGTTTACGTTTGCAGTGTACGAGGGAAACAAACTTAAGGTGCACAAGTATTGCATACCATCAAAGAAATAGGTCAAATGTGAGTAGTTTACAGGATCGGTTTACTGAAGTCGAGCAATGCCCCCCCCCCACCCACCCCCTCACACACAACTGCATCTATCACCACACCCTAATGATTGGGTTATATTTATGTTATAAAGCCATTCCTAAAAGTAGACGATTTTGTTTTACAATCATTATTTAGCATTTCTTCTTATTTTAGCATCCGAAATTCTGGCATATTTCCTACATATATTTTTCTACTCTGCACATGTCTATGGTTGCATTAGTCTAAACGTTTTTTGTTGTGTTTTTTTCACTAGGCTGAACTGGACAAGCTGAAAGAGCTTCATGACAGAACAGTGGCTGAGATGGAGGCCGATCTCAAGGTGAAGCTGAGGAACTTGTCTCAGGAGCTGGACACTAAATGGACGGAGACCATGAGGTAGGAGGGCGGCTTATTGTCTCAGGGGCAGTGTACACTCGGGGGGCTGTGTACACTCGGGGGCTGTGTACACTCGGGGGAGGGGGGCTGTGTACACTCAGGGGGCTGTGTACACTCAGGGGGCTGTGTACACTCAGGGGCGCCTGCGTGTGCCTTAGATCATTACTAGGTAACCCAACCACAACTCCATCCTACATCATATTTAAGTAGCCCAACCCCACCCTACATCATATTTAAGTAGCCCAACCCCACCCTACATCATATTTAAGTAGCCCAACCCCACCCTAATCATATTTAAGTAGCCCAACCCCACCCTACATCATATTTAAGTAATACAATCCCACCCTACATCATATTTAAGTAGTCCAACCCCACCTTACATCATATTTAAGTAGCCCAACCCCACCTTACATCATATTTAAGTAGCCCAACCCCACCCTACATCATATTTAAGTAATACAATCCCACCCTACATCATATTTAAGTAGCACAACCCCACCTTACATCATATTTAAGTAGCCCAACCCCACCATACATCATATTTATGTAATACAATCCCACCCTAAATCATATAAGTAATACAATCCCACCCCACGTCAGATTTAACAAACTCAACCCCACCCTTCACCATATTTTACGAACCAAATTCCATGCAATGCTATACATCCCTTTTAAATACACATGTAAACTATACAATCCTTTGAACTCTTCTTGTAATGCCATACAACTCTTTTATCTACCACAGCATAAGCCGCCATTTAACAAACCTTATATTGCTTTAATAATTGCTCAGTGCCCAAAGTTCCTTTTTGGATTAGTTCTTCAAGTGCGTCACTTGGCCCAATTTGTATTTTTAAACTTTCATCGGAATAGTTTTCGTCTGTATTTAACAAAAAGTTAACAAAATAGAAATAACGTTAAAACAAAATACCTTGGCCCCTTAATTCTATCCCCTGCTCGAATGGGAGACTACTCCCAAAAAAAAATTGCTCACAGATCTTCAGATCATTATCCCGCTCTTCGCCAAGTGGCATTACACATTTGATGTCAGCCGTGGTCTAATGCTTTCCAACACTTGTCTGGGGTTTCAACTGACGTTTATCTGACGTCAAACCTATCCACACCTTGTCTTTGTTTCCCGCCGACCTATTTCCCCCCTTAAATCTGTCCCGATGTTTTAATAGAAATTCCCGGTAAGTGTTATTTCAATAAGAATTTTTTTTTTAAACGGCTTCTTTGGTCAAATGTCGCGCTAGTGGTTCTGACATTTCGTGGACTCTATGATGAATGCACCTGCTGGCACACCCTCTTACGTAATGGTGAGTTAATGGTATCACGTGACGGCAGGAGAGGTAATTCATGGAGACAAGTATTGACAAGAAAAGGGGAGAGAATGTGTCTAGCATGACTTGGCATTTCAGTGCTTGTTTCGTTGTGTTGTTGTGCTTTGTTTGGTGGTTGGGACGATGAGGTACGGCCTTTGTTGATGGTTGTATCTGACTCCAGAGACGGTGTACGTCTGGCTTTAGCTGTAGATTAGGGATAGAGCGAAGTTCATTAGAAGATCACAGAACTGTACCTTTATTCTAGAATAAATGGATTCTTTCTTTGTAGAACTCTCATTAAAGATGCATTGCTACAATAGTACTTGTTGTGTAGAATAAATGGATTGTTTCTTTTCTACAACTGTTATTAAAAGATGAAAGCTACAACGGAATAAATGGATTGCTTCTTTGTAGAACTCTCATTAAAAGATCATAGCTACTATAGTACATTTATTCCAGAAAAAATGGATTGGTTCTTTGCTAGAACTCTCATCAAAAGATCATAGCTACGACATAACTTTAACTGTAGAATAAATGGATTGTTTCTTTGTAGAACTCTCATTAAATGTTCATAGCTACAATAGTACCTTTTGTGTAGAATAAATGGAATGCTTCTTTGTTCGAACTCTCATTAAAAGATCACAGCAACAATATAGAAGACCACAGAGTAGTAGCTTTACTGTAGAACAAGTTGATTGTTTCTTTGCTAGAGTTCTCACTAGAATATCATAGAATAGTACCTTTACTGTAGCACAGATAACTTATCTTTGCTAGAACACTCATAGCTATTACAGCCTCTATAGCGAAGAATACATATCTTTATCTTCGCTAGGTCACATTATAAGACAACAATGAATAAAACAGTTGTCAGAATTCTTTGTTTATGTTAAAAGAATTTAAAATGAAAATAAATAAAAAAAAAGTTGTGTATAGTTAGCTAAGCCCTAGAGAAGAGCTGTTGAATGTAAGAACCAAAAACATGTTTCTAGCTGAGTATAGATAGACCTGCAACAGTGCACTAGTAATTTGTTGCACGTGTGGCGGGTGCAGAATGGAGAGGGCGGTATGTACGTTATGATGCATGCACGCTGTGAACTCACACTTCGTAACATATCCACGCGGCTGCTCATTTCATTACTCTCCTGTTATCCCGCCCCTAAATATTTAGTTGTAAGTTCTAACAGCCTAGTGCTGCCCCCCGCCCCCCTTATCTACGCCACGGCTATATTTAAATATTTGATTTTTGAACCCGTGAAAAACAACGGGTAGGCCTATATGTTTACTGTGTTGTCCAGATAGAAATTAATTTAAATAAACAGTAATTGGGTTAATCAACTAGGACGCCTTAATGAGGACATACCCAAAATAATAATCATTAAAAAAGTTTTAAAAAACCCACGTTTTCTGATTGAACTAAAAAGTAGAAAATAAATACTATACATACAATAATGCAAGCGATCACTCTACTATAAGCTATCAAAAACGTGGGTCGCCGAAGTAAAAGTTATATTACTATTGATTAGATAATACTATTGACTTTTATTAGGGAGCTTGTAGAGAGTCAACAGTATTAGAAACTGTAAGAAAATCACGGCGCCCCACGTTTTTGATAGCTTATAGTAGAGTGATCGCTTGCATTATTGTATGTATAGTATTTATTTTCTACTTTTTAGTTCAATCAGAAAACGTGGGTTTTTTAAAACTTTTTTAATGATTATTATTTTCTACTTTTTAGTCTTTGTCTGTTTGTTTGCATTAAAATCTTGCTATCGATTTTATCTTTTCACTTTTTTTTTGGGTAAACGAAGACAACTCGTAAAAAGACAACTCGTAAAAAGACAACTCGTAAAAAGACAACTCGTAAAAAGACAACTCGTAAAAAACATGTTGTTTGAATACGTTACTGACTAGAACACATAGATTTGAACCCGTGTCGAGTGGGATAGCAATCGTGTGCCCAACCACTCGACCATATCGTCTCCCCCAAACTGGCCTACCTCCTGTAAGTTTAAACTCGGTTCAAGCTAAATTCTCTGCCCCTAAGCCTGTGGCGACATGTGATCGTTCGCTTCACTGCGCGCGAGGTACGCGTCGCTGGTTTTTTTTCTAATGGCTAGCAGAGGAGAATTATATATATAGATTATATAGCGGTCTAAAATGCTCAATAAAATGTTTCCATTGATCAATTTAGTAATAATAACAATTGAATATTCAATGGTCATCCAAAAGAAAGCTTCCCTGAAAATTTCAGCGCGCTAGCTAACTGGGAAGTGCCAGAAATTTCGATCGCAAGATTTGATTGGAAAGACAAACAAACACACAAACAGAGAAAGCAAGTTAAAGAAAACGTGGGAAATATGTTTCAAGAAATGATGTAACACTACACTGAAATGTTTTAAAAAAAAGTAAAGTTTATGTATGCATTCGTTTAAACGGTGTGTCTTCCATGAATGGATCTCCCGAGTTATAAGATTAAAATATCTGAGAAGTCTATATATTTTTTTTTATAGTAAGCAGATGGGACGTGCAGGTTGAGTGTAAGAGCACATTAGTGATAACTCAAAAAACTCGAGTTCGATTCCCGGGGCCAGCAGAACGTCTAGTCCTAGCTGCTTCTGTCAGTTCCACGTGATCCAGTGGTAGAGTGCTCGGCTGCTAACCCCAATCATTGTTTGGATCACAGGCTCGTGTACGTAGGGCGTCTGAGTCCGCCCAGCTCTAATGGGTACCTGGCTAATGTTGGGGAGAGTAAAGGCGTCTGGGCACAATGCTGACCACACTATCTCTTCATGTGCCGAGGTCACAGACTCCGACGAGCTCACACAATTTCACCTGCCACGTGATCAACTGATTTAAACTCGAGCTTAGAAAATGTCAGACTGGTGAGCTTAGTGCTAACCACACAGACAACTAAACTCCACTTTCTGTACCCTGTCTTTCTGCCTTTTTTTCATTCCGTGGTGTTTTCTATTGTTTTAATCACACACAGAACATTATAATAGTACCTTTTAGACCTGATCCTACATCCCACAGTCATGTCTGCAAACAGCCCAGTTTAGGACCCAGCATAAACAATAGGGCTGGTAAGTAGGCCACCAACCAGTTCTATGGCTCATGCAGGTTTTATTGAGCCGTAGAATTGGTTGGTGACCTACTTACCAGCCCTATTACCAGTACCATCACTCCGTCACAGAAAACCAAGTAGCTGATGATGCACTAAACGACTTATCCAGAGCATTGTGAAATAAATGACGCAGCACCCCAACCACTTACTCAACGGGCCGGGTCTTTAGGTGGGAACAGATTTATCCTGGTGCTCTACATCCCCGCATGTCTCTAGAGAAATCGACAAGCTCTATAGACTCGACCTTGACTGTAAAGGGCGGCTATTTTTTTTACACGGATTAACAGTCAAGCCTAAAATAAATGAGTTATCTCTCTTTCAAGTACAAAACAATTTCAGCACGCCTTATGTTTCGACCCCGCTGATCTTCGCATTTATTTCCCATTTTGTCTGGCATCTTAACGCCCACACCAGATATTGGAGATGATGGACGTGTGAAGAACGACAACTGTACCCCGCAGCCTGTAAACTAAACTTAAAGAAAGATACACCCCCAAGTACGATAGCCTTACCTCGTAGTCTATAAAGTAAACCCTAAGCAAGATTAGCCCCCCTCCCCTCTAGAACCTTAACTATAACCCATAGTCTATAAACTAAATCCAAAGCAAGATCCTTCCCTCAAGAACGGTAACTATAACTCATAGTCAATAAAATAAAACCAAGCAATATCCACCCCCAAGTACGATAACTACAACCCGTAGTCTATAAAATAAATCCAAAACATGATCACCCCCCCCCCCCCCCGGAACGGTAACTATACCCCATAGCCTATAACCTAAACCCAAGCAAGATCCACCCCAAGAACGATAACTATAACCCATCGTCTATAAACTAAACCCAAATTATGATCACTCCCCTCTTCCCAAGAACGGTAACCATACACCGTAGTCTATACACTAAACCCGGAACAAGATTTCCCCCAAGAACCATAACTGTAGCATAAGATCCACCCCTTAAGCCACTTGGTTAAACCTGTTTTGTCAGCCTTTACTTGTATGTTGTTAGTGCATCTATGTTTAAGCCTTTGAAGATTGGAGCTGTCGTGTGGGCGCTAACGAAGCTCGTTAAACGGATGGGGCGTTTCCTCGTCGAATTTGAACCTGTAGTATATTCCAGGTTTAACGGCTTAGCTGCAGATTTGGATAATTTAATGATTTGACTTGTCGTTACCTGCAAGCTAATCACAGACTTTAATAGTCTGCTCGTGTTCCGCCTCAGCGTGGAATGCTAACATCACGTGATCCTGACCGGAAGACACGTGACTTTTATTGTTTACATGGTGCTAGGGTTACCGCCGAGACTCAAGTCTCGCGTCTATTAGCGGCATCAGTCGTAAGTCTTCGCGCGTGGAAAGAAAGTTTAAAAAAAAATAGCCGCGGAGTGAGCGACTTATCTGTGGTGTTCCCATTGAAAGATTTACTAGCGGGTCCCCGGATAAAAACATGCGGTGTTTGCCCAGCCTGAGTAGGCTATCTGTGTAAACAGTTTCACTCAAAGGCGACGTAAGGAGATACATGACATTTTATTTACGGCCAGCCCGGGTTTAGCTTGTCCTTCAGAGTAAACCAAAACGTTAACCTGTCTTTGATTTGTTCCTTAGATTAACACAATCTGTAGCGTATTAACGAGCGTAGTTTAATTATATTCATGAATATATCTGACAATTTGACGTTGTGGTTGAGATAGCTGGACGTAAAAGTTAGGGGAGGGGGAGGATTTGTATTCTAGGGATGGAGAGGTTGGTATATTATGGGCATGTGAAAATGATTAGGTGAAGTCGAGAGACAACCACAGACTTGGAGGTGTGTTGCTAAACCTACAGCAAGACCCTAATTGTCTTTGTCATTGCCTTGTTTGTCTTGGGATCAGTTCAACCTTTGCTACATCGTTTTCCTTATGATTCTAACTTTTAATTAATTTTAAAGCAGGTTCGCGACATTAATATTTTGTTATTGGGTGTTTGTTTTTAGTGGGGTTACACTCATGCGTTCAAATAGATGATTATATTTAGTAAGGTTCAAACACCAATTTACACGTAATGTTTTTGTTTAGTGTCGTTCAAACACGTACATTTAGTTTGTTTGGTGTGTTTTAAACACCAATTTACATGTATGTTTTGTTTTAATTTTGGTGGGGTTAAAACACCAACTTAATCGTCTTTAGTTTGTGTTTAGTGTCGCTTAAACACGTAGGTTTTGTTTTGCTTATTGTGGTTTATAAATGTGTATATTTAGTGAGTGTTAACCACCAACTTACTCGTAGATTGTGTTTGTGTCTAGGGAAGAATGCGGGAACCTTACACGTAGATTATGTTTGTGTCTAGGGAAGAATGTGGGAACCTTACACGTAGATTGTGTTTGTGTCTAGGGAAGAATGTGGGAACCTTACACGTAGATTATGTTTGTGTCTAGGGAAGAATGTGGGAACCTTACACGTAGATTGTGTTTGTGTCTAGGGAAGAATGTGGGAACCTTACACGTAGATTGTGTTTGTGTCTAGGGAAGAATGCGGGAACCTTACTCGTAGATTGTGTTTGTGTCTAGGGAAGAATGTGGGAACCTTACACGTAGATTGTGTTTGTGTCTAGGGAAGAATGTGGGAACCTTACACGTAGATTATGTTTGTGTCTAGGGAAGAATGTGGGAACCTTACACGTAGATTATGTTTGTGTCTAGGGAAGAATGTGGGAACCTTACACGTAGATTGTGTTTGTGTCTAGGGAAGAATGTGGGAACCTTACACGTAGATTGTGTTTGTGTCTAGGGAAGAATGTGGGAACCTTACACGTAGATTATGTTTGTGTCTAGGGAAGAATGTGGGAACCTTACACGTAGATTATGTTTGTGTCTAGGGAAGAATGTGGGAACCTTACACGTAGATTGTGTTTGTGTCTAGGGAAGAATGTGGGAACCTTACACGTAGATTGTGTTTGTGTCTAGGGAAGAATGTGGGAACCTTACACGTAGATTATGTTTGTGTCTAGGGAAGAATGTGGGAACCTTACACGTAGATTGTGTTTGTGTCTAGGGAAGAATGTGGGAACCTTACACGTAGATTATGTTTGTGTCTAGGGAAGAATGTGGGAACCTTACACGTAGATTGTGTTTGTGTCTAGGGAAGAATGTGGGAACCTTACACGTAGATTGTGTTTGTGTCTAGGGAAGAATGTGGGAACCTTACACGTAGATTGTGTTTGTGTCTAGGGAAGAATGTGGGAACCTTACACGTAGATTATGTTTGTGTCTAGGGAAGAATGTGGGAACCTTACACGTAGATTGTGTTTGTGTCTAGGGAAGAATGTGGGAACCTTACACGTAGATTATGTTTGTGTCTAGGGAAGAATGTGGGAACCTTACACGTAGATTGTGTTTGTGTCTAGGGAAGAATGTGGGAACCTTACACGTAGATTGTGTTTGTGTCTAGGGAAGAATATGGGAACCTTAAACATAGATTGTGTTTGTGTCTAGGGAAGAATGCGGGAACCTCAGGAGAGAGCTAACAGCTCAGAAGGAGGACGAGAAGAGGGCAGCACTCAGCCATCTGGCCCAGCTCAAGAACGAAGAGATCGAAGCAGTGAGAGCTGGTCTGGACTCTAGAGTCGCTCACCTCAGGAGACAGGTAACACACGTCGGGTGGTTGGGGGGGGGGGGGTCGTGTTATATAGCACTATTACACGTAATACTCAGACACTTTGGGGTCACCCAGCAATCTTTGATGTAGCATTTCAATGATAGTTGTGGCTCTAAAATTGTTGAAATTCCCCTGTCTCTGTTTCCTCTCTTAACGTTAAGAACTAAGAATATATGTTGGCCACAATTACATAACATAAATGATCATAGAAGATTTTATCCAAGAAGTAAGCGAACCCCCATCTTCTTCTTCTTCCTCTCCCTTCCTGCTTCCCGTGGAGCATAAGGCCGATATTATATTTCACCGTCGATCATGATTTGTGGCTTCTATTTAAAACTCAAGCCATGAAATTCCAGCCTCTCTCACCTCTCTTTCAAACCATTTCCAAACATTTTAGTCCCCACTTTCCCCGCGTGATCCACATAAAAAGCAACCCCATGTGATTTTTTCCCTTTGTCTACAGATTGAAGACTTACAAAGCCAGCTGGACAACTCTAAGACCCTGAGCGAGGCCGAGAGAAGCCGACTAGAGTCGAGCCTTGAGCGAGAGAAAGACCGGCTGAGACAGGAGATGCTGGAAGCCGCATCCGAGTACGCCAGCCAGATCGAGATGATGAAGAAGATGCACGATGATGAGATGGCTAGGTTCAAATCCCAGCTGGAGCAGGAGAAAAACGTAGGTTTAAAAAAAAGTCATTGTCTTTATTTTGCACGTACTTATATTCAGGCATAGTGTATTCCAACTTATTATAGTGATTGATCCACTAAACTTTGTGCATTGAGCCAGCACTAAGCAAAACAATAATCCTAACAATAGTCCTAATCATTTTTCAAAAGTTTTCACCCTAATCCTATCCCGAACAGTGACATTGGCAGAAAGATAATCGTAGCGTAATTCTGACGTGCACTGCCTTATTTCTACGTTAACAAGATCCTTAATTGCACCAAATGAAAATCTTGTGTTTGTTAACGTTATATTGTATCAGACGCAATTTTTGGACTGTGTATAATGTAAAACTTGAGACCTTGCAATTCCTAACGCTGATCTTAATCACGTTGTTTGCCATCACCATGTATATTTATATAGAGTACTTAGAAATGTATACTAATGCATTACCTGCAATTTAAGCATCGCAAATATCTACCGATTTCATTAAATTTTCCTTTCAATAACCGCACTTTATGATATGCGTTAGTTAACTGTGTATAGTGATATTGTTGTGGCCAATATGATCAATGCCCCATGCGAATATACGTTTGGTTGGTTAGAATCTAGATATGTAACTGTACAGTTGGGAACAATTAAGTGCCCTCGACAGCATCAGAATACTTGGTTAACAATTAGCGCAGTTTATTTCCGTATGGCGTCTAGTTGGTACGCTCCGGTGTGCAAGTTTGTACACTCTGGTGTGCAAGTGGACGGAGTGTAACCCTACACTCTTCAGTCATAACATCGTGACCTAGACAAAAGGGGTGACAACTGATTCGAGTGTGAATAAAAAATGGGGGTTATTTCCCCTGATATGTCTGCGGTTGTTTCCCCTTTTGTCCTGCCGATCTACTTGCGATCTTACACTGTAGCCACAAGAAGCCAAGATCCTATTCAACCTTAAGTGGCGTTAATTAGTCGCCTCGTTAATAATGACCAACAGAAGACTATTAGTGGTTTTTTTTATCATGCATGTTTTTTGTCTATAGCGTTTCATACTTCACATATAAGTTATGTTTGTTTGAGGTTTACTTATTGATAACTTAGAGAAGTTATTTTTGCGCAAGGCTAAGAGTTGTTCTAGTTCAGAACTTGTTTACGTTTATAACATGAATATGTTGCAAGGTCATTTAGATTGGCTTGTCATAAAGTCTAGTAGCTGGGGTCGAAATTTTAAGTCACATTTCATCCTGCGTGCAGTCATTTGGTCATAATTGGATGATTGGGATTTTAACTAATGAACTTACTGTTTGATAAAGGATCCGCGTTGTTAGGCCGATAAAGATCATTGTTGCTAAACCGAAAAGACCCGAGTTGGGACGATAGCTAAGAACAGCAACCCATCTAGGGGAGAAAACAACATCAAACAACTGCTATGGAAACAAAGCCAAAAATAAAGCAAGCTGGAATCGGAGTCAACGTAATACTTAATTGGGTGCGAGAAAATTCCGCCCAACATTACAATAAAGAAGGAAGAAGGAAGTGTGATAAATTATGCAAATAAAATAATTGTCATAAAAGATGGCTCTAAAAATGTTGCAACATTAAATACAATGTTATCCAATCAGTTTCCTTTAAGAAAGTGGACCCGTGCTTTCAAATCATGTGTGAATTAATGGTCTTTTTTTCAAATTCACTATATTGCTTAAATAAAATTAAAAAAAAAACGAAATATTTTATTAGATTTTCTTTCGTGTTTTATCCCATGTGCAACAGCACAATCACTATGTATTTTGTGTACAGTGTACATTGACCTCTTTCACAATCACCAGCCAGTTTGTGTACATTAACCTATTGTCACAATCAGCAGTTTGTGTGCATTAACCCATTGTCACAATCCCATTGACCTCTCCCCACAGAGCCTGGAGAACGAGCTAAAGCTGAAGCACCTGGAGGAGATGCAGGCCCAGGTGTCCGCCCATAAAGCAGCTCTCAGCCACAGCAGTCAGCTGGAGCAGCGTCAGAGACAGGAGGCTCTGGACAACCTGAAGGTCCAGCAGCTCAAGGAGATTGGTCAGTCACGGCTTCTTCGTGGTGGGCCTGTCTGTGTTGGCCAAATTACATTTAAGTTTAATGGTCGTTTATTGGGCGATTCTCTATGAGGAGTTATTCTGGTTAACGATCACCTAAATATTATGACTTGTATCTTACTATTAGACCTCACTAACAGTGGCTTTTTGAAGGCAGCATACTGTCTTTTTCTATAGAGACAAGATTGATTATTTTATTTAATCAAGTTTCTGTTTTCAATTTCTTAAGTTGATATAATTTGTCGAACTGTCTAAATATTGTAAAGTTGAATGTTGTCATGTGCTGATATATACATCTTGTTGAGTTGAATGTTGTCTTGTGTTGTTCAGTTAGTGTATACTTGAATGTCTTTCTGCTGATTCAGAGAAGCTGCAAGCTGAGCTAGAGGAACAGAACAAGAACGAGATGGAAGCTCTTAAGCTAAAGCATGGCAATGAGGTCAGAGCTGCCAGGATGGAGCTGGAGAGGGCTGTGGAGATCTCAAAGCAAAAGGTGAGCTTAGGTTGTATAAAAGGTGAGCTTAGGTTGTATAAATGGTGAGCTTAGGTTGTATAAAAGGTGAGCTTAGACTATTACAAAAGGTGAGCTTAGGTTGTACAAGAATTTTCTGGTACTTGCTCTATGTACTCTGATTGTGATATGCCCTGTGAGTGATATGCCTTATGTGTGATATGCCCTGATAGTGTTGTGCCCTGTGAGTTATGTACCCTGTAAGTGATGTGCCCTGTTGGACATATGCGCTGTGAATGTTATGCCCTGTGTGAGATGTGCCTTATGCCTGATGTAATTAATGTGTGACATTCCCTGGTATAATTGTGCCCTGTGTGTAATCTGCCACGTGAGTGTTAGCCCTGTGTCACACCAGTATTTTTGTTGTATGGCATGTTCTTTCATGAAATATCGCAAGAATCTAAAATAACACTAATGATGATAATAATTATTACATAATAAAAGTACATCATTACGAAAAACTATCTAAATTTACACCAAAGATGGTCATAATTATAGCCCTTACCACGTAATATTATTGTAGCCAAATAAAATAATAATTACTTCAAATATTTTTCACAGCTACGTCAGGGCATTATAAAATAATAATTTAAAAAGCCAAAAAAGCACGCACTTTTTCTTTTAACTGACATGTCACTATTAAATTTGACACGTCACTCTAATCGCCTGTCCCCAGACACGTGACACATTACTCCCCCTGATCAAACTATTTACACGGGACGAAAATAGTTACACGAAAGGGACGCAACTACACTTGCTAAGCGGCATCCAGAAAATAAACAATTAAAATCGCCATGATATAATTATATTTTTTCCCCTTCCAAATAACTGTTAATAAAGTGCATAATTAATTTTTTTTAAGTGTATTTAATTACATAATAATTGGCACCTGCAGCAAACGTGAGTACGTGTTTCCGTTCACACCTCACCTTATCTCTTTGGGTGAATCGTTCTTTCACCTGGGTCATCCATATAGCGGGGTCATCCATATAGCGGTGTCATCCATATAGCGGGGTCATCCATGCAAGGGGGTCATCCATACAATGGGGTCATCCATAAAATGGGGTCATCCATATAGCGGGGTCATCCATACAATGGGGTCATCCATACAGGCAGGGTTGTTCGATTTGGCGCCCTGGGCTATCATGTGAGCGCTATTCTGCATAATTTTGTTTTTAACAGTGCGATAGACTATGGGTAAGAAAGGTTACTATAGTCTTTAAGTGAATCAAATCCGGGCGTCCTCCGGCACCCCGACAGGGTGCTATTTGGCGCCCCGACATGGTGCTATTTGGCGCCCCGGGCCTACCCGTGTTTGCTATGGTACCTACGTTCGCGTGTTGGACTTTTTACATCAGTGGTCAGCGAGTTTTCTGACTTTGTTTGTGTTGTAGAATCGACTGAACTAGTTGCTCCTAACCTTTGACTCCCCAGGACAAAGATGCACTAGTTAGTTATCTGACTGCCTGTTTGTTTAGATCAGGGGTCTCCAAACTACGGCCCGCGGGCCGGATGCGGCCCGCGAAGTCCTCTCATCCGGCCCGCGGAGATCTTTTTGTCCAAGGAAAAATCGTTTGTTGGTGATGGCTGAGGAACTTTGTCCAGAAAAATAAAAGACATACCTGAAAGAAACTGGCCCCCGAACTGAAATTTGATAGTTAAAGCGGCCCTCGGACTGAAAAGTTTGGAGACCCCTGGATGAATCCACTGAACTAGTTGCCCCTAACCTTTGACTCCCCAGGACAAAGACCACCAGATGCAGCTGGAGGAGCTGAAGACAGAGATTGGGTACAGAGAGCAACACATCAAGAACCTCCAGGACCAGCTGACCAAGGTGCAGGAGCAGATCAGCAAACTCAAGCAGGAGATTGACACCAAGGTGCTGGAGATCAAACAAACACAGAAACAAGCCAGTCAGCAGCTCAAGTAAGTTGTTGGTGTTTCTTTATCTGTTGACTCTGTAATCATGTAGAATGTAAACACCTACATGTGATCTTCAGAAATAGCTTGTGAATTTGTCATCTTAAAGCATGGACCACAGAACATTGGCTTATATTATATCAGTGGCGTTGGTGGGTAGAGTGGTCGAGTTTGTAGCCTCACCAACCCCCACATTGACTCCTGTAAAATGACGACAAAAAGAAAAGCATGATTTGTATTTGTTTGTATAGATTGTTAAAGTAAAGAGATAATGCAAACATTGAATATTGAAATTAGAAGAATAACTTGGTACAGAGGGTAAATTCTACTTATGATTGCATTGCTTTTTTAAAAAAATGTACTTATATATTAGTAAATAAGTCAGAAAAATAAAGTCTGCCTCTACAGGTTAGTATCTGCACAACTGGGTATAAAGTACGCCTACATGAATGTTTACTTCAGTGGCCAAAATTTTTAACTCATTTAACAAACTTGAATCACTTAACTTAATCCTTTTAGTCCACTGAGAAGCAAATGACTGCAGCTACACCTCTCCACCCAACTCTATTTTGTGCAGCTCTGTAGTTTAGCCCATGTAAACTCCACATCCCTTGCTTCTCCTTCCACAGTCCTAAGGATTGTTTAGACCAACCAACTTTCCTTATCCTCTTTTTGTCATGTAACAAAACCAACTTGAACTCCTAGGATCCAAGAGGACAAACTCAACCGTGAGAACCAGACAGCCATAAACAACCTGACAGCTGACCATCTGAGGGAACAGCAGGACATGTTGGCCCAGTTTAATGCTGCCCAGGCCATGCTGAAGGATAAAATTTCTGCTCTACAAATTGAGTGAGTTTATAGGCTACCTGCTCTACAGAATGTGAGTTTTATCTCATCTATGTATAGCTGCCCTACAAATTAAGTGAGTTTTATCTCATCTAAGTATATCTGCCCTGCATATTGAGTTTTATCTCATCTAAGTATATCTGCCCTACATATTGAGTTATATCTCATCTAAGTATATCTGCCCTGCATATTGAGTTTTATCTCATCTAAGTATATCTGCCCTACACATTGAGTGAGTTTTATCTCATCTAAGTATATCTGCCCTGCATATTGAGTTTTATCTCATCTAAGTATATCTGCCCTGCATATTGAGTTTTATCTCATCTAAGTATATCTGCCCTGCATATTGAGTTTTATCTCATCTAAGTATATCTGCCCTACACATTGAGTGAGTTTTATCTCATCTAAGTATATCTGCCCTGCATATTGAGTTTTATCTCATCTAAGTATATCTGCCCTGCATATTGAGTTTTATCTCATCTAAGTATATCTGCCCTACACATTGAGTGAGTTTTATCTCATCTAAGTATATCTGCCCTGCATATTGAGTTTTATCTCATCTAAGTATATCTGCCCTGCATATTGAGTTTTATCTCATCTAAGTATATCTGCCCTACAAATTGAATAAGTTATATATGTATCATATCTAAGATTGTCATCAAAACTCCTCCAATTAGAGAGAATAAATTAGCATAAAAATGATTTTTTAAAAATGTTAAACCAATTAGTCTGTCTCAGCTTACAATATAACTAGTTTCAAATTATTTGCATAGGCTTACTTTTAAATCTTCATTTTGCTTTAAGAAAAAATTCTGCTATATGGTGTAGCTTTATTTTGTTTTTGAGATAAAAACCCTCTCTGTGGTGTAGCCTTATATTGTTTTTGAGGCGTAGCGACTCTTCCCAGGGACAAACTTTCGATTTGCACCCCCCCCCCCCACTCAAATTTGTCTCTATATATTTTACTTTTTTTTGCCTTGGTGTCACCCCACTAAATGGTGTCACCCGGTGCGGTCCGCACCCCCCCCCCCCTCGCTACGCCTCTGCTGTATGGTGTAGCCTTATATTGTATTTGACATACGTTCCTACCATATGGTGTAGCCTAATATTGTATCTGACATACGTTCCTACCATATGGTGTAGCCTTATATTGTATTTGACATACGTTCCTACCATATGGTGTAGCCTTACATTGTATCTGACATACGTTCCTACCATACGGTGCAGGTTGCAAGAAGCCAGAGATCGTTATGACAGAAGGGAGTCCAGACCTGAGGACTTGGAGCTGATTGACTCGTTAAGATCTGAAGTGTCAGAACGGGAAATTAGAATCAAAGACCTCATTGTGAGTTGACTAAGTCTTTTGTTATTTTCATTGTCTTTGGTCATTTTCATTGACTTTTGTTATATTCATTGACTTGTGCTATATTCATTGTCTTTTGTTATATTCATTGACTTTTGTTATATTCATTGACTTGTGCTATATTCATTGTCTTTTGTTATATTCATTGACTTGTGCTATATTCATTGTCTTTTGTTATATTCATTGACTTTTGTTATATTCATTGACTGTTGTTATATTCATTGTCTTTTGTTATATTCATTGACTTGTGCTATATTCATTTTCTTTTGTTATATTCATTGACTTTTGTTATATTCATTGACTTTTGTTATATCCATTAACTTGTGCTATATTCATTGACTTTTGTTATATTCATTAACTTGTGTTATATTCATTGACTTGTGTTATATTCATTGACTTTTGTTATATCCATTGTCTTTTGTTATATTCATTGACTTTTGTTATATCCATTGTCTTTTGTTATATTCATTGACTTTTGTTATATTCATTGACTTGTGCTATATTCATTGTCTTTTGTTATATTCATTGACTTTTGTTATATTCATTGACTTTTGTTATATCCATTAACTTGTGCTATATTCATTGACTTTTGTTATATTCATTAACTTGTGTTATATTCATTGACTTGTGTTATATTCATTGTCTTTTGTTATATTCATTGACTTTTGTTATATTCATTGACTTTTGTTATATCCATTAACTTGTGCTATATTCATTGTCTTTTGTTATATTCATTGACTTTTGTTATATTCATTGACTTTTGTTATATTCATTGTCTTTTGTTATATTCATTGACTTGTGCTATATTCATTGTCTTTTGTTATATTCATTGACTTTTGTTATATTCATTGACTTTTGTTATATCCATTGTCTTTTGTTATATTCATTGACTTTTGTTATATCCATTGTCTTTTGTTATATTCATTGACTTTTGTTATATTCATTGACTTGTGCTATATTCATTGTCTTTTGTTATATTCATTGACTTTTGTTATATTCATTGACTTTTGTTATATCCATTAACTTGTGCTATATTCATTGACTTTTGTTATATTCATTAACTTGTGTTATATTCATTGACTTGTGTTATATTCATTGACTTTTGTTATATCCATTGTCTTTTGTTATATTCATTGACTTTTGTTATATCCATTGTCTTTTGTTATATTCATTGACTTTTGTTATATTCATTGACTTGTGTCATATTCATTGACTTTTGTTATATTCATTAACTTGTGTTATATTCATTGACTTGTGTTATATTCATTGACTTTGTTATATTCATTGACTTGTGTTATATTCATTGACTTTTGTTATATAGATTGACCAGTTGTTATATTGATTGCCTTTTATCTTTTATTTTGTTTCTGGACTTATGTAATGTGTCTTTGTTGTTTTATGACTTTTTGGTAGATCGAAATAGACTAAGCCTTTGGTTTTGCCTCTTGCCTTTAAGGAAATAAACCAAAAGATGTTTACCTTTTCTTTGATCCCTAATCAAATGCTTTCATCTTCATCTAGCCTACATTTTAAAGACTTTTTTACAGTGTTAGCTAAACCTTTAGTGATTGGCTAGATAAGTCACATGTTCTAAACACAAGACAGGAAGTGGGGGGTGGGATGGGAAATACATGGACCACAGAAAATTTGCTTTACTATCTACAAGTGTTTATTTTCTATACTCACTCAAACACTTGATGTTAGCACCTTTATATAGATAGACAGCACACTGACAATAGGTTTTCTAAACTTGTTCAAGTTATCAACAATAATTTCAAAACATTCAGTGCATCTTTGTTTTATGCTGTTGTTGATTGTGTAACCATGGTAACCATGTAGCTGATCCCATAACTCCCCAGGATGAGAAGAGGTTTTACCAGCTTGAGCTAGTGAACAGAGAAACTAATTTCAACAAGGTTTTTAATGCCTCGCCCAATGTAGGGGTTCTCAACCCTTTCCAGAAGGTAGGTCTAAACCATTGTACTCTCTAAACAAGTATGTCTACCTTTAATTTATTATTAAAATTTTCATTAATTAGACAAGTTAATAAATACATATCTTTGAACATTTTTCTGCATATGTAAATTAATGTTATAAATGCTATGTAAACTAACATATATTAAGTTCAGAGGCGTAGCGAGGGGGGGGCGGGGCGGGTGGTCCGGACCGCACCGGGTGACACCATTTAGGGGGGTGACACCAAGGCAAAAAATAGACAATATATAGAGAAAAACTTGAGGTGGAGGGGTGCAAATCGAAAACTTGAGGGGGGAAGGTGCAAATCAAAAGTTTGAGGGGGGGTGGTGCAGATCGAAAATTTGAAAGTTTGTCGCCGGGAAGGATTGCTACGCCTCTAGGGGGTGACACCATTAAGTGCCGCACCGGTTGACACCCGACCTCGCTACGCCACTGATTAAGTTTACACATACATATCTCTAAATACTTTTCTAAATATTTAAAAAGATCCTTTAACTGATGATTGGCTTATAGCCTATGGGCCTAATTATAAAAAAAAACTGATTAACTCTGAGGCCTAACAATACAATGACCTATTAGTTCAGAGCTGAAACCATTAATAACAATACAATGACTTTAACTAATAAAACAATGGCCTGTTCGCTCATACAAAGTATACATGTTTAAAAAATAAATTTTCAGCCTAAAAAGAAAGGAGAAAAGACGGCTGGAGTTCAAAGGTTAGATCCTCTACCTGGCTCTCCTCTTCATGATGGGAAACTGAACCCCACAAAACCCTTACCACAACCCAACTTTACAAAGTTCTCTAGATAAAAACCTGCCCAGTGATCTCATAGTTTAACGCCCCACGTGAGAAGGTGTAGGATACATTTTAGATAAAAGAGCCTGAATAATTCTGAGAGTTTATGTTTTATTGTGTGAGATCCAAGTGGGAGAGCTAAATAGCTGATAAAGTTGGTTTGGAGGTGAGACAATATTAAACTTCACTGTTGAAGAGGTAGGTGATAAAGTTGGAATAAAATAATGCTAAAATATAGTGTGTGGAGATATGATTTGTGTGTTAATCTAAAACATGAAATGTAAGGTTGAGTCATTTATAGAGCCAAATGTGGCTCCAGGGCTGCAGGCAGTCAACCACTGGGCTAGAGAGAATGCTTGAAGCATAAAAGAAACTAGAAATATACAAATATTGCAACCAAGGCAAAAAATATTTAGATTGAACAGCCACACCCCACCCACCACAGATGGAACAGCTACACCCCACCCATCTCTGATGGAACAGCCACACCCCACCCATCACAGATTAAACAGCCACACCCACCCACCACAGATGGAACAAGCATACCCCACCCACCACACAGTATAAAAAACTGCTTTCCTTTATAGGCTTTTCCTTCTAAGCAGCATTGATTAGCTTAAAAATGTGAAATAATCATTCAGTTAATCTTTTCAAAGCAGATCTGATGCCCAGTGATGTTGATGATTTTTTTCTTATTATTACAAAGCATTACAGCGTTAATATATTAACACTATAATTATTTTTATTTATTTATCAGACCCATTTCTATGAAGTAAAAATTGTCAAAATTTCAATCAAAGATTTTTATTTACATTCTTGTATAGCTATATGTCATTTGATAATGGTGTTTTTACATGTAAAATGATGTTACTTATTGAATGTAGTCATATTTTAAAATATGTTTTATACTTTTAAAACTGTTCTCTCTTTATGTAATGACAAAATTAAGTTCAAAGTGAAAAATTAAAAGGCTTCATTGTTTTTTCAATAATCTTTTTATTTGGCCCATGGTACTTCAAACAATTATTAAAAACCCTTTGTTTAATTTGTAATCAATTAATTTTGTTAATTCATTAAAGATGCCCTGTGTTTTAAGTACATGATTTACATTATATTTTGTCCTATATAACCTGATGTGGCTAATGCAGTGTGTGTGTAGATTCCTAAAGATGTACTGCATGCCTTTTAATTAATCTTGTCATTACTTGAATGAGATTATAACTTTGGTGAAAGTTGGATTGTGCTGTAGTTTTTCCTGACCAGTGGTATGCTTGAAACTTGGATTGTGCTGTTTTTTCTGACCAGTAGTATGCTTGAAACTTTTGTGCTGTAGTTTTTCCTGACCAGTGGTATGCTTGAAACTTGGATTGTGCTGTTTTTTCTGACCAGTAGTATGCTTGAAACTTTTGTGCTGTAGTTTTTCCTGACCAGTGGTATGCTTGAAACTTGGATTGGATTGTGTTGTGCTTGAATTTGATTTGGTATGAATACAACTGTTGACTGCTGCTTCCATTATACTTCCATTCTGTTGATTCAGTGTGAGCAAACTGCTGTTTTAAGTATAAATTATACTGTAGTATTTTAAGTAATGTATACTCATGTCACTATGTCTTATAAAGTATTTTATGTAAAGTATACTGCTGTATTTTAATAAAATTTGAATTCCTATTTATATAAAGTATACTGCTATTTTTGTCAAAAATTGTTTTGCTGTTTATGTAAAACATACTACTCTTTCTGTCAAAAATTGTATTATTTATATCTAGTATACTGCGGTTTCTGAAGAAATTGTATTGCTGTATTATATAACTATTATGACTGTTTCTTTCTATAACAAATAAAATAATGACTCAATACTGCTGAACTTAGCACCAAAATAAACTGTTTATTTTTCATGGGTGAAGAAAGTTTTATTAAACAGATCATCTGTAGGCCTATAGAAAAATTATTTGTTCACTGTTTGGGGGAGTGCTGGGGTGAATTATCTTCTTTGACCCCCACTTTCTTTTTCTATGTCTTGTTGAATTGTATTGTTAAGCTTCATTTAATAAACATGTTATGGAGCATCAAGTATATTTTTTTATAAATTAACTTAAAGGAGTATTGCCAGAAAAAAATGTAAATAAAAATATTTTTTTTTACTGCTGGACTGTTCTGTGTAGAGCTCTCCAATTAGCTGTGATAAAACATATGTGGTAACATAACTATGCATTGAAATCTTGAGAGTCTTTGAAAATGTTACTGGAACATTTGGTTTAGAGTAAAACATTAAAACTTCTTGTACAAATTTTACATGTAGTTTGTTGTTACAGTAAGTTTATTAAATTTCATTTACATTTTTTTTAATGTTCATATCTTTTGCATTTAATTAAGTTTTAAAAAATACATTTCTGATATTTGATGTAGATAAAAAAAATAAAAGACTAAAATTCGTATGTCCTATTAATGCTTCTCTAAATTCTAATGCCGTTTTATTTTTGACTTAACCAAAGTTTTGATTTTATAAATGTTACTTTCCCATATTTATACTATGACTTTAAAAAATGTGTATATGTTAATCTCTAATGGGTTTTATAATTTGGTGAGATGTACGTGTACATTAATTATTCCTGTCTCAACCATTCATAATTCTACAAGAGGTTCTCAAGCTATAACTCTGGTCACCTGTACACAAACTGTCCATTGTACACAATTTGTACTGATATGATCTTGTGTACACGATTGTTTCAACTGTAGAACTTTATTCAATCATACTGATAGGGCCCAGTAGTGGTAAAAACAATTGAATTCAAACATCATTTACCTTTTATGTTCTTGTTAGTTTGATAACTTATTTTAAATGTTTACTTTGTCATATTTCTCAATATAAGTAAGCTTTGGACCTCAGAAATATGATCTTCGATATTTCAAAAATATTTCCTTTGTAGCTCATTTCAAATTGTATTTTAAAAAACTATAACCCATGTAACAGTAACTCATTTCAATTGTTATAAAAACTATTATAAAAATAATGGTTGCTACAATTATATTTTCTATTAGCCCTACTTTTATGAGCATGCTAAGTTAGACTATCAGAGTGCTAGTCTAGCTAGAGAGCACGATCAGTATCAAGTTTGAAGTTGTGCTAAGACTAGTGTACACTATCAAATAATGTTTTAAGGTGTGTTGTAAATGAAACAAATCTGGATTGAATAAAGCTTGGAAATGAACATGTGATGTATTGATATTTTTTTCACCTATGAAAATGTGTGCATAATCTACCTAAAAAGGGCTTAAAAAATAGTGGCTACAAATTAAAACTAATCAATGAATACTATATAGAAAATTTTGCCCACAGAAATTAATGTGCTTGGAAAATCTATGAACTGGTAATAAACATCAATTAACAAACCAGTTGCTTAACATAAACTTTTAAATGATTTATAATCGGTTGATTTTTATGGTGGGTTTTGTTTTATGTTGTGTTTGGTTTGATATTGTGTTTTATGGTTTTTTGTTTTATATAGTGTTTGGTTTTATGTTAAGTTTGATTTTATGGCGTGTTTTGTTTTATGTTGTATTTGGTTTAATGTTGTGTTTGGTTTTATGTTGTGTTTGGTTTTATGCTGTGTTTGGTTTTATGCTGTGTTTGGTTTTATGTTGTGTTTGCATATTATTGAAATGACCAGTATAGACAGTGCAGAGATCAAGCCCATAATATGTTGGAAGACTGAAAATATTAAACTATGTTGGGCACGTTATAGACAGATGTTAGTGCAAACAAGCTAATAGATTGAATTCTAAGTTAAATTATTCTTATAGTAGGTTGGTTGTCGTAATGTCAATGTGTAGACGTTTTTTTTTAAAATACTTTTATTTTCAATTTAAAATAATTTCATCAACACTGTTTAAGTATTTACAAAAACCAAGTTTAACCATGGCGTTTTAAATGGGATACAGAAATAAATGTTTGGATAATTCAGTGATAGGGGACCCGGGTAGAGATGATGCGTATCTTTAGTGTTTAAAAACATGTTTGTAGGTTTCTGTTGGATTCGAGATATGTGGGGGGGGGGGGGGGGGGGGGGTTAAACGCAAGTAGGCAATGTGTAGAAAATGTATGATTTATAAATTTTTCATCATTTTAATATTATTTACGGATGGACCTTCTGATTGATTTCAAGTGCATTGTGCTTTGTTTTATATTAAATTACTTTTTTTTTAAATCTTGTGTTCGAGTTAAAATAAATAGTCTGTATTATAAAACTCAATGAATATATTCTTCAGATAAACATATAATATTTTGTAAAATAAATTGAATGCAGTTATTTTATAGCATTTAAAAAGTATTTTCTCATACTAAATAAAATTTAAAGGTGTGATTAAATACATGTACGGAGCTGTATTAAAGAGTGTCATTACTTCCCTTACATTTGATCGCTGCACTTAAATTCTTTCAACAATTCGAACGCGAAATAATTAGCGCAATTTCCATTCTGGAGAATTGCGTTTATTAACGCGTCATTTCTGGGAATGGATGGATGGATGGATGAATGAATGTATGGATGAATGTGTGTCCGGGCTTTAAGTCGTATCTCCTCCTCAACGAAGCAATATCGATGACTAGTTCCAAAAGCAATTATGTTAAGCAAGTTACGAGAATGAGCATAGGCCATAAAAATTCCGGGTTTCTTTCATGTATTTCCCGGAAAAGCCAAAAAACCTCGAACAAATGCAGTTTTTGGCCCATATCTCGGCAACCAGACCACTTAGCGACTTGAAACATGTACCAATCGATTCCTGCCATAATTTAGAACAATATTGCCGAAGAAAGTTTTCAAAAATATCCTCTCGTTTAGTCACAAATTTTAAAATTACATAAACACCAACAAACCGATCGTTCTTCTAGCTTGAACGCATCCCAGCATTATACGTCAGAGCTATTTTTAGATAACATAAGGAAATTGCGCATTAATGTCACTAGACTTTTTAATTAACTTGTTTTTTTTATCATGAATAAAAAATAGGCTGTGTTATTTTTGTGTAGAGTGCTGCTACGATTTGTTCTGTTGTGTTTTGGATTTGTTTTGTATGATGTGCAATTTTGTATTATGTTGTGTGTTCCATCCTCTTATAAACATATAAACACCTCACACCCCCACATACGTATTGGCTTTTAATTTCCACCCCCCCCCCCCCCCCCCACTTGCTGATCTGTTACGCCATTGTGGAGGAATGTAACTTAGTGACGTAATTTTATGAGCGAAAGAGCGGTTCTAGCTTTTTCCGTAACCTCTCATGATAATGTGGTAAGGGGAAGGGGGGGGGGAGAGGCTTTAGATAAAACCTAAACAAGGGCCTCGTCTCATCTTGATTAACGACTTTCCCGTTTATTTCCGTCCCACCCTGCACATTCCAGCGTACGGTCACGGTAACCTCCTCAGACACTTCGCTAATTAGACAGCAATTTAATACAGCAATACTTGTTCATATATTCTTGTATCAAACGTTTTAATGAAAGGCACATTGAAATGATGTTGATAACTAGACAACGATACCATGCAGAGGATAGTCTCCCCTTGCTTTCATTACATTACCATTCAAAACAGTGTTTCTTCCAGTCTTTTTTTTCTCCGGGGGGGGGGGGGGGTGGTGTGTGGGGCACTTGAAATTTTCGGGGGTGGGGGGCGGTAGACTTTCTTCGGGGGGGGGGGGCGGACACTGTTAAAAGTATATATTTTCTATATAAATTTCTTTTCTTTCGGGGGAGGGAGGGGGCGGTAGAATTACCTGGAAGAAACTCTGATTCAAAATGAGTTCATTTTTCTTTCAGGCGAAGGATGAATTGAAATAAACACCACCTCTTCTTTTAATGTTCGCAAACATACCACCCCACCCACCCTTCTTTCCCAATGCCTCCACATAATGAACCTTCCACCTGTTCATTACGTGTAAACACTGTTATTAAACTGCATTAAAAAAAAGAACTAATCAATAACAAAAAAATACTCTATTAATTAAAAACCACTCGTGTTTTTGCTAATTAATTATTCATCAAAAATGATTCCATTCTGGTTGCCTTGCTACAAGTCCGGTTTCAACTGCCTGTTTTTATGGTCACGTGGGAATACAACCCCACCCAACCCCTCTTTTCAAAACAGTTATCACTTTACAGGAAGTAATTTTGTAGTGAGATAGAGATTAACAAAAGCAATCGTTTAAGTGGTGTATTTAAAGACAGAAGGCGCTACAAAACTCTCGCGTCTTGTACAATTGTTATTCTTCTTTTACTATATTTCGCTAAATTGTGTCGTGCATACTTTATGTATTACATAACTTCACAGCAATCACAATAGTATGTTTTTCTTTTGATAAATCATGGTCGTGGACCGCCGTGGTCTAGTCAATAAAGCTAATGTCTAAAAAAGTCCCTTTTTTCGAACCCCAGGCAGATGAGACTCGCTAGAAGTGTTTCTTCCAGACTTTTTTTCCGGGTGGGGGGGAGCACTTGATATTTTCATGGGGAGGGGGGCGGACATTGATAAAAGTATATATTTTCTATATAAATTATAAATTTCCATTTTGTTCGGGGGGGGGGGGGGGGTGTAGACTTTCTTCGGGGGAGGGGGGGACCTGCCCACCCCCCCCCCCCCGAAGAGATGCCTGGAAGAAACACCGCTCGCTAGCTGGGGACAGCAACCCATCTAGAGAGTAAACTCTCAAACAATTAATGCCTCTGACAAAGACTATGGAAGCAAATCTGTAAAAAAAACAAAAAACAGACTGAAATAGAGTCAACGGCCTATATGACGCATAACCAGATGTGCTTTCGGATAATTTTAGGGCAATCAAATCTGTGGTAGTTTATCATTTTATTCTAATGCGTAATGAGGAGTAGATATGGTACATATAGTAACGCCACAATCAATCCAATTTGTACCAGATTGTGCGGTTATTCGAAATCGAGTATGCTAAAATATGAGAGAAGGTGGTCAATGAACGTTTTTACTTTCTCGTATATACGTAGTATAGAGAAAGTATTGTAATCGTGCAAAAAAAAAAAATCGAGATTTTTACAAATCTCGACGTTTTACACGTCACTGATACGGAAAAACATAATTTTGCAATCTTGTCCGTATGTCTGTGTGTGTGTGTGTCTGTGTGTCTGTCTGTCCGTGTGTAAACACGATAACTTGAGTACCGTTACAGCTAGGTTGATGAAATTTCATATATAAGTATTTTATCAAAATCGTAGATCCGTATCAACTTTTGAGCGATTTCCGATAACCGGAAGTGGTACTTTTCCTACTTTGAATTTTTCAAAAGCCTATAACTTGAGTACTATTTCAGATAGATAAATGAAATTTCACATGTAAGTAAAAGATTTAATTTTCTACCTTCTGTTAAATTTTGAGTAAATTCCGTTGACTGGAAGTAGTAATTTACGCTACTTCCGATTTCTCAAAAAACTAATGTAAATTTTTAAAGTACTAATAATATTGCGCACTATTATACGCGTTTTTATTCGGCGTTTGCTTGGTGTTTTTTTTATGAGATTCTATTCTATTTTTAAAAGTTTAAGTATTTAAAATGGATTAAAAATCATAGCTATATCCCCAGTTACCATCCCCTGTTGTTTTATATAAGAATATTCGAGAAAGTTTAGGGGAGATCACTACCGGTTTATTAATATAAGGGTGTGTAAAAATGTATTATTTTTGTGTTTTATAAGATATGTACTAGACAAATAGTCGGAGGGGAATCGCTTCACACACCTAGGAAGTGTAGTAAACAAGGATTGGGGTGGGGGGGGGGGGGGAAGAGAGGGGAGAAGATAAGGACATCAAAAGTTGTATCAACAAGGCCAGGTACGCATCCAACACCCTCCTCACAACCTGGATGTCAAGCACTCTCTACTCTACGCTGTCCAAAATATTTCTGTTTAACAGCCATGTGAAATCCGTTCTCCTCTAAAATTCTGAGACGTGGAGAGTAACACGAACCAATAACAACAAACTTCATTAACGGAGGCCTGAACATCGGGCGGCCGGGGAAAAAAAAAACTATCAGTGCCGAACTGTGAAAATAAAAATTGGGCTAATCCATAAGGAAAGAGAAAAGTAGTTCGGTCAAAACCAACTTAGATAAGATCAGTTGTCAGTGAAGCAGAAGCAGCCGGAATGGTGGGCCCAACTTGGAGGAATAGCCCAAAATCCAGTACGTGGGACTGGGAGAGGTGTGGTTTCGTCCCCTTGCTCCACAAGGGGTCCATATAAATGATGATAATGATGAGACAAAACAAGTTTCACAAAAAAAAAAAAAAAAAAAAAAACTTGCAAAAGATACGACTAAATGAAAAATAACAAAATATAGCATTATATTTACGAAAATTTAAATTTTAAAATTGTTATGATCAAAAGAAATTATGCGAGTCAACAATACGGAACGAAACTTGTTTTATTTTCTCTTTCAAGCTCTCACATCGTTGTCACGTGGCTGTAAAGCGAGTGGGATTTCCCGTTTGGATGTCATCACGTGGTCTTCACATACGGCTCGAGAGCGCCATTTTATTCAATTAATTTCAGTTAAAACAAAAACATGTGCAGGTTAAATTAACCGCCCGCCCCTCCCCTACAGTATTTAAGGGTAAGTGGTGTTATGTGGGGAGGGATTGCATTTCCTGTGTGGTGTCTACTGTGTTAAACAGGCATATTTTACTGTACATTCATAAATGATATACAACAAACTCACCACAATTAACCCTTTAAAGATGCGTTTTAGAGCGAAAAAGCAAAAAAAAATAATGAATGTGATAGTTAAAAATAGCCACATCGGTGTAATTGTAGATGGTCCCAAAGGGAGGTAACCCCATCTAAGTCAAAACAACGATAAGCGCTTAACCAATAACAATTTCATCCCCACAAGAAGCGAGGTAATTGGACTTAATTCCGGCTTTTTTTTTTTGCTATTTCCGTGATCCGGTCGATCCCCCCCCCCCCCCTTCCACCAGGTGAGCCCGGCATTAGGGAGTTAATTGCGACTCCATGACCACGTCAGAGCCCGGTCGGCCTGCTCGCCCTCACATCCGTCATGTCTCTATATAAGGAAACTTGTGTGAGATCTCGTGGACAGTGCCGAGATCACACGAGGCTTTCGCTTCTCTTGTTCTAGTATTAAAATTGTAAATACATTTTTGTTTCTTACTTCGTAAGAACATAAACAATTTTTTTAAATAAAAAAAAATTATATTATTGCATTTTGCATACTATTGTTTAGTTTCGGCATTTAGACTGTTCAAATCAAGTCTAGTTTTACCGTACTTGAAGAGGCGGACAGTGGACACCCAGTGACGAGACATAATGTCAAGTTTCCTGATGCTGTGTTGTGCGTGTCTCACTCTGCTCGTGTTACACTACGGTGAGAAATTTCAATATTTCTTCTTATTTTATAACTATCTCAGGGGATTACAAAGGTTGATTTCTACTGTCACCCCATGATTGAACTAGGGTTTATATTACACTTTATAACGGGCGTGGTCGGGAGTTTGAGTGTAAAGCTGCGAACCCGGAAGTCTAGAGACAACCCGGACTGAGACCGTAAGATGTCCTTGATACCACCCAGACGGAATTTATTTTAGTCATTCTCTGGGGCACTGCCCCCCCCCCCCCCCCCCGCTTCCTAGACACGTTCACTCTCCAATCCCCCAACCCCTTTTTTTTTCCGAAAGAAATAGAACAAATATATACTATTAAGAAAATATATACTTAACCAGTATCAGCCTCTCCAGCCCCCCCCCCCCCCCCGCCCCCGAAAATTTACCCCCCCCCCTTCCGGACTAAATTTTCTGGTGGGGCGGACACTGTAAAAAGTATATATTTTCTATATAAATTCCCATTCGTTCGGAGATGTCTGGAAAAAACTCTGAACACTGTCACCTTTTTTAACGAACTTTTGATCCATTTGCTCCAGTTTTTATATTAAAAAATGTCCGATTTACCCCTCTGCTTAAAAGACATAGGACCAATCAATATAAGCCTAAACTTAGCCATTTTAAATTCTACCTGGATGAGATTTATCAAGAGGGATTTGGGCTGTAGAATGGAAGGAACAAGCGCATGTTTCTAGTTATTTTTTTAATATTCACTCTTCCGCACCCCCCCCCTCACCTTCAGGAGAGTTACGTCATCAAAGGACGACCCCTTATCAAACTTGCCGAATGCTACTACATATAATATAGATCTAATCCATGACAGAGAAAGGCATCGAGAAGATGTGAATGCTTATAACTCAATATACTTGTTAACAAGATCCAAATTATCTTATACTATTTAAACGAGGATTTACTCAATTCAGAAAATGTTCTAAAATTTACAGGCTCTCTTTATTACAATTCTGTAAACCTTCGTTTGGTCTCAGTTTGGCGGCTGTCTATATTAAAATTTTGTAAGATTTCTTTTGGTCTACATTTAGCGACGGCCAATACCACAGTTCCGTAAATTTTCCTTTGGCCTAAACTTAGACACGGTCTATAGGCCTACCACACTTAGGATATCTTTTGGTCTACATTTTTCGCGGCGGTTTTTACCACACTTCTGTAAGTTGTTTTTTCTACATTTAGCGACTATTTATACCACGAGCACTGTTCAGTCTTTATCTGGCTACCTCACGTGATATCAGAAGCCATAGCACGTGATACGGTACATAGCTGAACCCTTCTGGTTATAATAATTTGGCTTCAACTGCCTACAACTCTATATAATTTATTATCATATTAGACAGACTGCTGTCTAGATCTCAGCCGATATTACATGAAACCTGCTACATCTTATTAAATGGGATATTAGATCGATATCTAGATCTCACACGATATGATATAATACCTACATCTTGTTAGATGGGTTATAGATCGATATCTTTATCTCAACCGATATGACATAAGACCTACATCTTATTAAAAATCGGATATTAGACAGTGGCGGAACTAGAAAAAACGGGCCACCCCGCAAATATTTTTTTGGGCCCCCCATATATGTATATGTATATATAAACACATATATATATATATATATATATATATATATATATATATATATATATATATATATATATATATATATATATATATATATATATATATATATATATATATATATATATATATATATATATATACAATTAGAACATAGGATACTCAAAACTGGCCTGACCGGGTTTTGAAAATAAAAAATTCTATTAAAAATAATCACAACAACATGTCATGTGTGTGATTGCATTGGTCTGTTGTGAAAAATCTGCTTTATTTTATAATCAACTAAATACTCCTAAGCCTCAAGTCGGTCAAAAGTATATAAATAATGAAAGCTTTGTATAATTAATGGTGTATCGTGTTTTGTTTATTTTTATGTTTTTTTGTATTTATATTATTAATTTTAACTACATTTCATTTTTGTACTATGCCATTCTTTAGTACTTATTTTTCTTAAAATAATAATTAAGATAAGTAATTGCTGTTTAATTTGTTTAGTACAAACCTAGTAAATGGAGCTTATGAGCAGCCCTATTTGTCTATTTAAAAAGGGAAATAATTTATGGAAGTGGTTTGAACGTTTGCCTATCTTTCACACTACAGCTCATGTGTATATTTTTTTTTACGCAACAGCATGTCTTAGCTGCTAGATCTATATAACATCACTACTGTATTAGATCAGTTTGTTATTTACAAAACCACTATCAAGGTGCCAGTGGCGAAACTAATATATATATATATATATATATATATATAAAACACGTTTTAATCGTGTATTTATTTTAGACGTTTGCCTTGTTTTCTAGAACAATGGTTATTAAACGTAAACAATGTCAGCACTGTATTTCTTGGATCTTAGTTGTTGGAGCGCTAGTTTGTCCACACCATCACCGACACGAGCCAGCTTAGTTGTTGGGGCGCTATCTATTCGCTTCTTGTAAGGCTAAGAGCGGGAGGGGAGGTTTGGCAAAGGAACTTAAAAGGGCCAACAAAGCGCCGATGTACTTTTATTCATCTGTACCGAATGTGGGATGGTCTCAAAAAGTAATATCTAGCGGCCTCTCGCGCAATGGACGTTTTTTCAAAAGAATTTTGCCGACAACATCGTGTGTTTGATTGTAGGAAAAAGAATATACAAGAGCGTGGGATGGTGTCAATAGAATAAAGATAATCCAACCGCAGCTATAGTATTCTTTTTTTCAAAATAACCATCAGGTCAAAAATGCAAGAAATTATTTTTTTAACTATAAAAAAATGATTATGGGCGGCTGTGGGCCCCCTAAACGGCGTGGGCCCCCCCGCATTGCGGGGTCTGGCGGCACTGTAGTTCCGCCCCTGATATTAGATCGATATCTAGATCTCAGACGATATGAAATAATACCTACATCTTGTTAGATGGGTTATAGATCGATATCTTTATCTCAACCGATATGACATAAGACCTACATCTTATTAAATCGGATATTAAATCGATATCTAGATCTCACCTGATATGATATAAGACCTTCATCTTATTAAATGGGATATTAGATCGATATCTAGATCTCACCCGATATGATATAAGTGCTACATCTTATTAGAAGGGATATTAGATCAATATCTAGATCTCACCTGGTATGATATAAGACCTTCATCTTATTAGATGGGATATTAGATCGATATCTAAATCTCATACGATATGACATGAAACGTTCTACATCTTATCAGATGGGATATTAGATCGATATCTACATCTCAACCGATATGACATAAGACCTACATCTTATTAAATCGGATATTAAATCGATATCTAGATCTCACCTGTTATGATATAAGACCTTCATCTTATTAGATGGGATATCACGTGAATTTCTGTACAAAAGATTCACTGTGTGCAGGCTAATTCCAAGTCTGTTTTCCAGATCTTAGAAATAGAATTGCTTGAGTGACAATCACTTTTTATCAATGCCAATATAGATTTTTAAATATCAAAGGGTTGTTCTAATTAATTGGTCAAGGACATTTCCCCTCCAGTCAATTACGGCTCCTTCGTACTCCCATCCACCACACGGATAAATTACCCCATGTCAATTATCTCCCCATGGAAATTACCCTCCGTCGGAGAAAACAATCAATTACAAGCAAAATGAAAAACTGACATTCTGTTTAGTGCCTAAAATGGGCTAACTGAAAACTAAAAAGAAAAATAATCGTATTTCGTTAAATCCCCAGGTATTCTATAAAATATAAAACAGGAGGAAATAAGGTTATTCTCTAAAAATTGTCCTAACTCTAAACCTAACCTTAGCTCTAACGTTAGAGTTTCGTTGAATGTTTGGATCAGGTTTGGATTCAACTTGTAATTGACGGGAGATTTTTGTGCCCTACTCCAATGGGGTAGTTGATATTGGGAGTAAAATCTGATTTAATATTTAGGCTAATACATTAACATTCTAAAATTGTGGACTCAATTGAGAAATTTGGTAAGATAACAAGGACTGTAGCTATGCTAGACATAACGTGTATCAATGTACAAACACCACACCATTAGGTGTCGTGAAAACACCACATCGTTAGTTGTCGTGTAAACACCACATCAAGTTAGGTGTCGTGTAAACACCACATGTAAACACCACATCAAGTTAGGCGTTGTGTAAACACCACATCGTTAGTTGTGTAAACACCACATCAAGTTAGGTGTCGTGTAAACACCACATCAAGTTAGGTGTCAAATGTGTAAACACCACATCAAGTTAGGTGTCCTGTAAACACCACATCAAGTTAGGTGTCAAATGTGAAAACACCACATCAAGTTAGGTGTCGTGTAAACACCACATCAAGTTAGGTGTCAAATGTGTAAACACCACATCAAGTTAGGTGTCGTGTAAACACCACATCATGTTAGGTGTCAAATGTGTAAACACCACATCAAGTTAGGTGTCGTGAAAACACACTACATCGTTAGGCGTCGTGTAAACACCACATCAAGTTAGGTGTCAAATGTGGAAACACCACATCAAGTTAGGTGTCAAATGTGGAAACACCACATCAAGTTAGGTGTCAAATGTGTAAACACCACATCAAGTTAGGTGTCAAATGTGTAAACACCACATCAAGTTAGGTGTCATGTAAACACCACATCAAGTTAGGTGTCGTGTAAACACCAGATCAGGTTAGGTGTCAAATGTGTAAACACCACATCAAGTTAGGTGTCAAATGTGTAAACACCACATCAAGTTAGGCGTCGTGTAAACACCACATCAAGTTAGGTGTCAAATGTGTAAACACCACATCAAGTTAGGCGTCGTGTAAACACCACATCAAGTTAGGTGTCAAATGTGTAAACACCACATCAAGTTAGGTGTCGTGTAAACACCACATCAAGTTAGGTGTCAAATGTGTAAACACCACATCAAGTTAGGCGTCAAATGTATAAACACCACATTAAGTTAGGTGTCAAATGTGTAAACACCACATCAAGTTAGGCGTCGTGTAAACACCACATCAAGTTAGGTGTCGTGTAAAGACCACATCAAGTGAGGTGTCAAATGTGTAAACACCACATCAAGTTAGGTGTCGTGTAAACACCACATCAAGTTAGGTGTCGTGTAAACACCAGATCAGGTTAGGTGTCAAATGTGTAAACACCACATCAAGTTAGGTGTCAAATGTGTAAACACCACATCAAGTTAGGCGTCGTGTAAACACCACATCAAGTTAGGTGTCAAATGTGTAAACACCACATCAAGTTAGGTGTCGTGTAAACACCACATCAAGTTAGGTGTCAAATGTGTAAACACCACATCAAGTTAGGCGTCAAATGTATAAACACCACATCAAGTTAGGTGTCAAATGTGTAAACACCACATCAAGTTAGGTGTCGTGTAAAGACCACATCAAGTGAGGTGTCAAATGTGTAAACACCACATCAAGTTAGGCGTCGTGTAAACACCACATCAAGTTAGGTGTCGTGTAAACACCACATCAAGTTAGGTGTCAAATGTGTAAACACCACATCAAGTTAGGTGTCGTGTAAACACCACATCAAGTTAGGTGTCAAATGTGTAAACACCACATCAAGTTAGGTGTCAAATGTGTAAACACCACATCAAGTTAGGCGTCGTGTAAACACCACATCAAGTTAGGTGTCAAATGTGTAAACACCACATCAAGTTAGGTGTCGTGTAAACACCACATCAAGTTAGGTGTCAAATGTGTAAACACCACATCAAGTTAGGCGTCAAATGTATAAACACCACATCAAGTTAGGTGTCAAATGTGTAAACACCACATCAAGTTAGGTGTCGTGTAAAGACCACATCAAGTGAGGTGTCAAATGTGTAAACACCACATCAAGTTAGGCGTCGTGTAAACACCACATCAAGTTAGGTGTCGTGTAAACACCACATCAAGTTAGGTGTCAAATGTGTAAACACCACATCAAGTTAGGTGTCGTGTAAACACCACATCAAGTTAGGTGTCAAATGTGTAAACACCACATCAAGTTAGGCGTCAAATGTATAAACACCACATCAAGTTAGGTGTCAAATGTGTAAACACCACATTAAGTTATGTGTCAAATGTGTAAACACCACATCAAGTTAGGCGTCGTGTAAACACCACATCAAGTTAGGCGTCGTGTAAACACCACATCAAGTTAGGCGTCGTGTAAACACCACATCAAGTTAGGCGTCGTGTAAACACCACATCAAGTTAGGTGTCGTGTAAACACCACATCAAGTGAGGTGTCAAATGTGTAAACACCACATCAAGTTAGGTGTGAAATGTGTAAACACCACACAAAGTTTAGGTTCAAATATGTAAAGACCACATCAAGTTAGGTGTCAAATGTGTAAACACCACATCAAGTTAGGCGTCGTGTAAACACCACATCAAGTTAGGCGTCGTGTAAACACCACATCAAGTTAGGTGTCGTGTAAACACCACATCAAGTTAGGTGTCGTGTAAACACCACATCAAGTTAGGTGTCGTGTAAACACCACATTAAGTTAGGTGTCGTGTAAACACCACATTAAGTTAGGTGTCAAATGTGTAAAGACCACATCAAGTTAGGTGTCAAATGTGCTTGGGAAAGTTAAGCCAAAAACTATTTGCGCTGTTTTAGAATTATATTCCGCACTATACAGGTTAAATTTCATGTTTATATAAAACATAGATACGTTGGTGAGTGATTGTGAATGATGATTTTTTTTTCTAAATTTAAGCCAATCTAATCAACTTGGACATTAAATTAATCTCAATAACTTAAGGGAAAAAAATACATCTAAATACAACGTGAAGATGTTGCCAAGAAAATTGGATCTGTGGGAGATACACGTCAACATAAACAACATGAAGAATAGGATGGTTGGTCTAACTCAATCTGGGGGTCACAATTTGACATGAAACATTCAATCAATGTCGGAAATTTCAGGCCCTTGAAAATTTTAATCAAACATAAAATTCTTCTGTGTAAATAATACGAAATCTTGAGTTTAAATAAACAACTAGTTTAAAACCTGTCACATGTTTTAATATTAACAAAAAATACGGTTTCAATCTTGTTTCACGACTTAACATAATAATACTGTCCATACATTTTCTACTGTTATTTACACCAAAAAGGTGAGCTGTTGTTAGAAATATCTGTTCCAAAGGACGTACATTGTCAAAATCCTTAGTCAAGTGAAAATGTGATCCACCACCTATTCACATTACTGTCAATTTAACGGTCGTAAAAAAAATCTTTTAAATCTTTGACATAATTCATACATATATATATATATATATATATATATATATATATATATATATATATATATATATATATATATATATATATATATATATATATATGTGTGTGTGTGTGTGTGTGTATATGTTTAGTCCATTTTAAAGCTCTGAAAAGACACTTAATTAAGGTAATTGAACACCATGTTTAATCTATTGTAAAGCTTTGAAAAGATACTTAAGATAATAAAACACCACATTAAACTCGGATTATTTTTTTCTTACAACGTAATAAAAATATAATTATTTACATAATGCATTGGTTGATGCAATTTATTTATTTTTGTTGGCATTTATTTTTCATAATTTTTAAAGTAAGGAATTCAAATCTTTTCATTGCATCATCAATACGTTGCTATGTTTAAACAATAGAATTGTTTAATGCGTAGTTATCTCCCGTTAAAATAGAAATTTCATAATATAATCAAGGGAGACAGTCTCTATGTTCCCCAAAGTCATCATATAAAAAGAGAAATTCATTTCTAATAAAATAAATTGAAAAACTAGTTCCTTTTTAATTATTCTAACCAAAAAAATTAGTATTATTTTATAAAATTGTGTAATTTTGTTGTATTTCGTGAACTTTTAAATTATTAATTGACTCTAGTATAAATATAAAACGGTTAGTCGTATTAAATACACAGCCCATAGATATGTGAGAACCCAACCTACTATGCTCGATTAATAACCAGATCTTAGAACTTTATAAAGTAATTTAAATCTTTCAACGAAGACTGAAACCAAATGAATAAGTCTAGATCAGGGGTCGGCAACCTGCGGCTCGCGAGCCGCATGCGGCTCTTTTGATATCAAGATGCGGCTCTCCAGCTACGTGAACAAATACTAATAATCTTAATAAAAAAATAAAATATTTGAAATAAAAAAATGTTAGTGGCTCTTTAAAACAATGGAAATTTTGAAAATTGTAACTTTTGGCTCTTCCGCTTCAAAAGGTTGCCGACCCCTGGTCTAGATTAAATACTTTAAAGTTAGTAATCCTTCATTTATGTTTTCTTAGCTGTTCTTTCACATCGTATGCTAAATACTTTATTTTAAACTCCATCATTAGTGACTTTGGATTTATTTCATCTCAACTTATTTAAACTTGTGTGTATTTACATTTGGAACCTTGTGTGTGTGTGTGTTTTTTTTTTCACATTTTATACATTGTAAGTACTTTTTTTCTTTTTTTACTTCTTGTGTGTGTTGTCTGGCCACGGGTGGGCCTCACGCACAACTATGTCGGAAAAATACATCAAAAGGTTATTCCTGCCTAAGTTTGGCATGGCAGGACATGCGCCAAAAACTCTAGAGACTTTCATAGAAGAGGGTTTTTTTTTAGCTACCCTCACAGCTGACGAACTAAAAAGAGAGCTATGTATGTTATGTAGCCTATCACCAGCCGAATTTGAAGGTCTGTATAACTATGGGACACTGCGTAAATGGTATGTTACCATTAGATCAAAGGAACTATATGAGAAAATGCAATCTTAAAAGACACTTACAAGAATACACTACATTTCACTGAAACAACGTACTACAGCAGAACACATCATAGCGCAGCTAGGCTGGACAGAATATATGCTCATGAAAGTATAACGGTAAACAAAGTAAAACACCTCGCTCAGACACTTACATTTACAGACCACAAAATAGTTATTGCTCAACTACAATTTAACCCCATTCACAGAACAAAGAATACATATTGGAAACTCAACAACACACTTCTAGAAAATAGCGAATACATCACAGAAATAAGGAAGCTAGCATCAGAATTCACACAGAGAGCATCAAACACACATGCACTAGAGCTCTGGGAAGATTTTAAATATATGGTACGGGAATACTCTATCAAAATAGCAAGGCAAATAAACATAGGAAAATTATGGAAGAACTACTAGACAGACAACTAGATACGTTAATCAGTCATAATGCATCGCAGGACAAAATTGAAAAAGTAGAATCAGAATTAAACAAAAAACAAACACATAGACACAAGGGAGCGCTAATACGTAGTAGAATAGACATGATAGGCAACGAAGACCCCTCCCATTACAACACAATTTTGGAAAAAATACACTGCAACAGTAAACAGATATGTAGCATAACAGATGACGACGGGACTATAACAAATGACCTGGAAAGTATAAAACGTCAGTTTACTTTATACTATCAAAACCTCTTCAATAAGAAAGATACAGACTATGAAATACAAGAACATTATCTTAATTACACAACAAGGCTAGACAACGATGACTGTACCAAAATCAACGCGCCAATTACTAAAAGGAAATATCCAAGACAATAGACGGACTAAAACTAAATAAAGCTCCAGGACCAGACGGACTAACCAGTGAATTTTATAAAACCTTCAAAAATGACTTGATACTCCTTTTACACGCTACATTTCAAGACATACACGAAAGAGAGGATTGTGCTACAGATTTTAACAGGGCATATATAACACTCATTCCCAAAAATGATACGGACAGGACAAAAAATATTAATTACAGACCTATATCTTTACTCAACAGTGATTATAAAATATTGACAAAAACATTAGTTAAGAAACTCGAACCTTTCATATCTAAATTAATACACCCCGATCAGCAGTATAGCATACCAGGTAGAAACATACACAACCACACGCAGTTAATCAGAGACATCATACATTATAGCACGCAGAAAGACACACAACTAGAAATTCTTAGCATCGACCAACAGAAAGCTTTCGACAGAGTAGATCATACAATAGATGCTTACAACCTAGGACATTATTTTAAAACATGGATAAAAATAATATATAACAATGCACATAGTCATTTATTAATAAACAACAGTGTTACAAGCGCTTTTCACATACAGAAATCAGTTAGACAAGGTTGTCCTTTATCTCCCCTACTATACATCCTTAGCATAGAACCCCTACTAGAAAACTTTAGACAGGACAACTCGATTGAAGGACTGTACATTCCAAACACGGTAGGCAAGAAAATACTTGCATACGCAGACGACACTACTTTCTTAGTACAAACAGAGAAAGCAATACAGACTGTAATAGAAAAATTCAACAACTTTGGGAAAGGAAGCGGGGTAAAAATAAACGCAGAAAAATCAAAAGTAATGGGTATAGGTGAATGGTAAGGTAAAGATAACTATCACATAGACTTAACAATAACTGACAAACTCAGAATTTATGAAATAACCTATACCAGCGATCCCACAAAAAACGACAAAGAAACTTGGACCACACTGAAAAATAAAATAAATCACAATCTGGAAAAATACCAATACTGCAATACAACCATTTTTTGCCAGAGCTGCATTAGTAAACAGATATATCATTCCAAAAAGTTAATTTTCATAGCGACGAACTCTACAATACCCAACTCATTTATTAAAAAAAAACAAGCACATTAGAGAGTTCATTTTCAAAAACACGATTAGAAACATTAGCCACAAAATCTTAATACAAAATAAATTAAATGGAGGTATGGGCTACACGACATTCATACTAAAATAAACACCTTCCGATTAAAACACCTGGATAGAATAAGGATAGAACCACATTATCATCCATTAGCACAATACTACATTGGGTTAAACATAAAGAGCATTTTAAAATTAAACATCATAACACCACACTATGGGGGAAATGACATAGGCAGCTTTTATAAAGAAACGCTAGCAACATTCCAAGGAAACAAAAGCATTATTGGGGAAGACACAAAAAAAAAATATACGACATCCTAATCAAACAACAAGCGACACCCTTATACACGAATTAGTTGGGCCAGGGAACACAAATATAATAGACATTTAAGATACATTTAGAAACCTACATAATAAACGCATTACACCAAAAGAAAGGGAAGTATCATACAGACTGATTTTTAATACAACCCCAGTTTCACGAAATACAAAGTCAAATCAAAATGTTAAAATAACATGTCAAACGTGTAAACAAAATATACAAGAAACACATTCATTTAGATTGTATATTAGTACAGAAAGCAAAGCAAACACTTGCGAAAATATTAAACACCACCAATCAAACAGCCACAACAAATAAAGCAATCACACTTAATTTAATTAACACGACTAGACTAAGAACAGAAGTCGAAAACAGACTAGTAGCAACGGCTATTTATAGATCGACTATATGGCAAATTAGGAATACATTCAGATATTTTTTCACAAAATACACGGACATCGAGTTAAAAGAAATATTTCAAGCAAAGCTAAGACATAGACTGGGAACTCTCACTTAACAGAGAAAAAAGAAATGTATAGGAAAGAAATAAATAAAATATTAATTTTAATTTAGACAGTCTCAAGCCAAACATCACTCGATCAGCCCCCAAGAAAATTAACATTAGAACAGTCTTCTGTTTCCTAGGTTTTATAAAAGTGCACAACCTGAATGGTAGAAAGCGATACACACCTCAACCCCCCCCCCCCCCCCCCACACACACACACACTTCCCCCCACTCAACCAGACTGGCGGATATTTCAAGTTAGCGTGCCCTCATTGCCAAGGGTCAATTTTATGTCATGGAAGTTTTGGAATGATATATCAGTATATGTATTACAGAGACACTTCTCCCACGGTCGTTTCTATTTCTGTCCATGGGTGGCTACAATGTGAACTTTTGACTCCGCAGCACAGCAAACTAAGCAGTCAAGAGAAACCTAGTTTGCACACCTTATTTTAGTCTAGTTCTTATGCCATTTTATTTTCTGCCTTTGATTATTATATATGCAAATGATGTTCATTGTTCATGTCTTTGATGATGTGTAAAATCTATCAAATAAATTATTATTACTGATTTAAATGTTTAAAACAATTGAATTAATAATAAAAAAAACTGTTTGAGGACTGTATAGATGTAGATGTTTGAAAGGGAAGAATGTTTGCTTTGATGTGTCTCATTGTAATAACATAACTTTTCCGATTGCTTAAAATTTGTATCATTTTAATTCTCGGTAATCCCAATTTTTTTTCAGCTCTACTTAACCCCCCCCCCCCCCCCCTCAAACTTTCAATTTTTGCACCCCTCCCCCAAACTGTCGATTTGCACCCCCCTCAAACTATTTATAATTTGTTTTTCCAACCCATTTTGGCGCCCCCTAAGGTCGGCGCCCGGAGACATATGTACCCCCTCCCCCTTTCCCTCTGATCGGTCCTCACAAGCCGGTGATGAAAACTGTAATACAAAATCGAACATGGCAAGACAAATGGACGTAAATTACGTATCTGAGACAAAAAACATGTTCATTATGTGTGGCTACACATTCTTTTGTTTTGATCTTTTTTCTTAACAAAATAAAAAAAAATTAAATTAAATAAAACAATAAAAATGACTGGGGTAGACGTAGAAATATGGACATAATATGTTGTCTTCATGTTTTAACACTTTCAATTTCAGGAATGTCTGACTCCACCATTTTAACTAAACTAATTTAATCTTGGACATTTTGATGGCATTTCTGCGATCTCTGTCCCCTGTGCTCACTTCACCCCCCCCCCCCCCTCCCGATTTTTAAGCATTAGTTTCAGATATTGGATTTGATATTTCGCAAAATAATAATTAAAACCCTGCATTAAGCGTACATAATGGTATAAGAGTGAAAGAAATAGCATTCAACGTAAATCTACAACATTGCTCATGTGGAAAGATAAACACAGTAATTAAATAACGGAAGACTTCGAGATATAGGTAATATACGCTACCAATACTAAACGTATTGAGGCATATTACAAACAATAGGTGTGACTACCGGAATACACATATTGTCTCAACAAAAACTGTGTGTCGGGACACCAAGAAGCGCCCAGCCACCTATTAGTGCAGTGAAATTGGCTGAGAATTATCTTAAACATTTGTTTGGGGTTGTTAGAGGACAAGAGTTAGTTATTTTTAGAGCAATTTCCATTCTGGAGAATTGCGTTTATTAACTCGTCATTTCTGGGAATGGATGGATGAATGAATGGATGAATGTATGAATGTATGGATGAATGTGTGTCCGGGCTTTAAGTCGTATCTCCTCCTCAACGAAGCAATATCGATGACTAGTTCCAAAAGCAATTATGTTAAGCAAGTTACGAGGATGAACATAGGCCATAAAAATTACGGGTTTCTTTCATGGATTTCCCGGAAAAGCCAAAAAACCTCGAAAAAATGCAGTTTTTGGCCCATATCTCGGTAACCAGACCACTAAGCGACTTGAAACATGTACCAATCGATTCCTGTCATAATTTAGAACAATATTGCCTAAGAAAGTTTTCAAAAATATCCTTTCGTTCGGTCACAAAAAAATTTTTGAATTAATTAAAATTTGGACCGAATTAGTAGGCATTTTTTCCAACCACACCACACGCGTCATCACGTTCAATAGCTGCGCCATCGCGTTCCATGGCTGCGCCATCACGTTCAGTAGGCGCGCAATGGTTTTTAGTCATGTAACTCTATTGTAAATAAAACATGTAAAATACTGAAAAAAATTAATAAAAAACGTTTTAATAACTAACCAATGGTTTTACTAACCCTGCTCTTGATTTACGCTACGACAGAGCTATTTTTAGATAACATAAGGAAATTGCGCTAAAATTGTCACTAGACTTTTTAATTACCTTGTTTTTAAATTTTGATTTCGTTGAATTTGTAGTTATATTTTTCAACTTTGATTTTTTAAAACCATACTTATCAACATTGAATTTTTTTTTGTACAATGACAATTTGGAATCGTCTTTTTTTTTTCAACCATGTAATATTCTTAATCTTATCATTGTTTAAACCGAAATTATATTTTTCGATCTTGACATTTTGCAATCATTCTTTTCAAACATAATGATTTTAACGATGATATTTTCAAAGATAATGATTTTAACGATGATATTTTCAAAGATAGTGATTTTAACGATGATATTTTCAACGATATTTTTTTCTGCTTCCAGCGGACGCTATGCATCCAGTTCTGCTCCGGACACACAAGCCGTCGACGGCCTTCACCTTGCCGCTAGGCCACAAGTTCGGCACGAAGCTGAAGAAGCCGGACAGCCAGCGAGTGTACTACGACAGCCGGTACATCTACCCCACCATCGACCGGACGTACTACACCCGCAGGAACAGGAACAACTTCCCCATGGTCAACTTTTCCAACATGGACAGAATCCTGCGCAGTATGATCATAGAGAATTCGCCGTGAGGAAGTTACGTAGACATTGAGAACTTCTTTAAAGGAGAGCTCACATTTTATTATTATGACGTCAGTAAATAAAGATATCAACAAAAGAAACAGAAACAGACAAAAACTGATATTGCTCTTGGATTTGATTTGCAGACAAGAAAAAAAAACAACATCCAAAAGCAAATAACGGATGTCATAGACTAATCAGGGAGAACAGAGTAAAACAAGAGTCAGTACTTTAAAGACCCTTTTATAGGAACTCCATAGTTTTACAGACTTTAAAGCCTGGAGCTTAGAGAGATAAAAAATTTTACATTTTGTGTTTAAAAAATGTACGAGATTTAAAATATGGATTCACGAGTTGTGTTTTAGTCATTGTATGTTATACATTGATGTTAATTGGTCAGGTTTTTTTTTTTTTACAGTTTCGCAGTAATGTTATTTTCCTTTTCAAAATGTCTGTCAAGATGTTTGTCTTTAAGTGGGACGTGATGTAACACCTTTTTAGTAATACAAAAAATTACAATCGATGCTACGTCACAATGGATCCCCAAAAAACAAACGCAGAACGGAAAAATGCACACTCTAAAAAAATGCGCACTATGAAAATGCGCAAACAAACACGGCGCAACGGATAATTCACTCAAAGACCAATGCACAATGCACAAACAGAATGCTGAAGACATTAAATAAAAAAAGATAATCTTATAAATTACTTTTTACAAATCAAATTTTATTCAGTTTCGACAAGTAATTGTATCCTAATATCCTTCCTATTATTTAATTGTATATCTCCCAATAACTTTCTTCATTTCTTATTTTCTTCCTATTACTTGATTGTATATCTCCCAATAACTTTCTTCATTCCTCATTTCCTTCCTATTACTTGATTGTATATCTCCCAATAACTTACTACATTCCTTATTTTCTTCCTATTAGTTGATTGTATATCTCCCAATAACTTACTACATTTCTTATTTTCTTCCTGTTACATTTGGCCCTATGACAAGCTTAGAGCTAAGACTAAACATTGGCTACCTACTGGATAAGTGACCAACTAGAGAGATCTAAAACATATTCTACATGCAGTTTAGGAAGACGCTTGAATTATTTGCTCGTAGCTTCACAAGATGAGCTCTATGTTAAAGCATTAAGTAAATATAATAAAAGCTTGCATCATATATCACAAGAAAGGTCCATGTTTTACCAAACTTTGATGTACGCTATTTTAAACAGAGTCGCGCCAAGCCAGTTTTAGAGTTTCTTCATGGGGGACGCAACTCTAAAGTGTTGACATACGGCTAGACTTGTTATTTGCCCTTTACCTTTATGAAAATGCTAGGCTTGTCATGTTTATGTATCGCATGTATTGTGGTTTTATTTGTCGATCTTTGGTTACCCTACATATTGTATCGCAGTGAGGGTTCATCCATAAAACTATATCACGCTTTTAAAAACTATTTTGCCTAATCCATCTCTCCCCATCACTTACCATCCTGACAAAGTCAGACGCTCCCCTCCCCTTCAGAATAACGTCACCTCAATCTACCCCCTCCGCCTCCATTAAAATGCATTTTTATCTTTTTAAAACATCTATCTAAAATATTATTGAATAAGCTTGGTCATTATTTATATTGATCAAATGTTATTAGAAATTAAGACAGGTTGTTTTAAAAATGCGAAATAATGTAAAAAAAATGTGTTCTTACTGCTTAAAATACAAAAAGTGTCGCCAAACTTTATTAACCTCCACCCCTCTTTTTCGTCATTCATTGTCAAAAAAGTCCAAGCCAACCCTTCCCCTGCCCCTAGGAGTGTGATATCGTTCATGGATGACATCCCCCACCCCTCAACTAATATCCTCCACCCATTTTTTCAGGAAGCGATGTCCGCCATTATTATTTGACGACCTCCCTCCCAAGGTTTTTGTCTCAGGAGGGGGTGGGGGGGGGGGGGTCAACCAGTACTCGATCTCCTGGTCTCTATCTGACCACCACAAGAGCAGCTTGTCACTGTCAGTGTAGAATAGATAGGGCGTCGGCCGCACGGGAATAGGTTAATTGGGAATAAGCTAATTGGGAATAGGCTAATTAGTGGCTTTTAGCTTCAGGAGGGCAAGTGAACCGAGGGATGAGTTTTCTACTGCAGACAGCATAATGGATCTCAGGCTACGTCATACTGTCTCCTGCAGTGTCTCAAATAGTGTATCTTTCATTCATTTTTTTAGGTGAGGGGGGGGGGGCACTTGACACTTTCTTGTGTGTGTGGGGGGGGGGGGGTTCTGACACTGGTTAAAGTATATATTTTCTATCTAAATTATGTTTTCTTTTTCGTTGGATGGGGGTGGGGAGGGGGGAGCTAGGGTGGGGTGGAGGCACTGAACGTGCTTCTGGGGAGTGGATGCGGGGTGGGAGCGCCTGAAAGAAACTGTATACAAACCATTATTTTTGACATAATCTCATTTATAAAAACCAACTGCTGCTTACAAACCGACTAGTACATTGGCTAAGTTAACTCCTGTATAGAAATGTAAATTAAATCATGTTATTATTATAATTATCATTGCTTGGCTAAAATCCATTTAGAAAGAACCATATAGAGGTATGGTTACTCCATTGGTCCAATTACAATTCTTACACAGTCTTTGTCCAAATTTAGCAGTCTCAAAATGAATTCGCTAAAGATTTGTTTTCAAACAAACAAATAAATAAACAAACAACAAAAGCATACGTAATTTGAAAACCAAAGCAATGTATATTTGTTTAAAATAAAGATTAAAGGCTGAGCGAGAATAGAATAAGATCAAACGGCATGAATAATTAAGTGCATTGTTGAGTAATTATAATTAGTGTTCTGATAATAGGCGTGTCAGAACTCAAGATGATATTACAGAAAATGAAATTGTATTGAGTCTGGTCTGGTGCAGGGAATGGGCAGGGAATAGGAAGGGAATGTGGCAAGGAATGGGGAAGGATATAGGGAAAGGAAAGGGAATGAAGCAGATAATGGGACAGAGAATGGTGCAGGGAATGGGGAAGGGAATGGACTAAAGCAGAGAATGTGACCGGGAATGAAGCTGAGAATAAGGTAGGGAATGGGAAAGGTAGTGTGGAAGGGAATGGGGAAGGGGAAGGGAATGAAGAGAGGACTAGATCACTTTAGCACGTGACAAAGAGATGCACATGATAAGATAGGGAATGGGCCAAGGAATGGGTCGGGGAATGGGGCTCAAAAGCCCGCATTAAGTTTCAGTTTCAGCCTCTCTCATATTCAAGAGAATACAAGTCTAACATTCATTTAACATTAAACATTAAAAGTGATGTATTTAAACAATACTACAACGATTAAACGGTACATTAAGAGCAGCTCATTTTCACTGAATCGGGTTGAATGCAAACTTTATTTTCATTACGAAATGCGCCAAATTTTCTCTTTGCTCATTTATTTTGATAAGAATATTTGGCTCCGTTTTGTCTGGGTTCAACTTTTGAATATAAACAAGTTACTTTTGGTTCTCTCACGAATAAAGGGTGGTAAGTTGGCGGAGGGGAGGGGGGGGGGGTGTTATAGGGAAGAGTTTAATGTAGGCCTATGTTTTTAGAAATGTTTTTATTAGCATTATTTTTATGAAGAAGCACATTATAAAATTGTGGTCTTCAGACATTTCATATTAAGCGTGGCATATGAGAATAAAATATGTAAAAAAAAAATGCTATGGCTTTTCAAAAACGAATATTTTTGTCCTTTTTCAAAATGGAAATACATTGTGGTGTGTCGGACACAGTGTTTTTTTTTTCAAATTTTTTCTCCGGGGTGAGGACGGGGAAATGGGGGGGGGGGGGGGTAGACTTTCTTGGGGGGTGCTCTTCCCTCCCCCCCCCCCTCCAAAGTTATGCCTGGAAGAGACTCTGGTCGGACAGCGATACTATTGATATTGTAACAAAAATAATGTAAGAGATAGTATATTTTATATTACTTTTTATTTATATTCACTTTTCGCCTCCTTTGATTCAATGAGTACCTATTGAATCATATTTAAGATACGCTTGGCTAACCCGAAAGTCTCTAGTTTGAATCCCGGGTTCGAATCCGTAGAACGTCCCTGAGTATACCCAGATTTATATAGAGTTGACCACTTCATATACCGAGGTCACTCTACTTCATCTGCACCATTGACAGCCAGGGTCTAAAGGGTACTTCACTGTAGTCCTAAACGTAAGATTACGAAATGTAAATAGTTTGCATTTCTTTTCCTGATTTCTAAGTGTTCTCCTCTGGCTAATCCCTAAGGTCAAAATGAGTTTTGTTTATTTATTTCTTTAACTTGTAATAAATTCTATTTTTTGAACCGCACATGAACAACACCGAGACAACTGATTACGACACATCCTGTTTACAATAACCATAGAGATATACAAAGCTTCATTTACTGCGTGAAACAAGAGCTAAGACGGAATTTCAAGACAATCCAAGGCTAAAGGTAGACTCTAGTACTTTGATAGGTTCTTGGATTGCGAGCGTTGGGGTGGGTGGGGGGGGGGGTGTGATCAGCCCAGTAATCAGTTATTAATATTTTAAAAAAGAAATGGCTGTGGTAGACTGAAGCGTGACATTGGGAAGCCCCAGAAGGTTGTTCATACTCTTTGTGGCGATGTGTGTGTGGGGGGAGGGGGGGGGTTAGAAATCGTCCAAAAACGAGTAACATCTCAAGGGAATAATGGAGGACCTCTCTTGCGATCACGGAGTAGGCGCTGTGATTTTTTTTAAGATTGTGTTTATGAAAGTTGAGTTACCTTGAGGTAAGGTTAGGTTAATGGTTGGAAATGCTCGTTGAAACATAAGAACGTCATCAGCCCCATGTCTAGGGCACGAACGAGAAAAGATGAGATATACGGAGCTGTGGGTATGGTTATTTCACTAGTAGGCCTACATATTTATTGAGTGCTTAGCACACATAATGCAACCCTGTTGTTTCCTCAATCAAAATGGTTTTACCCTAAATGCCAGCTTCTAAGAGCGGGAAAAGTCTGGCATTTGAGAGTCCATTAGGATGCTATAGCATACCTGATAATATTTACCCTAGCTCTAATCAGTCCCTATTAACATATAAAGTCTACAGAACAAGCTACGACGTTGTTTCATGTTGTGGTTGGTTCAGAGGCATAGCGACTCTTCCCGGCGCCCTGGGACAAACTTTCAATTTGCACCCCACCCCCCCTCAAGCTTTCGATTAGCACCCCCCTCAAGCTTTCGATTTGCACCCCCCTCAAGCTTTCAACTTATTTTTCCAACCCACTTTGGCGCCCCCTAAGGTCGGCGCCCGGGGACATAGTCCCCCCCCCCCCCCCGCTACGCCTCTGGATTGGTTCCCGAAAGAAGTCCAGATTTTCATCTTTCACATAAATTCACCTTTTTACCAGGATGAGTTATTTAATAGCTGCAGACAATAAAGAAAACGTCAGTTATAGTCTAAGGGAAACTACCCATGTAAATACTAAAACAAATAAAGCCAGACTACTTACCTCTCTTATAAAGTTTCTTTACCTTTGTGTTTCAAACGGATATAATGGAAATCTTTTTAGAGACTTCAACTTCAATGTATATAATTAATTAAAATTGTATTGCAATATAAAAAATAAGTATAAAATTAAAATAAAGTTTTATATTTACAAATTATTTTCTTTCAAAATGTTGGCCTACCTCACCTAAATTATATTCTTGGATTACATTTATATAAATAAAAGTATTGTTCGTGTGCTTGTTTATCGTGTAAGCTTAATTACACCTAATCATGTGGTCGCCATAAAACTTTGGGAAGGTGCCGAGTAGATCTCCACCCTTGCGAGGTTTCTACCATAACATTTTTAGTATCGGAGGGGCGGTGCCCCTGTGCAGAGCCGTAGCTACCCTTCCCGGCGCCCGGGGACAAACTTTCAATTTGGCGCCCCCCCCCCCTCGGGAGCAAATTTTCAATTCGATTTGCACCCCCTCCCCCCCCCCCTCAAACTTTTGATTTGCACCCCCCCCCCCCCCTCAAACTATTTATAATGAAAAATGCAGCTAAAATGATTCTTTATTTTTTTTTTACAACCCATTTTGGCGCCCCATAAGGTCGGCGCCCGGGGACATATGTACCCCCTGCCCCCCCCCCCCCATCGCTACGCCTCTGCCCCTGTGTTTCAGCAACAGGTGTCCGCTGATTTAATGTCCCGCACAATGGGTCAAGGGAACTGCTTAAATCAACGGTCATACTGCGGTCGTATGACCGGAGCACCCCGTTCTCTCCATTAGAACAATATAGGATATTCGTTTCAAAAGCGCCCTACACTAAGTATACAAGCGGATACTACAGTCGATGACTATACCGAACCATAATAATTAGAGCCCTGATCAAACCCAACATTATAAATCTGATAGCCAGGAGTAGGAGTAGATGACGTCGCACGCTGATATCTCGTGCTTGTAGTATAGCGGCATCTCACGCAGAAGAGGGAGTAACGCCGACCAATTTTAAAGTAGGGCCTATTTAACAACGTTCAGCAGATGCATTAGTTTATAATTATTTTTTGTTGAATGTTTACATTGGGGTAAGATATTACCCAAATGGGGATAATACATCATTCACTGTCAATTTTATTTTATTAGGCCTATGAGTTTTATCCAGCCAACTTTGCCATGTTTTCGGGATAGATGAGTAGACAGACAGAACGCAGACTGACCGACAGAGACGGACACTCGAGCAGACAAACGGACAGAGAAAGACCGGCAACTGATACACACACAAAAGAGACAGAGATACAGACTGGCAGACAAAAAAAAAGCCAGTCATATATTAACAGGGACCAAGCAGATAGACAGACGGTTAGAAAGGTAGACTGACAGATATAGTGAGAAAAGGAAGAACACTGGCAGAAAGTAAATAAACACGTAGGAACTATGCAGACATAGGCGATATGAGTGGCAATTTAAAAATATATTCCTTTGGCACGCCTCTATTTGAACTTTGTTTTAAAATGGACGCACATGTATTATAAAATTATAAACTCATAGCTCAGGATTGGAGGCCTAAAATAAAGTGTAATTTTATTTCAAATATCAGTTTAATAACCGTAATTTGTTTTCTTTACTATAGTTCAAATTTTTAGAAAATCGGCCCGGATCTCCCAATCCGATGAATAAAAGAACCATGTATGCAACTAGAGATGGTGGATATGAAATCATTTGGTTTTAATTTCAGCTAATATGCTCGTTATGTGAATTATTGAACGAAAGCATTTGATACTTTGTAAGTTAGGGATATTGACTGTTTAGTAGTCTTATTGCTAGAGGATTAGATATTAGAATATTATTGAAAGTTATTGTTCCATGTTCAGATTCGATTTTTGTGCAAAGTCAAAATCAGTTTACGGTGGAAAGCTACAAAACAAATAACAAATATTGACACTTTAGATTTTAGTTTGATTTAGAATTTAAATTATTAATACTTAGATTTCTAGATCTAGCTTCTAGAGATCCTAGATATAGATCTACATATGTTTTATCAACTTAAAAACTTAAGTGGCTCTTTTTTAATACAAATAAATATTAGCCATTAGCAGATAGACTAGAAAGAATTAACTAAGATTTAGAATTGTTAGGGCCTACTGTAAGCCAGTGTAAGCCTAAAAAAAAATGTTCAACAGTAGGACTACTTTTTAAAGTTTAGTTTAAGTTAAGAGTTGAAAAGATGAAGCCCTATAGATCTAGATCTATATAAATAGAGGAAATAGATCTAGAATTCTAGATCTAGTATAATAGATCAAGATCTGTGACCTAACTTACGAACTAACGATTAAGCAGATTAACACTAACAGTACTGAGTACAGACAACACAAAGAAGTCAAGTGTAGTAGTGCAGTTGCTGACTGTAGTCTGTGGTAAAGTTGATACTAAATCTAGATCTAAGTAAAGTAATTAGACTAACTGGTACTGTTTAGGCCCTAGTAGTTATAAACACTAGATCAAGTTATTTACCCTCTAGTAACTAGTTGTGGAATGAAAAATGAAATGACAGATGTGTGTAGTCAATTATTAAGTATATTAAAGTTCCCTTTTTGAACTTGATGGTCCATGGGGCAAATGAAGTAGAGTTCACCTGTTACTCTGACCAAAGTATATGAAGGGTTAGTGTTGTCAGCACTATGACTAGCACCCTTTACTCTCCTTGTGGCTTACGGTGAGTTACCCATCAGAGCTGGGTGGACTCAAGGACATTCTACTGATTTGAACTTTATTAATATCCAGATGTCATTTTTAGAATTTACACAGCTTTTGGATGTTTTTCTTTTATACAATTTTGAATTATTTATTCCTACAGATGATCAGTTTTTAATAAAATGTTATGATGGAGAGTTCAGGAGGAAAAGAAAAATCAACTTCTCGACTGCTTGTGCTAAGTCCAATTGATGTGAAAGATGAGCTTGATGAAGTAAATAACTGCTACATTTCTGTTACAATTTAACAAATAAAATACATCTAGAATTTTTTTTTTAATTCAATTATTATTTTTTTTGTTCTATTCATCAATTGTTATAGTGCCTTTTAAAGATCAGATCTTTTACTTTTATAGGTTTAACTACTTATACTTGTTCTTGTTGTTTTTAAACTTTAAAATTATCTTTGTTGTTACTTCTCATTGAAAATAACTAATAGTTGGTGTAATACTTGAAATAAGGTCACGTTTTGAAAATGTCCCTCAAAGTCATTCTCATTTTATAAAGTTTGCTAAATCAGCATAGCACACATGGTTTCTTTATGTTGCTGCTGGATTAAAAAAATTTAACGCTTGTTTACTTCTTTTTTCAAAGTTGATCAATACTAAACTTAGTTGTGTTTAATATGTTTATATATGTCCAATTTTAAAGTAAAGAAAATTCAACTTTACAGAAGCTGGAGAGATGCTACAATATAATCTTGAGTCTGTCTGGTAATGGTTCAGAGAGAGAAATTAATGATGCTCTGAATGGTTATGTAAGTATTATTAGTAATTCCTTTTGTTTTCCTTTTGTATGGGAAATGACTTACTTAATCCTGTATGGGAAATACTGGGTTTAAAAAAAAAAAAACTCCACAATTATATCAGTTTAAAAAGATACCCTAGACAGAACAATTTACTCTTACATATTCTGCCATCACATTTTAGGGTTTTAATGTTATAGTTATTTACCTAATATCTACATTTCAGTCCCTAAATTATTTTTTTCCTTTATATTAACATACATTCATAAAGTTACCATGTTTATTATACAGCTGTAATATTAGCTTACCCTTTCTGTATATATTGATGATTACTCAGAAAAACAATTTCTTTTACAGGTTGCCAAGGGAAACCAACAGCATGATGAGGTACAAATGGGATTGCTGTATAGCATCCTTGCTGACCCAAAGATGCAGATTAAAGTAATTGTGGTTTTTAATTACCAAATTTGATTCTATTGAATTCTATAGGGTTCTAAAAATTTTAAAGTTAAAAATAAGTATCTTTATTTGTTTACTTAAAATCGCATTTGCCTTAGAGGATATTAAAAGTGTATTGTGATCTCTTTAATTTTAGAGTTTTCGAGAACTTACCTTAGTGGCCAGAGATGGACTCACATGTCTCCTTACAAAAATAAATCAAATTGTTTATGAAAAATGGCTTAAACTGCTTGATTCAACAAAAACTCAGGTAAAAAAAATTGTTTTAGTCTTTTCATAATTGTAATATTTAAATGCTTTTAAGTTTTATTTTAGACTTACTCTTACACTTTTTTGTTGCTTAGATGCTCTGGTTGTGTCGGGAGCTTGTTAAGATGAATGCACAAGGTGCAGACAGTGTTTGCATTGGCATTATTAGACAGGTTGTTGGTAAGTTCAAATCAGATTAATATTGTATGTTAAAGCTTGGATATTCATTGTTTCGTTAAGAAATATGTTGTTTTTAACTTTTATTTCATTTAATAAACCAGGAGGGGACATATCTCAAAGAAATATTTGGTTGGCTGAGAATATGTTGGATCTCTTTCTAGACAACAAGTAAATATATCTTTATTATCTCGAAGTAAATTAGCAAATGTAACTGTTTTTCATAAAGTTTTTGTTTTACTTTTTTAAACTGCTTCTTTGAAAGAATTATGTATTCAAGTATGCTCAAGTAGTCTTACATGTTATTGTCATTTTGATCATTGTGGTTTGTGTTTCAGACCATTCCTTGCCAAAAACATATCTTTGATGGCTACAGTGGTCTACACATATTTAAGGATTATTGTTGATCATGGTGCACCAGTTTTAGGCGCACTACGTCAAAAAGAAGTGGAATTGTGTGTCAATCTTTTAAGAACACATGTAAGTTTGTATTCATCTAATAGCTTTTTTCATAATTTAATCATACAAAATTTTTCTAAGTCTATGTTAACTGGAAACTGCGTAATCATTATTTCATCAGTGGCAAGAATGTATGCAGATAGGAAGAGATCTTGTTAGGTTATTACAAAACGTTGCCAGGATTCCAGAGTTTGAATTATTGTGGAAGGACATAGTATTAAATCCAACCTCATTGTCCCCAACTTTTACCGGTAAGAATTATTTTATATCATAATCTCTTTACAGTAAAGGCAGAATAATTACAGTAAATAAAGAATAACTTGTTTAGAACACATCTTATTTAGCTTTTCACATAGATGTTTTCAAATAGACAAAATGCAAGTATGTTTAAATATGTTCTGTAGGTTCTATCTTTGTTTCTTAAAAAATGTAAAAAAAAATCAAATTATAAAAATTTTTATGTGGGTATTTACTATTAGCTCATACATTTAATTATGTGCCAAAATTGAATTATTTTTTATAAATATTTCACAAAATAATACAGGTGTTGCTCAGTTACTGCAAATAAGAACTTCAAGGAAATTTTTGGTTGGAAGGTTAACCCCTGACATGGAGAACAAACTCATTTTCCTCATTACCAAGGTCTGTAAATTGAAATCTAGTAAAACATCTTTAAAGCAAATAATTTTTTTTAAACATGGGAGATATTTTAAATGATTTGTGTAGCAACGATTTATATTGAATTCAATAAATACAGTGTACATTGCTAAATATTTAATTATTTCAGGTGAGATTTGGAACACAAAAACGTTACCAAGATTGGTTTCAGAGACAGGTGATTATTTTTGTACTGTAAATAGAACTTGCAAGTTTTTAAATTAACAACTAGCATTTTTAGGAGTTTATATAATTTATCAGTGAGAGCAGTGATAAACTATTACTAGATATACATTGTATGCCATGATATTAAATATTATTGAAACTGATTCATCTTATCTTGTAGTACCTGTCAACGCCTGAGAGCCAATCATTACGTTGTGATCTGATAAGATACATCTGTGCAGTTTTTCACCCATCCAATGAGCTGTTGTGTTCAGATATCATACCTCGTTGGGCTGTCATTGGCTGGCTGCTCACAACTTGCACTGTAAGTTCATGTAGAGCTTAGATAAGTTAAGACTTAAGGTTCTTGTAAGTTCGTTACACTCACAATATCACACGTATTCAACATAACTGCAATAAAGAACATTTACCCTTTGGATAAGGCTTTTATTTGGGGTTGGATCATAATTATTATCAATACTGGTGATGTGAATTTGTGTTTTATGCTTAGTGTTCATTTCAATCCTGGTGTCTATTAAATGTTGTAATTTTAAAGTATAATTGTTCTTGAAAATACTACTTGTTCTGAATAGAATGTGTGTTTGTATATATATTTTTTTTCTTTTTCAAGTCAAATGTTGCAGCTTCTGATGCAAAATTAGCACTTTTTTATGACTGGCTTTTCTTTGATCCAGAGAGGGACAGTATTATGAACATAGGTAATGTATTATCTATAGATTTCTAGCCAGTTTTATCTTTTTATAGTGTTGATGATTCATATTTAAATAGTTTTATCTTTTTTCCTCTAGAACCAGCTGTTTTGGTAATGTTTCACTCCATGAGGCCACACCCAGCAATCACAGCCACACTACTAGACTTTATGTGCCGGGTAGGTGTGACTGTCTGTTCATAAGCTTTAGTTAGTTCTGCTTTTGGTTAATCTTTTGTCACAATTTAAAATATTATAATATTGTTATAGTTGTTAAGATTATAATATTTCTTATTGTTTTTTAAGGTTAATTTTGTTCTGCTTTTGGATGATTTTTTTACAGCTTAAAATATAACACTGTAAAGATAATTTTATACTAATTAATTTATTTTAAAAACTAATCCATGTTTTAATTTTAGTCTGTTTTAGTTTTTAACTGATTTAACATTTCAACAAATAAACTAAATTTGTTTTTTGACAGATAATGAACAATTTTAGCCCTTCACACACACCACAGATAAGAAACAGCATATTTACAGCATTGCGAACTATCTTAGAGAAAAGAGTTCTACCGTAAGTTTACACAACCATTTTTTTACATCTTGATGTAGTTGACATCTGAGATATAAAATATTGTTAAAATGAAATATTTTATTGTTGCATATCAAGTTGATAATTACATATAATGTTTTGTTAATAAGAATGCACAAACTTTAGTTTTATGAGAATCTATTTGCAGATCCCTTTCTCCCCTGTTTGACAATCCCAAGCTGGACAAGGAGCTGAGAAACCTGTTGCGAGAACATTTCACAGAATTTTGTAGTCAAGAAGGTAGTACTCATTCTAAGATTACCCCCAAACTATCACAGACTCATTGTGAAATAAATAACATGTCAGATAGGGAGGAAAAGGAGAATGAAGATGAAAGTTGGAATAGAAAAGGTATCACTAATATGCAAAGTTGAAAACGTTTTATTGAAAAGTTTTGGGGCAGGTATCCCTTGTGCATGAAAAACTTGAAGTTGATTTACTATTAACATTTTGGTTTGAGTTTAAAAAGTTGAGTTAAAAGTTATGTTTGTTCACTTAATAATTTTGTTTGTATTTTATTTTAACAAACATTTTACTTTCATTCAACTAATGCATTTAAAAACTTTTAGTTTAAAAGAATTTTTCAGAATTAATGAATTATAAAAGTTATTACATTTTTTATTTAGCCAAATGTGTTTGTTGGCATTAATAAATTTTTTAATTGATGTAAATGATAAAAAGATAAAGCAATTAAAATGTGGTAACTATTAATTCAGTGAAAGAGGAGTTATCCCCCAAGGATGAATTAGACATGGACACAGCCAACAACCACACAGGAGAGAACAATTTATCTGATGCTTGTTTTAGTGATGATGAGGAAGATAATGTGCCTTTGGGTAAGTCAGTAAATTAGAGGATTTATTTACTAGAGGATTAGATTTATTATCTCAGGTGAGAGTTACTATACAACTAGTATTTCTCAAGGAATCTACAATGGTTTACAAAATATATTGCTAGAGTTATACTCAGTAAAACTACAGTATACTATAATAAAATAATTTTATGTCTATTTGACAGGTAAATTAAAAGATGATGTGGGCTTCCGCCCTATAAAAGAGTCATCAGCTTACGTTCCCCTTGACATAACTGAGTTCATGAACCAGCTTAGCGGCCAGATTCATGACCTGACTGTTGAGTTGCAAGGAGAGAGGTTAGTTAAACTAAAAAACTATCATTGAATTTAGCTGGTGCTAAACTGTTTGAATTTTTTATTTATAATTAGGATTAATAATATACATTGTAACAAAATGGTGGCAGGAAAAAGATAATTCATTGAAGGGTTTTTATTAAGTAGCATTTACAGTACACATTGTTTTTAAAAAAATTATTTTTAGCAATGCTTCACAATGTAAATTTGTATTCAAATTTGAAACTTCAACTTATCTTTAAAAGAAATCAAGAAATGCAGTGTGATTTGACTGACAAATTAATGCAAGTTGTCATTCAAGAGGTAAGTTAATACATTAAGAAAATACTTTTTTAAAGTTAATTTTTTTTCTAAGGAACAACTGTTTTCAATCAAAAAGCAAGAATAAAAAGATATTTTTGTTAAGTTTAAGATTACTTGTTTCCTTTGTTTTACTTATTTTAATATCTTGCAGTGTAATCTTATTTGAATGTTTCTATTTTGAATTAGATCTGTAAAATTAATTTGATTTCTATATTCTGAAATATATTTTAATTTAAATATTTCTAGGATGATTTTGATCAGGATCAAGCATCAGTACTGGCAACTTGTTTGTGTCAAATTCTAAGTCCACAGTTCCACAAGAAATTATTTCCTCAAGAAATAGATGAAGAGTAAGTGTATAGAAATAAAGCACAAGTATTGTTGTCATTTAGGTAGAGACTTAATCTAATCAGCTAAGGGAGAAGAGGGAAATACTAAAATAACTAAATCTCTATTGTGATTCCTCCTGATAGGACATTATAAAATCCATTGAAACTATAAACAGTTAAGTGCCATTTCAGTCAAGCCAGCACTGGTACTGTTTCCATGTTGTTATGACCATAGCATATTGGGTGATCAGATCTGTTAATAAAACTTTAGACATTTAAAATTGAATGCAATTTTTTCAATATTTTTCTTTAACAGGTCAATAGAAGATTCGATAGGCTCCCCTTTGTTTGTTATATTCAGGTAAGAGCATTTTTTAGTATTCTTTTTAATTTTATAAAATGCTTGAAATGATACCATATTACTATATTAGTATTGGAAACATTAGAAATGCGGTTACCAAGCTTTCTTTTGTACTTTAAGTTTGCAAATCCTAGTTGAAATTCAAAAGGTTTTTTTTCTTTTATTGTATAGATTTCTAAGTCAAATGTCAGAGGATGACCCAAGACGTCAGCCTGTTTTCCTTCTGTTAGGAGAAATGTATCTCAAGCAACCTCGTATTGGCTACATGTTGTTATATTTTCTTAAAGTCAGGTATGTTCATTGAGTTTCAGTATTTTGTAATGACTTCAAAATAACTTGCTTGTTTTTTGTTTTTTTAAAGATTTTAAAGATTCTGTAGTAGATATTCCATTAAATAACTTGAGTATACAGTAGATTTAATCTGTAATAGATTTTACTCTTTATTTCACATCTGTCTTAAATTTAAAAGTGTTCTAGTGTTGTAAGGATTTCATTAACATAATTTACAAACTTTTTTTTAGCAAAGGCAGTGACGACAAGTTGTCTCTGTATAAGGATTTTTGTCAAAACATGGACAACAAAGATTTAAAATCATGTTTAGTTACTGATTTGGAGGTATGTAATGTGGCAGCTTTTTCTACAGCTTAACAACTCAGTCAGTTTTATATCCTTACTTAGTGTAATTTTTGAAGTTCATGTTGAAATATTTTAATAAGTTCTTAAATGCTGTGCTCATCTATCTATTATTGAATCATTTTTCTTAATGTACAGCTTGCTTCAGTTAGCTAACAAACTATTTTGTTACTTGTTTCAGCTATGTCAAACCGATGATGTCAGATTATTTACATATCTAATTCCAGATATTTATACACATGTAAGTTGCCTGAATTAACATACAGTTAAATTTTTCTAAATAAATCGAATCTTATTATGTATTGAATGCATTTATTTTTCTTATAAACCATTTATGCATTCTAGATTTCTTTTAAAGATTACTTATTTTATTATTGAATGTTGATTTTGTTCACCAACTTGTTATTTTTTAATGTCTAGTGTAATCTTGTGTTGATGAAATGTTTATCTATCTCTAGTTTCCCAACATTGCCGTGGGGAATGCAACAATTTTGAATCTGATTGTTTCAAGTATAGATGGCTCACAGGTAAACAAATTTTCGTTAATTTCCGCGCAATTACAGCTGGAATTTTATTCATATAAAAGAATTCAAATTTACTTAAGGATATAACAAAAAATAAAATAGGGAATTGATTTACTCCTTTGAGCTTTTTTTTTTTTTACACCATATTTATTTTCAGCTCCAGGATCTGATTTGTCAAATATTACAAGGCCATCTCTTGATGTTTAAAAGCAGGGAAACTTTTCTGTCCATTCTCAGTAAGAACATCATTTGCTAATTTGATTATCTCCTAGTTTTTTATTTGTATATCTTTCTTCCCTTCGCAAAACATAATTTTTTTCTTAATTAACTAAATCACTAGAGTTTTAGTATTTATATTCTTTTAAAGTAGTTAGCAATATTTTTCTAAAAATACTTGTATTTTAGATGCAAGCTTAGATTGGGAAACAATAGAGCAGTACTTTTTGTGGCAACTAGTCATGGCACACAACATCCCTGTCGAACACATACTTCCTATTCTTCCCAAGTTGGAGTTCAGTTGTAAGTTTAATTTTATAAAGTTACTTCAATACATTTTTTAATTACACATTTTGTTGGTGTAAATAGTGACAACTATATATTTAAAAAAAAACACTATTGAACAATTTTGTTTTAATTATATTTATGATGTAGCCAATGCTGAAGCCTTGACCAGTCTGATGGTTCTATTAAAGCAAGTCAGGTAAATAACATATTAGCTACTGTTAATTTATTCTATGTATGCTAGGTTGTAGAGGTAAAAATTTTATTTATTCTTTCTGTTAACATTTTTTCAAAACTTTACCTTCAAAAGTATGTTGATTTATTTTATTTTCTTGAGTGTTGAGAAATAATATTATGCTAGCCTTGTTGAGGGGGAGGGTGGAAAGGCAGCACTTATAGAGATGGACCTTGGAAATCTTGTCCAGTTAGATTTTGTTGCACTGCTAAGACACATCGTTGGCCTTCAAATGAACATCTCTTGCTATCTCTTCTAGCCCTAGCTGGGACATCTTAAGGCCAGTTTTATCCAGAGAGTGTAAGAAAACAGACTTCTTCACTGTGTCCATACTCAAATATTGGGCTCAGGAGCATGAGGACAGATTAGCAGAGCTCATAAACCACCAACTCACTAAGCTAAATGGCACTCCAAAGAAAAGACAGAGGTTAGATTTTGTTTTGTTCACAAGTTTTGTAATAATCCACTAAAATTTATTAATTTATTAAATAAAAATGTGGCTGTTATACACTAAAAAAAATATTCCAGAACTGGGAGCACCAAAAAGGATCATCCTACAGTTGATCAGATTTTAGCCCACCTTGATCATATGCGACAAGTGTGCCGTAATATCTCATGTGAGTAAAGTAAAACATAAGCATACAACAAGCTATTTTTTTAAATTACTCTTTTTGTAAGGATTTAATTTTTTGGTTTTGTTTATTTCAGTTTTAAACCATGAAAATGTCCAACATGCACTCCAACAAGTACAGATAACTGCAAGTGAAGCTCAGAAAACAAAGTAAATTTTTTTTTATTACCTGACATTTTTTAAAACTGATTCCCATCAGATGCTACCAAATGTGTCCCATTAGGGTTCTGCCTGGGGGGCGGTCTAAATATGTTTGGTCACACTCCCTACTTTCTTTTTCACCAGAAAACAAAATCACTGGCATGCCCAAGATTAGTATTGATAACATTCATTTTTTGTTCATTAACTTTTACAAGTACAATTGTTTTTAAATGTGGGCTCCAGTGAACGCACTCAGTAGCATTGAATATAAATGCCAATATTTTTAAATAAATTATTTGTTAAAAACATTTTAGTTGCAGTTACAATGGATGATACAATAGACCTTATGAGAATGTGTTTTAGATACCTAGAATTAAAACATACTAAATAATGTTTTTTCCAGGTACAGTGATTTGCTAGCTCTAGCAGAAGACATAGATGACATAAAGACTGTTAGGGTTTTGCGAGGCAGAAAAGCTTCAAATGCTAGTGGTTTAAGCCCTAAATATTCAAAGAGCAAAAAATCAGCTGAAAGTGACAGTGGGAGTGACTCTTCAGATGTAAGATTTCAATTGGAAATATTTGAATTAATTCTTTTATTCATTTTTGTTCATTTTCAATAATTTATAATATGAAATAAAAAAAGTAAAGTTCCAGTACACCAGTTTCTGTGACCTCGGCATATGAAGGATTAAATTGTTCCAACCGCCTTTACTTTCGCTTAAGTGAGTTAGGTACCCATCACAGCTGGGTGGACTCTGGGACATTTAACTGATTCAAACTAGAGGCTTTAGGGTTTGCAGTCCAGTGCTCTACTACTAGAGCACTCCACCCCACAGTAATATGAACGACACATTAAAATTTTCAATTGTCATTTAAAAACAAATATTAATCAACTTAAATGCAGATATTTATATTTTTTGATCTTGTATCTACTTTAGCACACTTGAAATGACTGCATAAAACATGTATTCTTTTTAAACTAATGAATCATTTCTGTGTTTAATTTTTTTTTATGAATTCATTGGTTCTTAAATTTATTGCTAAATTGATTGATGATTACTTACAGGATGAGATAAAACCTCAGACCAAAAAACGGAAAAAGATTTCTCCGAATGTAGTAGAGGACGACAGCGACTGATGTATCTTCAGGAATGTACAGAGTTCACCAGACACATTGACCATTATCATTGCTTTTATGTTTGTTTTTTTATCCATTCACTCATTGTTCACATGTACATGGTTTTTACTGATTTTAGCCCTCTCACTTTCACATGTGATGACAGACTTATTACATTGCTATGTATACCTTTTTATGTCATGATTCATGAAATATCAACAAATATGTCCTTTTTAATAAGGAACTTAGTTTTGAAAGGAAATGTTTGATTGTGTTGAAACAGTCTTAAAATGGCAACTCTTACCCCCTTTGTGGCACTGGTAATTCAATGGTTAGCAACCATTCAGCAGTGTTCTCTCCCTTGTGTGATTGGTTAATGGCTAAGTTCTGGAATTGATGGATCAAATCAAAGGCACCATTTTTAATATATGCCACTGAAGTTAGTTATTTATATATTTATTTAAAATAATGGAACATTTTTACGGTTGGTAAAAAAACCAAATTTTAACTTCACATAGAAGCAGTAGTGTAACAAGGGGTTTTTCTTTAAAAATTTCCGTTATCTTCACTTTAGCCTGAAAATTAATATTTTAGATCATAAGGAATATTAGGTCTAAAAGTCTTAAATTGGATCACATCAAAAGTCTTTATAGAAACTTTAATGGAATAATTAGCATTTTTATAACCATTTATTTATTAGTTTAGGGAGAGATTTAATACTTTGTAAAAAATTATTTGCTGAATTAAAAATATAACATAAGTTTTCAGTTGTCTCTGTGGTTCTTTTCAAAACATTTTCACCTCATAGTGATAGCAACCCATCTAGAGATAAAACTCCAAAATCAGACAACTGCTGACTTGTAGTTTGGAAAAAGGCAATGGAAACAAATCCAAAAAGGAAAGCAGACTGAAATTTGAGCCAATGTCCTATATGGCGAACAACACGTTGACATGAAATACTTAATTGTGCTTGAGGAAATCCTGTCCATTAAAATTAAGAATGAAGAAGAAAACCAAACAATTTACAGGAAGTTAAATGGAGCCTTTTATGTATTGTATGATCAGCACCTTCTCCATGCAAGTCATAACATGATAAGGTGGGTGGACTGAGGAAGGTACAGATTTGAACCCTGGGACCACTCACCACCTATTTGTGGGTTAACAATTCTGTTTTGTATCATGACGTCCTATAATGTGATATCAAATTTGAAAGCTATCTTCTCATAGGAAATCATTTTTGAGCAGAGTATTTTTGTTCAAGATTATGTTAAATAAGAAAGACTGCTCCATATGCACTTCTATAACAAGGAAACCAACAACATTACATAATTATACCTAAATTGAAATGATTTCAAACACAATTTGCAAACACTTTCTCATGTTGTTTTTTTATTTTGAGACTGAACATATTTTATATAATTTAAATTTAAGCTCAACTGAGAAACTAAGTTAAAAGATGTGAACCATAATCATACAAAAGATTTAAATTCCAAAATAAACAAAAAATTAAAACTTTTAAAATAGGTTTTGTAGTGATAAAATACATGGTCTTCAGTTTTTCATAAAAGTACTCCTTGAGATGACTTGATTAGTATTGAGAAGCTTTTTTGTTTTTCACTCACAGTTTTGTCATGCTCCAACATATTGCACAATACAAGGAATTTGTGGTTTTCTTGTAGTGAGAGCTCAGGTTTTTTGTATTGATAGTAAATAAATCATGTATCAAAATATTTTCATACTATGTACCGATAGCTCATGAACGCGCCAGTCAATTTATATATGTTTCGACATAAGAATCTTTATAAAATCAGCTATGTACACACTGTATTTACAAAGTTGTTTTATAGTTTAGTTTTCTTCATCTTCCATTAAGGAAGAGAGATTTGCAATGGTTACTGATTTAATGTTTGGACAGTTTGCCCTGATGGTACCCTCAGAATAGGGGTGGACTCTGGTGCAGTCCAGGTTTAGCAGCAGTAAATTTGGCAACTTGAGGTTGGAGATACCTGCAATGACATAACAAGTACACCAAGAAATCAATTCACTAATAAATTTCAATTTGAAAAAAAATTCTTAATTTGTAAAAAAAAAAACTAAAATTTAATCTAACTGAAGAAAAGAATTGCACCAAAATTCTACAAACAGCGTACCGTTGTCTTTGATGATTGTACGACTGAGGTTGAGTTTAGTTAAATTCATGCATTTGTTCAGGCAACCTTGAATTAGGAAGTCACTTGTTATGCTGAGGGGGTTAAAAGAAATGTTTTTAATTTACACTTTTGTATGTAATGCAGTATAAAGTTTAGTTATAAAATTATGAAGAAAACAACCCATTTACCCTCTGGAAATTAATAATTAAAATGTTGATTAAAATAAAATGTCAATATTATAATTAACTCTAGATTTACAAGTATAGAAAGCATATACAAGCTAGACACACATAACTGTCAAATGACCTAGAGCTGCAAACATCATTTTATATCCTAAATCTAAAGCCTAACTTAGGTTAATACTAATCTAATACTTTATTTCTAAAAATGTTCTTTGCTTCTTTCCTTAAAATAAACCAAAGATATACTAGAACATAGTGGTACACAGCTTTTTTTTTTGTAAAGGGAATTTAAAAAAAAAATATCTTAGTTTATTTTATTCCCTTTACAAAAAAAAAAAAAGCTGCTTACGACTATGTTCTCAAGCTAGAGAGTAAGGTTACCTGGTGGCTGAAAGACTCAATTCATTTAACAGTTTGAAGTCTGGGTAAAGAACATAATATGATGCATTACAAATTCATCTCTAGAAATATGCATTTTACTTTTACATTTTAAAAATGATTTTCCAAAACTTAACATGTTTTAAATGAGTAAATTTAGTTTGGATAAAACTGATGTCCCAAACGACTTACTGCATACAATCATGGCACCTGCGTTGGAGACCTGTGTCCTGTCTAACAATAATACTTCCAGATTCACAAGACCTAGACATGAGAAATAATCACAAGAGGATTTAAAATTTAATTATGATATATTTTTAGTTTAAATTTAGTTACAAATGTAAATAAGGGCTTTAAATTTCTTAAATTATGTGATACTGCTGATCAGCGACCTACACATTTTTTAAAACATTTGAATTGAATACAATTAAACAATGTCTGATAATTAGAGTACTGGTGTACTTGACAGGAATTATATTTATACATTTCTGCGGTTTTTTTTAGATCAATTTAAAAGCACAGTTAACACATTTAGCTAATTGGATACTTTTAATTAAATTTTTGTACATAAAAACTTCTGATCAAATGATATAAAAGTAATAATTACCTGATAAATGCTTTAAACCTTCATCTGTCACTTTGGTGTTACTGAGTAATAATTTCTTTAAACTGTTGGCAAAATACAAACATTTAGAATGAACAAACTGACACAGAATGGGTTGCTTATGTTGTTAAACACAAACCAATATATAAAAATACATTTATTATTAGATATCCTTATCACTTTTAATCAGTTTTTTCTTTTAGAAAATTGATTATTAAACAACATGTCAATGTGCCTGGAGTTGTATATCTCACCTGGTCATTTTTCCAAGGTGGACCATTCCTTGGTCACCAACATTTGTATAGTTTGTCAGATCCAAGGCACTTAACTGGAAGCCTGGAGTAGTTGAAGAAAAATTTGAGTAAGATGTTTTCATAACTTATGGCATACAAGAGTTCTCGAATAATTTCTAAAAATACACTTGCAGTTGAAGATTTTTACCTGAGATATATGCTAACCCCGTGTCACTTGTTGTTATTCGACTGGGCAAAAATAAACCTGTTATCTTCATATCTGTCAGGACAAAAAAATTAATTCAAAAGATAGTTTTAATAAGGAATTGTTTGCATTCTCTTTGTTAAAAAAAAAAAACATTATGTAATTTAGCCCTATAGCATATTTTTTTTTCAAAAGTGGTACCATTATGTCTCTAAATACTCAGAAACTGCATAATATTTTTGTTTCCACATAGCTATGGAAGTCTAGCTAGTAATTTGCTTTGGTAGTCTACCAGTAAAAAAAAAGTTTTTATATATATAATATATTCTTGTTGTTCTGCCTCTATCATTTAATCTATTTCTACAGATGTTTAAGAAAATAAAATATAAAAAAAATAGAAATTGCAGGCAAAATAATTAGTGAAATTAAAACTAATGTGCCTCATATGATGAACATGTAACATGGATTTTCATATACATTTTTATAAAAAATTAAAAAAAAAAAGGCTATTAATTTGCTTAGGAAAGAATAAACTATTAATGCATAGCAGTAAGTGGTAATGTGTTTATATTTTACCCTTCATAAACTCCCATTAGTTAATGGTTACAGTGTTACCTTTCAAATAATATAATGCTTGGTCCCCATTGACTTCTTGGGTTCCAGTTAAGCTGATGTGAGATAAGTGTGGCAGTCGGGTCAGACACAAAACTGAGTCAGTGACAATGTGAGTGTCAGATATATCCAAGTTTTCAAGTGTGACGATGCCCTCTATACCAGCCAGGCTATTGATCTGTAAGATACAAATAAACACATTACATATGTTTGATACAAATAAACACATTACATCTGTAAGATACAAATAAACACATTGCATATAAGTAAACATATGAAATCTGTTAGATATAAAAGTAAATATTACATCTGTTTGATATACAAGTAAACGTATCACATCTGTTTGATATAAGTAAACATACATTTTATATACGTTAACATATTACATATGTTTATTTCAATCAAACATATCACCTTTTTGATACAAATATCACAATTGTTATTTGATACAACATTTAGGTTCATGAAATTAAATTAACACTTACCTTAGTCTGCTTCAAGTACAGAGATTTTAACTTGGTAAAATCTGAATTAAATAAAATGTGACCAAGATTTAAAAGTGGCAGGTCATGATTCAACATCACAATTTAGAAAAAAACCAAAACATAGGCTACTAACTTGTCTTTAAACCTAAATTTGGTTGTAAATGGTGTGTCATGTAAGTGGTGTGTCATGTTTGTGGTGTGTCATGTAAATGGTGTGTCATGTAAGTGGTGTGTCATGTTTGTGGTGTGTCATGTTTGTGGTGTGTCATGTTTGTGGTGTGTCATGTAAGTGGTGTGTCATGTAAGTGGTGTGTCATGTAAGTGGTGTGTCATGTAAGTGGTGTGTCATGTAAGTGGTGTGTCATGTAAGTGGTGTGTCATGTAAGTGGTGTGTCATGTAAGTGGTGTGTCATGTTTGTGGTGTGTCATGTAAGTGGTGTGTCATGTTTGTGGTGTGTCATGTAAGTGGTGTGTCATGTTTGTGGTGTGTCATGTAAGTGGTGTGTCATGTAAGTGGTGTGTCATGTTTGTGGTGTGTCATGTTTGTGGTGTGTCATGTTTGTGGTGTGTCATGTTTGTGGTGTGTCAGGTTTGTGGTGTGTCATGTAAGTGGTGTGTCATGTTTGTGGTGTGTCATGTAAGTGGTGTGTCATGTTTGTGGTGTGTCATGTAAGTGGTGTGTCATGTTTGTGGTGTGTCATGTAAGTGGTGTGTCATGTTTGTGGTGTGTCATGTTTGTGGTGTGTCAGGTTTGTGGTGTGTCATGTAAGTGGTGTGTCATGTTTGTGGTGTGTCATGTTTGTGGTGTGTCATGTTTGTGATGTGTCATGTAAGTGGTGTGTCATGTAAGTGGTGTGTCATGTTTGTGGTGTGTCATGTTTGTGGTGTGTCATGTTTGTGGTGTGTCATGTAAGTGGTGTGTCATGTAAGTGTTGTGTCATGTAAGTGGTGTGTCATGTTTGTGATGTGTCATGTAAGTGGTGTGTCATGTAAGTGGTGTGTCATGTTTGTGATGTGTCATGTAAGTGGTGTGTCATGTCCGTGGCTCACTTTGTAAAGACTGGAAGACATCTTGAGTGACTGTGGTCCGACTGAGATCCAGGTGTTGGAGCTGTGTGCAGCTGCTGGACGCTGCAAACTGGATGACCCCAGCGTCTGACACCCCAGTGCCCTCTAGGTTTAACGTCTGAAGGTTCTGTAACTCTGCTCAGTCAAGGGAGGTAATTAAACAAGGTTAGCAACAAAAAGCATCAAGCATGATAACATATTATTTGTAGCAACTAATTTAAAAAAGAAAGTATATATACACCAGTTTAAAAAAGAAGATTAAGTCGTTATCAGTTAATTTAATTTTTTTTTAGTTCAGAAAAATATATATGGTGTACTAATTTTTTATTATAGCTAATTTAAGTGCCATATAAGTCTCATATGATGTTACAGATAGTCTAATTGTCAATGAAGAACCTGGATCTTTCAGATACAGGCTGTAGATCAACAAAAATTTTTTGTTTTCTACAGATAAACCAGTTACACACCTTGGATCACAGAAAAACAGGCATTGGTTAACTGACTACAGCCACTCAGGTTCAAAACCTTCAAGTACTTTAGCCCTGTTGACAAACAAACAAAATGTTAGAGCAAGTGATAGAACAGCTTAAACTCTCATCAGAAAATTACATTACTCAAATAAAAAAACAAGATCTTAAGAGTACAAAAGTGAAACAAACAACTACCTTTAATAGAGTTGAGGTGTAAGACAATAATTACCTTAGATAGGATCAAAGACAACAAAACAACATCTACCTTTAAAAGAGTTTTCATGGAGTAAATACTAACTACCTTTCAAAGAGTTGAGTTGTAAGACAAGAACTACCTTGATTAGGGTATTGCTATGATGTAAAACAACAGCTGACTCTAATAAAGTTGAATTATGATGTAAAACAACAACTACCTTTAATAGAGTTCAGCCCACCATCTGTAATCAGAGTACAGGAGTTCAGGCTTAATATCTGAAGGTTCACAAAAACTCTGAAACATGGCAAGTTAGTTTAGCAGTCAAAAACTACCATTTTTTCATGGCAAATTTTAAACACGAAAAATATCTTTAATAGAGCAGACAGGATAACTTACCTAACAGAGTGTATCAACTCATTAGTGGTGTAAGGATAATAATCAAGGACTAGTTTGATTAAGTAACTGGAGATGATGGAGAAAAAAGGTATAAATAATTAATAACAGGTAATTTAACCGAATAACACATTTTTATAAAAGTCTATTTCTAATAAATATTTTATGCAACATTATCACACTGGTTTAGTAAAAAGTCACTAAATGGATGGGCTTATAACTCAACAAATTATATACTCAAATCAAAACATTTGGTCCTTAATATTTATACAATCTGCTTTAAAATAAAAATTGATTGACCAGGGAGAGAAGGGGAAGGTGTGGTCAAGTGGTAGAGCTTATGACTGCTTACCCGCAAGTCTCAAGTTCAAGTCCATGTTCAAATCATGTCCTTGAGTTCACCCAGGTCTAAATGATGTGTACCTGAATCATGTAAGGGACAGTAAAGGTGGTTGGGCTTAGTGCTGACTACACTATCCCTTCACATGCTGAGGTCACAGAAACGGTGAACTCTACTTCACTTTCCCCATAGACCAGCAGGTTCAAAAGGTAACTACTTTTTTTTATCAGAGAGAAGAAAACCATACCTTGGCATGAGGTAGAGAAGCTTTGGTTTGAGCAGGTGTTCTTTCATTAGGTAGGAGATAAACTTCTGCAGCAGTTCCTCAGACAGGCCAGACATGGAGAAGATGGGGTTTCTCGGGTCAGTCAGGCGGCGAGCTAGGCTCTGCATGGACATGTCCTGCAGGCTGCGGACATGGTAGAAGTGGTCGGGGTGGTGGTTGGAGAGTCTTGGCTCAGTCAGAGCTGGCTGGGGCGGCTGGGCTGATCTGCTGGTCGCTGCTTCAGCTAAAAACACATGGGAAAGCTGCATACAAGAATTGAATACAGCGCATTCTTAAAGTGATTTTTTACTGCTAGGATAAAGTAAACGTACATGTGTATTGTAATAAATAACAAAACTTAAGAAGTCAGAAAATTTAAACTGTATATGGACATGGGCATCTGTTAGAAAATTTTGGGGCTTTAAATCAATGGACATATCTTGTAAAAGCATAGCTTCTAACCCAACAATTTAGAGTTGGATTCTTGGATTTGAGCAAATAAGAGATCACTGTGTCCACCTAGTTTTGACAACCACCTGACTTGAGCAGGGGAATATAATGTGCTTTGAAACATCACAGACTAGATAACCCCTTCATCAGCTGAGAGCAACTCTGCTTTATGGACCATTACAGTGTACTCTGATTTGTACCCTTACATGCTTACTATTGTAGAATAGAGGTTGGAGATATCACTAGCATCGAAAAATTATTTTTCATTTATTTTACTGTTATGATGTATTTTTACACTTGGGAAATGAAGTGCAGTATATTATAACCTCATGATTAATGTAAGACAAACAGAAACTGTAGTGAAGTCACAGAGCACTGACCTGCCATTTCTGGAGCTCTCCTGGACAGGTGAACATTATTGTCACCTGGGACACCTTCAGGCACAAGCCTGTTGCCAAAACCTTCAAACACACGATGACGACCCCCACCTTGAAAATTAGGGCCACCCATCCCGAGGAAATCATTCAATGCATTTTGTACTGCGTGTTGTGCATTGTCTTCTCCTGAAGAAAAGATTGAATAAACTATACTTTGCTGTCAAGTAATTACATCCTTTACACACAAAAAAATAAAAAGTAAGAAAAGCAAAGAAGGTTTATTTTTTTGTTGCTTGTTATTTAGTTCAGGAATTAATTAGGTTGCAACATCACTAGAAACGTTTATTTCTTTAGGGATTTATAAAAACTTCTTTGTTTTTCAAATAGTTTTTCCTAAACCATATATCCATTAAAGTAGCATTTAATTTTCATTTTGTAGTAACCATAAGATTATATATATAAACTTTGATCTGACTCAAACTGAATTTTTTAGAACGAGGTGCATCCATAGGTTCATCTGTATTCTCCCCATCATAAAACCTACCAACATCCATAGGTTTATCAGTATTCTCCCCATCATAAAACCTACCAACATCCATAGGTTTATCTGTATTCTATCCATCATAAAACCTACCAACATCCATAGGCTCATCTCTTTCCCTCACCATAAAACCTACCAACATCCAAAGGTTTATTTCTTCCTACTCCATAAAACCTACCAACATCCAAAGGTTTATTTCTTCCTACTCCATAAAACCTACCAACATCAATAAGTTTATCTGTCTTCTATCCATCATAAAAACCTACCATTACAGATTTATTTCTTCCCCCTCCATAAAACCTACCAACATCCATAGGCTCATCATCCCCCTCCACCACAAAACCCCTCCCCCACTGATGTTCAGCAGGTATGGCCATATTGTTTCTCCCTTCTTCATCATCATCTTCATCATCTTCATCTGCTTCAAACTGCTCAAGGGCTCTCATGATGGTGGGGGACTGCATTGTGCTGACATTTTGAGCTAAATGGGAAAAATCAATTGATATTTTACCAATTAATAATTTACAGCTAAACACAGGATAAATAATAGAGCTGGTATTTTGCTACATGCAGGAAAAATCAATGTTGACATTGTTTAATTTACTAAGCTGCTACTGGATGGTTTGTTTTCAAATAAAATGGATATCATTTAAAATGATTATGTATGAAAACTATTCTATCAAAGTTTTAAAAAAATGTAAACAGATTAAATGTCTTAAACAAGTGAACTCTACTTCACTTGCCCCATAGACCGTCAGGTTTGAAAGGGATTCTTTACTTTTTTAAAAAACATGTCTTACTTTAAGCTTTCATATAACAAATAAGAACCCACAAGATAGAGACTGCTCCATTTAAAAAAATAACAGGTTCAGATATTTCTAAGCAAAAAAAAAAATCTGATCAAGTTATTGACTGAGATATGTTAGTACATACGAGTAGCTTGCTGGACATCTTTTTTCTTCAGCACAAGTGACCCTGAAGGGACCAGACCCAGCTCAGTCAGTGTTTGGTTCATTTCTTCCCTCAGAAATTCTCTTCTGGGAAAAGGCTGGGAAAATATCACACTGACATGGTTAACACATCCAAACTAATGGTACAATATACATTAATGATACACCTCAAAATAATGATACAATATAAAATAATGATACACCCCACAATAAGGGTACAATGTAAAATAATGATACACTCCATAATAATGAAACAATCCAAAACTAAAACTTTTAGGATTGAAAAAGTTGGAAAAATAATTTAATGGTTGAAACTACTACAGTCTACCTTTTTATTTTCATAAATTCAACCACTGGTTGTAAAAATGGAAAAAAAATATATTTGTGAACAACTTGTATTAAGTATTACACACCTCTATAATAATGAACTAGGTATCTTGAATGTACACAATGCATATAATTAGAGGAAAATTAAACAGTAGCAGGAAGAGCAATGTAAACACCTGTATAAAGCCAGAATGAGCGTTGATGGCAGTTTTGATTTGGTTGTAGACCGCATCCCACACAGAGTTGAGTGTGGCGGTCACAGGAAAACTTTCACGAAACATCTGTCCTGAGGGCAGACGAACCTAAAATACAACAGGCAAATCTCAGGTTTAGGCAACGTCCAACAATTACATGATGTAATCAGTCCTCTCATCTGTAGCTCTGTTACCAACAATTACATGATGTAATTATCCTGTCACCTGTAGTTACTGTACCAACAATTTACATGATGTAATTATCCTGTCACCTGTAGCTACAGTACCAACAATTACATGATGTAATCTGTCCTCTCACCTGTATACTTGTAGCTCTGGCACCACCCTCCTCCCCACCAGGAGCTTCAGTGGGAGTGACGGCGCCGTGTGAGGTGGTTGCAGACTGTACTGTTGCCTGAGGATTAGGGTGCTCAGTTTTCAGGTGTTTGGTCAGCTTCACCTTCTCTCTATCCTCTTGGATCTCTTTAAGAATGCGTTCACGTTCCTATGTTATGAGAAATTTAGGATAAGAAAATTAAACGACTGATACAAAATAAAAACGTCTACAATATTAAAATAAGAAATCAATAGCTAATATGAATATTAGAAATTAAACACAATTTCTCATATTTCTGGATGAAGAAAGTGCTTTAATTTTAAAACAATTGTATCATATATTAAATAACATAATATAAAAAGACATTTTTTCATACTTTTTAAAGTATTGTTCATATATAAATAAATTCTTTTATCAACATCAAGATAGACAGGGCTGATTTTTGATTAAGCCAAGGAGTTTAAAAATGTGACAATAAATATAAATGAAACAGAATAAATTTTTTTTTTAAAATCCAGGATACGTACAATTTTCTTTTTCTTTTTTTCTTCATTGGCTAAACGTTTGGCCTCTAGTCTTTCTTTCTCCTCAAAATTCTGCTTGATGTGCTGCTGCTTTTCAGACAAATGGCTCCGACTGATTATAGTCTCATCGCTTACATCAACTCCCATGGCCTCGGAGGATGAAATCTCTGCCGCTGTGGTCACTCTCAGGGAATTCACATTGCCCTGGACAAATGGATTGCTAGAGCCCCCAGCAAGCTGACCCTGGTTCTGTAAATAAGGCCAGTTAACAAATTTGTTGGGTTATATCAATTTCAAAGCACCTTGAACAACAACAACACTTATGTAGTAAAAAAAGCATTAAAATTTTACAATATTATACAAAGTGCTTAAATGTATTTTTACAAAGGAAATTTGTGTATGAATGATAAAAATGAACAAACTCGGTTCAGTTTCAGAGACGGATGAGTAGCAGCAACATTATCTGGCTTGCCTGCCAATATCCTGAGAAATAACATATTGAGGAATATAAACAACAATCATTAAATTGATAAATAACAGACATTGCATGAATACATTACAATCTATTGACACTGCATGCCCCTTTGTCATAATTACTCTTAGAATTTCTGTTAAAGAGCGGAAATTAAATCTAAGCAAACCCTTATTCATTATGAGACATATAAATAATAGAATGCAATATTTAAAAGTATTTTTATAAATTTCAAATAAGGACAGACCAGTCTATGGCAGCCTGAACTGTAAGTTTGCCATTAGTTATAGCATCTTGGCAATCATTAAATTCAAACCCCATGGACATCAAAGAGGCCATTAAATCATCCAGACCCACATTCTGAAATAAAGGCATTGCAGTTTTTCATTTTATATTCAAATATAAAATAATTAAAGAATCAAAATGTAAAAAATATTTCCTAAACAATAAAACTTCAGGTAGCTAACAGTGAAATAGTAAGCTGACTAATTAAATTTAGCACAAGCAAAAATCTTATAGTACCCTCCATATTTCAAGCAGAGAGAAGCGTTAGTGGATATATGTGATATTTATATAAATTAGGCCTAATATAATAGTAATATAATAATGTTATAGGCCTATAGGCCTAAATGTTACATTTCAATTCAGTTTTACAATCTTACAAATCTTTCACAGCCACCTTATTTTAACTTCAATATACAATCTACAAGGATTGGGGTAGGGCTAATAATTGTAACAACATAACTACAACTAACAAGTTGTACAAGAGAGAGGACAAGCCCGAAGGATGGTCATGTTCTACAATCTACTCAATTCAATATATAGGCCCCTATGCCCTATATTAGCCCATCTTATAGCGGATAGCGCATAGGCCTATTGCTTGAAATTTTGCAGCTTTTTTTTTTTGGGGGGGGGGGGGATACTGGCCTAAGTATATACTTTCTTGCCTATATAGTAGTATAGTAGGCACTATAATATAAATTACTAGGCGTATAAATTATAGGCCCTACCCTAATAATTTCGTCCAGGGGGGGGGGGGGGGATGCGTTAATATAAATATATGTCTGGCTTGCGGCTCTCTCTGCTCTTAAATATTAAAAATATTATTTTTTGTTAGCCTACTGTTGTAGTGAGCAGAATAAATAATTTCACAATTTAGTTAGATCTATGTCCTGGGGTTCTCAGTAAGTCTCACTGCAAACTGTAAAGTGTAAAGCTATATTGTGCCCGCTTGCAAAAGAAGTTTAAGACAAAGAATACAATGGCGTTGGAAATTGGTAGATGTTTACAAACATACCTGTATTTCGGTAGCCATTTTGTTTAAGGGAGGCTATTCTTTTTTATTTTTAATTAGAGCGCATTTGGGCATAACGAAACAATAACAATAAAGAAAAATCTATAATGAATGAAAAGTATAGCCTAGCTACAGTATTATTATTTTGCTTCAGAATCCGCATTTTTTAACGATGTGTGAGGAGGGAGGGGAAAGGGGGGAGAGGAGGCTAAGATAGCGTAGGCCTAATATAACAGTGTTAGAAAATGAAATTTATCCGTTTTATGCGTAGGCCTACTATAAATTGATTAATATAAGCAACATTATTTTATCAATATTTTAAAAAAGAAATCGAAGTTTTAAAAAAAAAATGCAATTTAGAGGGGGTGGGGTTGTAGACCTGGGTTTATGACGTCCTTTTATGGGGAGTGGTGTGGCGTTTTGTGATGATGTGTGACGGAGGGGAGGAGGGGGGTAAAAGTCGCCAAATTTATTGATGACCACTTGTCAAATAATTAAGTTACCATCTCATAGACCCCCCCACACACACACACACACGATACATCACATCACATACCTAGATTTTATTATGAGCCATATTAGTTATTTCATCAAAAATCTGTCACAAAAAAAAAAAAAAAAAAAAAAAAAAAAACCTCAGTTTCAGCATATTTTCACCTTGACCTACGAATAGAATACTCTTAAGATATGCTATTGTGAATATAAAAACGCCCCCCCCCCCCCACCTTCACCACACCCACAGTTCCAGTATATTATTCTCCCCATTTTACTGACCCACATATCATTTTGTGCGTTTACAGCACATTGAGCGGTTAGATTCGAGGCTTTTTTTTTCAAACTCAATCCATGAATATCCATCCTCCATTAAAGGTGTTGTAACTATAGGAAGGGTGGATGGTGTGGGACAGACGAGGTAGAAAAAAAAAATAGTAAAAAAGGGTGGGGTTTTTTTTTTACATCACGTGAATAACTGTATATAAAGGGGGGGGGCGCAATTGATTGTTCGTCCATAGCACCCCTGGTCCTCCATCTCTATTTCAAACGATCTCCCCCATTTAAGATATTTTGTATCCCCCTCTACCTCATTTTCCGTGGGTTCCATTGCTTGTTTAGTGATATTGACTGTCTTTCTGAGTAAATGTAAAATACAATACATATATTATTTTAACTGTTCTGTACGTATACTTCAATACAGAAAATTGATCCACCAATATAGAACATTTATAGGGCATTGTTCTATATAGAACACTGAACATTTATTGAACTAAAATTACTGCATGGATGAGACCTCGCATAAACTTGACTTTTATCGTTTGTTAAGCTTACCTTCAATATAGAACTCAACAATATCATCATCGCTTAATTAAGCCAAGGCCTTCAAAACTCACCCTACCTAAAAGGAACTCTCTAAACTGGGCCTATCATAACTATATGTAAAACTCATAACTATATTATTATACAAACTGGAGGAGGGTCAATAATACGGCTTATAGTATGTCAGTTTTTTAAGACTAATTTATCTTAAATATGCGAACATTTGGACCGTTTTCAACTTTTTTTTAAGCGCCTGATACACCGAATAATGATCATGATATTAAAACAGCACACATAGGCGGGATTGAGCAGATATCTCACACGTCCTGTATGCATAAGGACAAAATAGAATTAGAGTTGAATAA